>NC_052067.1:99092552-99393663 GCF_015852505.1 Tachyglossus aculeatus | reverse complement strand
AAGACTGTGTCCTCTGACACCAGCATACTCATTGTGCATCTATCTCACCTCCAATCCCTTGCCTATTTCCTTTCTCTGGTCTGGAACGACAGATCACCACTCTTTCCACTTTCAAAACCTTATGCAAATCACATCTCCAGGAGGTCTTCCCTGATTTCCCCTACTCCTTCTCCCTTCTGCATCACCCTTGCACTTGGATCTATACCCTCTATGCACTTGATATTCAACCCACCATCGGCCCAACAGCACATTTGTACCTAGCCATAGTTTATTTCAATATCTGTCTTCCCCTCTAGATTGTAAGCTCCCCTGTAGATTGTAAAGCAGGGAACATATCTACCAACTCTGTTTCCCAGCACTTAGAACAGTGCTTTGCACATAGTAAGTGCTTAATAGATGCCATTATTATTATTATTATAGTACTCCACACAGTAAATGCTCAATAAATATAATTGATTTTTTTTTAAATTTGTGTGTGTCTGTGTGTATTTTTAATGGAAATCTAGGTTTATAATAATAATGGTATTTGTTAAGGGCTTGCTATATGCCAAGCATTGTTCTAAGCGCTGGATGATAGGAACGTTTACTGGAAGCAGGTGAGAATATTCTTTTAATCTCATGATATGGGGACCGGTAAAATAAACCAAGATAAGCTTGATGGGAGATTGAGGAAATACTGACAAGTTAAGCAGGTCAAATCAAGTTGGAGAACTAATTGTTTTGGCGGGATTAAAAAGTATAAGGTGGATTTATGCTATATTCCATATTTGAGTAGGTTTTTAGGGGGTTCACATCCTCTACTATAGTTATTAGCATTGTAATTGTTTGGAATCTGTAGACTTCACTATTCTGATGATAAGCAAACTCTTATTTTGGGTTGGGGGGTGGTTAGGATTAATTATTTCACTCCACTAAAGTGCATTGTAGTGTTTCTTTTCTAGTCCAAGAGTGCTAAAAGTCCTTTAGAGAGAACACGTATTGTATAAATGCTTCCAGGACTGGGGCACAGTACTTGTTAAATCCTTTAGCACTGGTGGTTTTTACTTTGGTGGCTTGGAGGAAACAATTTTCATTACTTATTTCTCTTATATTCCAGTTTCTGAACATTAATTTTTTTCAATAAGTAGTGTATATTCTAGTATTTCCGTATTTATTGCTAGATGATCTGCAGTGCCCAAAGTGTAAATAAACAAGATAAATCTCCGTTGTTTCACCTCCCCTTCCCCCTTTCATCCTTCAACTCCTTCAAAGGTATTTGGTAGCACTGGGTTGCATCAAGCCTCTCTGTGACCTTTTGACTGTGATGGATTCCAAAATCGTTCAAGTGGCTTTAAATGGACTCGAAAACATTTTGCGCCTTGGAGAACAAGAATCTAAGCAGGGTGGGATGGGCATCAATCCCTACTGTGCCCTCATTGAAGAAGCTTATGGTAAGAATTTGCAATTGGGCTTTGGGGAAGGGATGGGAAAGGTGACCAGAATAGGCCAAGAGGGTGTGATGTTCCACATTTCTGAATTAAGCTCAGCTCAGGAGCAACAGGATCTGAGTGACGAGCAACTGTAAGCACACATAGCCCATGCTTTTTATCAATTAAAAAAGATTTTAATGCTAATTAAAAATACTCTCTTTCCATGCCTGGTTTGTGCCAATTCTAAGATTTCCAGGTACATTTTCATGATAAGCTATCTAGAGCTTCCTATATTTTCAAAGGTATGAGAAAGAAGTATTATTAAGTAGACCCTGGTGATGATATCTGTCGATAATAGGCATGTTTACGTCCTTCAGAATAAGGGAAAATCGAGACTAGAAGCTAATGTACTATTCCAGTCGCAATCTATGGCTAATAAGTGGGAATTCAGTAGTACTAGCGGTCACTGATATTGATCAACGTCTAATCATCATCATCATCAATCGTATTTATTGAGCACTTACTATGTGCAGAGCACTGTACTAAGCGCTTGGGAAGTACAAATTGGCAACATATAGAGACAGTCCCTACCCAACAGTGGGCTCACAGTCTAAAAGGGGGAGAGTCTAAAAGTCTAATGTACTTAAGTATTTGCAGAGTGGTAGGTCTTTGGAAAGCCCATTCTCCAGTTTTTTCCTCTAATTCATCCAGGCCAAGGAGTTTGATTCAGATGAATTTTAGCTAGAAATTCTTCAGTCAAGTCCAGGGCAGCCATTGTGACAGCTGTTGGTGCTTTTCCCCCGTAGTATTAGTGGAATGATAGACAGGTGATGGGGATTAGAGTTTGTTGAACACATCTGTCCTTCTGTTGAACACATCTGTCCGAGACCAGTGAACATTGTACAGTTCCTGTGATTTATGGCCTTTCTAAAGCAGTAAAGGGAGGGGTGAGTGTGTGTGGCAAAATTGAATCCTTTCCCTCTTAACCCAATACACACAAATGGTTTATCTTATCACCTTTAAAACAGAGCCAGACTGATGTTGAGTGGTCAAAAAAGAGCCGTGCAATCCACTGCTGCTGCCAAAATGGCCCATTTCACTTCTTTCCATCTGCTTTTTGCTCTTCTGGGAAAGCGCTTAGTACAGTTCTCTGCACACAGTAAGCGCTCAATAAATATGATTGATCGATTGACATCATTGACATTTACTGGTTGAAAGAGCCCACTGTTTGGAGAAGAGAAGCTATGAGCCGCAGGGAGATTGTTTTCCCCTGCCCACTTGTATCCCTTAGCTCAATCACTGAACGTCTTAAGCACAAAGTCCTCATTTGCCCTAGTGCCTAAATGGTAACTGGGCATTCCTTCATTCTATCGTATTTATTGAGCGCTTACTGTGTGCAGAGCACTGTACTAAGCGCTTGGGAAGTACAAGTCGGCAACATATAAAGACAGTCCCTACCCAACAACAGGCTCACAGTCTAGAAGGGGGAGACAGACAACAAAACAAAACATGTGGACAGGTGTCAGGTCATCAGAATAAATAGAAATAAAGCTAGATGTACATCATTAACAAAATAAATAGAATAGTAAATATGTACAAGTAAAATAAATAGAGTAATAAATCTGTACAAACATATATACAGGTGCTGTGGGGAGGGGAAGGAGGTAGGGCGGGGGGATGGGGAGGAGGAGAGGAGAAAGGGGGCTCAGTCTGGGAGGGCCTCCTGGAGGAGGTGAGCTCTCAGTAGGGCTTTGAAGGGAGGAAGAGAGCTAGCTTGGCGGATATGGGGAGGGAGGGCATTCCGGGCCGGGGGAGGATGTGGGCCGGGGGTCGACGGTGGGACAGGCGAGAATGAGGTCATGCAGGCGCACTTGGCTTATTGTGTGCTGTTCGTGGGGCAGTGTGATCTGGGAAGTTGTTGGTGATTGCAGAACATTGTAAGTAGGATCAGTTAGACCCCATGGAAAAGAAAGGGAGCCCATCCATTTGTTGAGTGGGGGGCCCAGTTGAAATCTGGCTTCCCTCCAGCCTGGGAGTCCCAGAGTCATGGGTTCGAATGCCAGCTCCGCCACTCGCGTGCTGGGTGGGCTTGGGCAAGTCGCTTCGCTTCTCTGTGCCTGTTTCCTCATGAGGAAAATGGGCATTAGGACTGGGAGCCCTATGCTGGTCAGAGATTGTGTCCAACCCGCTTGGCTTGTACCCACCCCAGCTGTTAGTACGGTGCCTGGCACATAGTAAGCACTTAACAAATACCATATCATTATTGTTATTGTTATTATTAAGATGCCCCGTTGGCTGCTCTATTAGCAATGTGCAGTGACCCATAAATAAGGGACTGTCACCATAGTACTAGTGACTAGATTGATTCATTCATTCAATCGTATTTATGTGGTCCTCCCACAAATGAGTGCAATAATGACAGGGATGCCAGTTGCCCTTCATGGTATAATATTTTAGGGCCCTTTCACCAAGCTTAGGTTGGTGTTCAGAAATCCAAATGGAACAGACTAGACCCTTGAGGCCAAGGGCACGAAATCCCCCCGCCGTCCCACTGAAGTCAGCTGGTGTTTAGCCGGAGAGCGTACCGGCGACCTGTCGGGATACAGTCCTTCCTAGAAACTCGGTTTCAAGCAGATTCCTTTTCTCGACTTAGGCCTGGACAAAATCGAATTTCTGCAGAGCCACGAAAACCAGGAGATTTATCAGAAAGCCTTTGATCTAATCGAACATTATTTTGGGGTGGAAGAAGAGGACTCCAGCATTGCACCTCAGGTGGATGAGAACCAGCAACAGTTTGTCTTTCAGCAGCAGGAAGCCCCAATGGAAGGGTTCCAGCTGTAACCCGGGGCGGTTAAAGCACCCCGAAAATTGTGGCTTTTTTCCGGCAACTCTGTAGTGGCTGAAATCAGAAGGAAAGTTTGGGATTTACGAAGGACAGACAAGGAAGCAGTTCATGCACTTTTTTTTTTTTTAAAACAAAATTCTGTTTTGCGACAACTCCTCGTTCATAGCTTCTGGGGCTTGCGTTTCTTTCTGTTTTAGATACGCCTAAACTGACTTTAGGAGTAACCAACGCTGGAAGGGAACCTCAGTCAGGTTTTAGGTAGCTCTGAATTTTTCAGGCTTTCTCTGAAACGGTTCCCTAGTAGTCCGGCTACTGACAGTTGCATTTTGGCAGAAAAATCTGACATGCCCGATTTCTATTGAATCTACCTCTGTTTTGAAGCAAAGCAGTGTAGTTGCTTCAGAACAAAAGCATGAAATAAAAGGCAAAAAGGGTAAGAGCAAAATTAGAATGTGAAAATATTTATTTAAATTGTAAAACACTGTGTTGTACATTGTACGTAGCAAAAGAAGAGAGACCTGTGAAGTCTATTTATGAAACATTTAAAGATCATTTAAACATATGCTGATAACTAGATTTTGTTTTTAAAAATGTGGCACAAAGGCATCAGTTGAAACAAAGGAAAGCTGTTCTGCTTTACGGGGACACAGATGACAGTGTTTACTTTTCTTAAAACACTCGAACGTTTGCTTTATTAGAACATGTGTAAAGTTCAGGAGAATTGTATTTTTTGACCAAATAGGCTACCAGTTTTGGGGAGTAGCTCTTCTTTTTCCTCCCTCCCGCATTTATTTTTACACAGCAGTGTACCATGACACATGTGCCCATCGTAAAGCTAAGTGCTGCTGTGTGGCTGCAACAATGAAATGGTTCTCTCTTTGACTTTTCAGACAGGAAAAAAATTCACCCTTGTGGGGAATAAGTAACCTTAGGTACTTGAATGCTGAAATCATTCTTCCTCTCATTTTGCTCTGTATTACATTTTTGTGAAACTTATTTAATGTTATTTGGAGACTAAATGACCAGTAGTAATGAAAAGTACTAACAATTATTTCATACGTTTGGAATCTATTTTAGATTTTTGGGGCCTAGTACTCAAAATGGTCATATCCTGCTGCTTGGTGTATTATTTAGGTAATCTAAAATTCAGTATTTTGGATTACTGTATCTCATTTAAATGGTGGTTAGTATATTTGTGTCAAATGTAATGTTTTGAGATTAACAGTCAAAATTCTCTTCAAAATATGAAACTCTTTATAATAAACCCCCCTGCTCTAATTTCCTCTTCCCTTGGTTCTGTGTGTGATAGAATTTTTTAGACAATGATGAAATCTCCAGAAGATCTCTAGTACTAATGAACTCAGTCTTTTATGGTTGGTAAATGTAAGCTATTTATGTTCTCATTTCCAGTTACTGTACCTATAATACTTTTTTAAACTGTACCTTACAACTGTTTTAAGATGGGAACGAAGCAGTTTTGATATGATTCTTAGTTCTGCCTACTGAATGTATAAAATAGAAAGATTTCATATCTATGTAACACCATTTTCAGTCTGTTTCTGCTGGAAATCAGAGGCATGTTTGGGGCGGGGAGTGTACATAACTGTAAATTATAAATGAGATGAAGCTTTTAGTGAGCAAGGCACTTAAAACCTACAGATGTATAAAATGTAAGAGGTTTGAGAACAGTGTCCATTCTGCTAAATTCATCTGCCAAACTTTTTTTATACTGTCACTTAGAGGATTGTAATGGTGTCCTTTTTTGTTGTGGTGAAAGTCTGAAGTTAAGTACTCAGTCGTTTTGCATTATGTATTTTCAAAAGTACAGGGTAATGACATAGCATATTACCAGATGAATGCTGAATTTATCAGATAAACATGTTTGGAGATAAGGACGATTCTAAGTATCAGGTAACAGGGTAGTCCACTGTTTCTAACAAACTTATGATAATGTTGAACACAACATAATTCATAAATATGAAAACCAGCTGTGCCTGCTTTTATTTTGAGAACCCTGTAGACACTGTATATAAACCTCTCTAAATAAGCCAAACCTTTAACACAAAAAAACCCTTATAAAAGGAGAAAAATAATGTATTTCAGTTTTTGAGGGGACTTGTAGTTTCTGCAGGTAAATTTGTATGTCTCTGAGCAGTAAAGTGACTGCACTTTAAACTTTTAATTACAGAGCTACATTTCATTCCATGGATCCGCTGTTTAAAATTAAAACACGAAATTCTGTGGACTTGAATTCATTCTCTTCACATGAATGAAGGGGACACTGTCTAAGTAGTTTGAGTCCAGGGTTTGTCAGCCTGAGTTCAACTCCATCCATGGTGATTGCTTACTCAGCATTCAAAAATGTTTTAAGAACTGGAAACTTGTTCCGGGTTGGCTACCGTTCACAAGTTTCCATCCTTAAAATGTCTCAAACCGAGGCATTGCCTATTGTCAGTGAACATTGTGAAAAAAAAAATTGCTGAAGGTTTTTTTCCCCCCTTTCAGTTTGTCTAGGGATCATGTCTACCGACTCTGTTGTATTGCACTTTTCCAAGCGATTAGTACAGTGCTCTGTGGTAAGCACTCGCCAAATAGCATTGATTTATTGATCGATCCATTTGGACAGAGGAAGGAAAAACTTTGCCAAATAAGTAAAGTAGAGCAAAGTGTTTTCTGTCTTACAGAACGGCATTGCGCACTCAACGAATAAACCAAAAATCAGAAAAAAGATACCTGAAAGTGTCCCTTTTAATTCTTTTAATTACTCTCTGAGGCTTATTTTTTAGAAGTAGAACACTGTTTATTCTGCTGGATTTGAATTTCGACTAGTTTATCTATGCAATTACTTAAAGCTAAACCGGATTTTGTTTCTTCATATACTTGACCTAAATCACCTCTAGTTTTCTACTAAAGAACTTTCATTGTTACGTTTGTTTTCTCTGAGAAGTTCATAATTACTATTTAATTTTTTAGTACCAGATTTTCTTTAGACACCATTGTTGCCAATAGCAACCCGAAGAAGAAGCGAAGAAGGAATGAAACTTGTTGGGACTGAAATCAGTGATTCACCTTTAACTGTGGAACGGGCAGGTGGGAGATCCTTCTCATTGGGAAGGGGACAGAAAGAAGCACTACTCCTCCAGCTTCTAGCAGGCTCTCAAGGACACACTTAGGAGAAAATGACACCTGGCTCATGTTTTTAGTGGGGTTTTTGCATCCAATTTTGCAAACACACACACCCAGGCTAATTTCGGGCTGCTTCATTGCGAACCGTGAAATTGGGGGAGAATTGAATTAGTTATTGGGCCTTAATGGAAGATACCTTTTTGCATTTTAATTCATGGCACTGTCATTTTCTGTACTGTGTGAAACTGAAGAGCCTCGATAGGGATAGTGCATCTTTAAACCCCAGTGAAGGGGAGCAGGGAAGGGTATTATTGTGTAACTAAGTTAAACCTACACCTTATGAGAGCGGTATGCAATATTATGGAATGTTACAATACAGTGCTATATTAAATGAATAAAAAGCATTATTTTACATCGGCATGTTTCTGACAATCAGTTTCAAAATGCCCACTGCGTGCCGAACATTGCGCTCGACACGGTACGGTGGTTAGAAGATCCAGTCCCTGCTCTCTAGGAACATACAGGCTTGTGTTCCTGGATTTCATTTTTGTATATTTTATCCTTCTTCAACTATTGGCGAGGCTCAGAAGAATACAGTAAAAAATCTAAGTAGTTAAAATAATCCTCTGGGTAATCGGCAAACCCGGCAGAGGGAAGCTGAGAGGTAAAGTGATTGAGACATTCACCAAATGGATAAACCGAAGAGTGGTGAGACTGTGCACATTCAGACAGAGAAACACAGATGCACGTTGTAAGGTCAGTTTTGTTTGCCTGGAGCCTGGCCTGGTGTTTCTGGACCCCTGGCTTTTATTGTCTATGAGTTTGCTTCCTCACAAAATTCTAAAGTTTAAGCAGAGGAAAGTGTTCCTGCACCATAGCTGGTAACCATACGTTGATTTACATTTTACCACTCTGAAAATTTGGGTTAAGCACTAGCTTGGTAGACCAGATGGAAATTCTCATTTTATCCACCCAGGAGTTTCCCCTAAAGTTTTTATCATTGGTTTTGTTCATTGCATCTCAGCTTTGTGCTCTTTCCTCGAGGTCAGACTATTGTAGACCGTTCATTATTAGTAGGATTAGAGTGGTTAAAAGAGTAATTGCAGAGTAGCAAGAAGGAGGCAGGTTACAAGGACTCATCACAGGCAGAACACAGGTAACTGAAAACGTATCTCAGTGTTACCCTTTACCACGTCTTACTTCTGCCAACTTCCAGACTGTGCCGTTGTCCATCGTTCCTTGCCCCAGCCCAACATCTTTGACGTTTCCCAAGTCCTTATTGTATGAAGGGCACTGGAATGTGCCCGCTAAACATGGTGTACTGTAGTGGGTGGCTGCTTTCAGAATGCACCCTCTCCTCCCGGGCCTCCAACTCCATCCTTTCTCACCTTATAAATATCTTTACCTCCACTCTTCTTCCTTTCCTGACTGCCACCTTTGACGGGCAGTCAAAGGGCTGTCCGTACAGGGACTACTATGATCACTTGTAATAGAAGTAATGCACATTGTACAATGCAGTAGGCTAATTATGTACTGTATTCTTAATTTACATGTAATGTTTGCTGATTGCCATTTACAACATAAATATATTAATATAGCTATTTTACTCGCCTGTAATTGGTTGAGTACAAAATTCTCGGTAGTTTTAATAAAACAGTGTATCTGACCTTAGTTCAGGACCAGTTCTCCTTTTACAATATTGTTCCTGTAGGAAAATTTATTAACTTTTTTACTAAAGTCAATATTCAGCTACGTAATTATGTCCCTTATTAAGCTCCTACTGCATGTTAAACTCTGGGGCAGATATAAAATTGAGGTCTGATACATTTCTTGTTCCCCATCCGTGATGAGATTTTCAGATCGAACATTTCCACGTTCAAGCCGTGATGTTCCTCTGCCTGGCATCTATTCATGTTACTTCACTCACTGCCTCCGAAATACACCGATCATCAGCAGATGCCCCACCCTGGGGTGCTGTGAGGAGGGTGAGAGAGGGTGATTGTGAGGCTGACTTTCTGATCTTTGAAAATGCTATTCAACTTGTCAGTCAATCATATTTATTTAGCACTTACAGTGTGCAGAGCACTGTACTAAGCACTTGGGAGAGTACAATTCAACAATAAACAGACACATTACCTGCCCACAATGAGCTCACAGTCTAGAGGGAGAGGCAGACATTAATATAAATAAATACATTACAAATATAATAATGATGGTTCTGTTAAGCACTTACTATGTGCCAAGCACTGTTCTAAGCGCTGAGGTAGGTACAAGGCAATCAGGTTGTCCCACCTGGGGCTCACAGTCTTAATCCCCATTTTACAGATGAAAGTCCGTAAATAAGTGCTGTGGGGCTGAGAGGAGGGATGAATAAATGGAGCAAGGCAGGGTGACACAGATGGGAGTGGGAGAAGAGGAAAGGAGGGCTTAGTCAGAGAAGTCCTCTTGGAGGAGATGTGCCTTCAATAAGGCTTAGGAAGTGGGGCGAATAATTCTCCCTGACCTTCCACTGCCTCTGCAATCAGATTTCCTTTTGCCTTCTGGACAGCTCCACATTCACATCTTGCCCGGCACCTTGAACGTAATGTAAAAAACTGAATTCATCATTCCTCCTAAATCCTGTCCTCCACCCAAGTTTCCTTCCACAGTTGAACACACCAGTCAATCAATCAATGGTATTTATTTATATTAGTGTCTGTCTGCTGCTGCTGCTGCTGCTGGGCCTGGGTTCCACCCTGCCTTCTTTCACCCCAAAATCCAAACAGGTTACAGGGGAGACACCTACAGTGTGGTACTTTATCTTTCCAGGCTGAGTCCAGCAGGAACATCAACAGTAAGGGCTTAAAGACTATTATTATTATTATTACTGGCATCATCGTCATCATTATCTCCCTGGAGACTGGACTACATCCTCCATGCATAAAGTAAGCAAGAAGTGCTATTCAGCACTCCCATTTGCTGGCTGTTTACTGGAGCTGAGCTGCCCCAGTGAGTTGTCAGAGGGCTAACAGACTCTACAGTGATCCAGATCTATGGGTGGGTGTTTATAGCCCTTCCCCACCTTTTGGATAGACCCAATGATAAAATCCAGTCCATTACTGATTCTGGAATCCAACGAAGACCGGTGGAACTTTTGATGAAAGGACAAGTGTGGGGGGGGATTGTGGATTAAATTAACAGATGTGCAATAAAAAGCCATCTCCAGGAAGCTTTCATTCATTCATTGTCATATCTATTGAGCATTACTGTGTGCAGAGCACTGTACTAAGTGCTTGGAAAGTATAATTCAGCAATAAGGAGAGACAATCCCTGGAGATGCCATACATTCAGCCACTTCGTACAGTTATGCATTATGTTTTCACTTCTAGCTAAACACAACTGTGGAATTAGGGACTGTTCTTCCAAAAGTGTTGGTCTCTGTATACGATATGATGCAGTATCAAAAGAAACTATTTTGTGTGGGCATGAGTGGTTGGACACAGTGTGAGTGCTTAATGCAATTTTATCCTAAATGCAAGGTTTCTTAAGAACATGGTCCCCATGTAATAGGATAATTTTCTGTATTAATTTATTTGTTATTCAAATAATAGCAGCGTGGCCTAGTGGAAAGAATACAGGCCTGGAAGTCAGAGGACCTGGGTTCTAATCCCAGCTCAGCCACTTGCCTGTCTGGTGACCTCCTGCAGGTCACTTAACTTCTCTTTGCCTCAGTTACCTAATCTGCAGAAAGAGAATTAAATCCTCCTCCCTCCAATTTAGACTGTGAGCACCATGTGGAACAGGGACTGTGCCCAACCTGATTATCTTGCATCTACTCCAGTGTTTAATACAGTATCTGGCACATGGTAAATGCTTGACAAGTACCAAAAAAATAAATAATCAATAGCATTTAATTGAGCACCTGTTGTATGCAGAGCATGAAACCTTTGAGGGAGTCCAAAATAGTTTGAAGACACTGATTCCTGCCCTCAAGAAGTTTACCATCTAGTGAGGGGAGACAAACACAAAATAATCTGCAAGTAGGGAAGAAATAAAAAAATGAACATGTAGAGGAGTATATGTTCAGTAATATAGCAAGCCTGATGCCATATATAGCAACGCTATCCTTAGTTGTTCATACATAAGTAGCTGAGTGTGTAGTATGTAGTTGGCACAGAAAGGCTGAGATCGTAGTCTAAGCGATATGACCAGGGGAGAAGAAAAGTTAAAGGGGGGAGAGGGGTGTCGCAATCAATCAATCGAGAGCACTGAACTAAGCACTTGGGTGAGTATAATACAACAGAGTTGGTAGACATGTTCCCTTCCCACAATAAGGTCAAAGGGGGAGACATTAATATGAATATTAATATAAGTAAATTTTGGATATGTACATAAGTGCTGTGGGGCTGAGGGAGGGGTAAATGAAAGGAGCAAATCAGGGTGACGCAGAAGGGAGTGGGAGAAGCAGAAATGAGGGCTTTGTCAGAGAAGGCCTCTTGGAGGAGATGTGCCTTCAATAAGGCTTTGAAGGGGGAGAGTAATTGCCTGTCGGATGTGAAGAGGGAGAGTGTTCCAAGCCAGGGGCAGGATGTGGGCAAGAGGTCAATGGCGAGATAGTTGAGATTGAGGTATGGGTAAGTAGGATGGCATTAGAGAAGCAAAGTGTGCAGCGAGGAGAGCAGCGAGGTAGGACAGGGCAAGGTGGTTGAGTGCTTTAAAACCAATGGTATTCAGTTTCTGTTTGATGTGGAGGTGGATGGGCAATCACTGGAGCGTCTTGAGGAGAAGGGAAACGTGGACTGGATTTTTGTAGAAAAATGATCCGGGCAGCAGAGTGAAGTATGGACTGAAATGGGAAGAGATAGCAGGCAGGGAGGTCAACGAGGAGGCTGATGCAGGAGGACATGTGATTTTCAAAGGGCTCTGAGTATAGAGAGAACAGTGGTGTGACAGATTTAGTTAGGGAGATAGTTCCAGGCAGGGAGAAGGGTTTGAGCAAGGGATCAGAGTCAGGAGAGATGAAAATGAAGCGCAGCGAATGGTTGACTTGAGAGTACAAGCTGGGGTATAGTGGAAAAAAGAGTGGATAAGAGAGAAAGACCTGATGAAGTGCCTTAAAGTCAGAAGTTGCTGTTTCACGCAGAGAAAAATGGCAAAACATTGGAGGTTTTGAGGAGGGATCAATGATCTTGGCATTAGAGTGACGTAAGGACTGGGGCTCTTTCTCACTTTATCTTGCAGACTCCTTCTATCCTTCCACCCTCTGACTCTGGGAGTACATCAAGGCTCAGTTCTGGCTCTCCTTCTATTATCATCTACACCCACTCCTCGAAGAACTCACTTGCTCCCATGGCTTTGACTACCCTCCCTAGGCAGATGATTCCCAAAGCATGATTCCCTGACCTCTCTCTTTTTCTGCACTCTCACAGTTCCTTCTGCCTTCTGTACATCTCTACTTTGATGTCTCACAGACACCTCCAATATAACATATCCAAAACAGAACTCCTCATCTTCCCACCCAAATCCAGTCCTTCCCCAATGTCTCTCTCGTCACTGTAGCTAACACCCCCCCCCCCCCATCTCAGAAGCCCATAACCTTGGCATTCTCAATTCACTGCATCCAGCCCACATAATAATAATAATAATAATGATGGTATTTGTTAAGTGCTTACTAAGTGCCATGATTCAATCATATTCAATTCTACGTGCCATGATTCACTCATATTCAATCTCACCAAATCCTGTGAGTTCTATCTTCACAGCATGACCCAAATCCGCACTTTCCTCTCCATCCAAACTGCCGATGTAATCACTTATCATATCACACCTTGATTATTGCCTCATCCTCCTTGCAGACCTCCCAGCCTCCTCTCTCTCCCTACTCCAGTCCATACCTCACTCTGCTACCCAGATCATTTTTCTAAAAAATCACTCAGTCCATGTATCTCCACTCCTCAAGTGCCTGCAGGGGCTGTCCATCCACCCCCCCATCAAACAGAAACTCCTTGCCATTGACTTTAAAGCACTTCTTACTCCCTTCTATCTTACCTTGCTGTTTTCCAACTACAACCCAGCCCTCTCACTTCCCTCCTCTAGTGCTAACCTCAATCTCATCTTTCTTGCCTCCAAACCCTTACTCGCATCCTCATCTGGCTTGGAACTCCTTCCTCCACCATATATGATAGACCACCACTCTCCCCAACTCCAAAGCCTAATTAAAATCACATCTCCTCCAAGACGCCTTCCCCCACTAAGTCCTCATTTCCCCCTTCTGCAACATCTGTGCACTTGGATTTGTACCTTTAAGCACTGGATATTCACACCACCTTCAACCCCACAGCTCTTACATACTCA
This sequence comes from Tachyglossus aculeatus, assembly GCF_015852505.1. NCBI lineage: Eukaryota > Metazoa > Chordata > Mammalia > Monotremata > Tachyglossidae > Tachyglossus > Tachyglossus aculeatus. The sequence continues at coordinate 99,379,950 of NC_052067.1, read as the reverse complement.
TAATTTACATTAATATCTGTCTCCCCTTCTGGACAGTAAGCTCTTTGTGGGCAGGGAATATGTCTACCGACTCTGTTGTAGTGTACTCTCCCAAGAACTTAGCCCAATACTCGGAAAACAGCACTCAATATTGTTGATTGACTGACTGATTGATTGAGGGGGGAGAAACTAGACGCAGGGAGATTAATGAGGAGGTGATTGGAACAATAAAATTCCAGGACCAGATGGTGGACATCTGGATGGAGAAGAAGGGATAATCTTGGAAGTGTTGTGGAGGAAAACCCAGCAAGATATAGAGATACACTGAATACGGGGATTGAAAGAGAGGGGAAGTCAAGGATAAATCTTGTGGGCTTCAGGAATGGGAGGGATGGTAGTGGTGTTAACTGTGAAGGGAAAGTTAGGTGGAGAAGAGGATTGGGAGGAAAGATGAGGGGTTAATAGACATATTGAGCTTAAGCTGCTGGAGGGATTTATTGATTTATTCTCTGTTGCTTATTATTTCTATCTATTCTGTTTCTACCCTCCAGCCCCACAGCACTTGTGTATATAGCTGTAATTTATTTATTTATATTAATGTCTGTCTCCCCATCTAGACTTTAATTCAATTGTATTCATTCATTCAATCATATTTATTGAGCGCTTACTGTGTGCAGAGCACTGTACTAAGCGCTTGGGAAGTACAAGTTGGCAACGGATAGAAGCAACGTGGCTCAGTGGAAAGAGCACGGGCTTTGGAGTCAGAGGTCATGGGTTCAAATCCTGGCTCCACCAATTGTCAGCTGTGTGACTTTGTCACTTAACTTCTCTGGGCCTCAGTTACCTCATCTGTAAAATGGGGATTAAGACTGTGAGCCCCCCGTGGGACAACCTGATCACCTTGTAATCTCCCCAATGCTTAGAACAGTGCTTTGCACATAGCGCTTAATAAATGCCATCATTATTATTATTATATAGAGATGGTTCCTACCCAACAGCAGGCTCACAGTCTAGAAGGGGGAGACAGACAACAAAACAAAACATGTGGACAGGTGTCAAGTCATCAGAACAAATAGAATTAAAGCTAAATGCACATCCTTAACAAAATAAATAGAGTAGCAAATATGTACAAGTAAAATAAATATAGTACTGTGCTGTGCTGTGGGAGGGGAAGGAGGTAGGGCGGGGGAGTGGGGAGGAGGAGAGGAAAAAGGGGGCTCAGTCTGGGAAGGCCTCCTGGAGGAGGTGAGCTCTTAGTAGGGTTTTGGAGGGAGGAAGAGAGCTAGCTTGGCGGATGTGTGGAGGGAGGGCATTCCAGGCCAGGGGGAGGATGTGGGCCGGGGGTCGACGGCGGGACAGGCGAGAACGAGGCATGGTGAGGAGATTAGCGGCGGAGGAGCGGAGGGTGCGGGCTGGGCTGGAGAAGGAGAGAAGGGAGGTAAGGGAGGTGAGGTAGGAGGGGGCAAGTTGATGGCGAGCCTCGAAGCAGAGAGTGAGCACTAACGGTATGCAGAGCACTGTACTAACTACTTAGCACTGTACGAAGTGCTTACTCTGGGCAGGGAATGTATCTGTTACATTATTTTGTAGTACTCACCCAAGCACTCAGTAAGCACTCAAAAATATGATTATTGATTAATTAACTATGGTATATTTGACAATTATCATCTGCTAACTCCCCCATTAGATTATAAATTCCATTTGGCAGGGGTTGCTGCTTTTACTTAGTATAAAGAACACAGACCTGGGCATCAGAAGGACCTGGGCTCTAATCCTAACTCCACCACTTGCTTGCTGTGTGACCTTGGGCAAGTCACTTAGCTTCTCAGTGTCTCTGTTTCCTCTTCTTAAAAATGAGGATGAATTACCTGTTTGCCCTCCCCCTAAACAGTCAGTGCCATGGGAGTCAGGGACTAAATCTGACCTGATATACTTGATGATGACGATGATGATAATGGCATTTGTTAAGCACGTACTATGTGGAAAGCACTGTTCTAAGTGCTGGGGGGGAATACAAGGTGATCAGGTTGTCCCACGTGGGGCTCACAGTCTTAATCCCCATTTTACAGATGAGGTAACTGAGGCTCAGAGAAGTTAAGTGATTTACCCAAGGTCACCCAGCAGACATGTGGCAGAATCAGGATTAGAACCCATGACCTCTGACTCCCAAGCCCGTGCTCTTTCCACTGAGCCACACTGCTTCTCATCTTGTATCTTACCCTGCTTAGTATGGTGCTTGGCACAAATTAGCTGCTTCACAAACACCATTATTATTATTATTATTATTATTATTATTATTATTATTATTATTATTATTCTTACATCTGCCTGTTCTATTTGCATGAGTACAGTGCTTTGCACAAACTAGGAAGCTAGTTCAAGTGGCCTGCACACAGCAGACATTTGGTATAGCATTCCACATTCAGCAGATACTCAGTACATCATCATCATCAATCGTATTTATTGAGTGCTCAATTCAAAGCTCTGTGCATATTAGATACTCAGTAGAGCACTTGGCACAGAGTGGGAATACAGTGCAATCCTCTGCACACAGTAAACACAGAATATTACTCACTTCTCTGTGCCTCAGTTACCTCATCTATAAAATGGGGATTAAGACTGTAAGCCCCATAATCATAATTATGGTACTTGTTAAGTGCTTATTATGTACCAAGCACTGTTCTAAGCACTGAGTTAGATTCAAGTTAGGTTGGACACAATCCCTGTCCCACATAGGGCTCACACTCTTAATCCTGATTTTATCAATGAGGTAACTGAGGCCCAGAGAATTTAAGAGACTTGCCCAAGGTCACCCAGCAGACATGTGGCAAAGCCAGGATTAGAACCCATGACCGTCTGAGTCCCAGGCCCAGCCTCTATCCACTAAGCCATGCTGCTTCTCCAAGGGGAAGGGACTGTGTTCAATCTGATTACCTTGTATCTACCTCAGTGCTTAGAACAGTGCTTGGCACATAGTAAGTGCTTAACAGATACCTCAGTTATTATTATTATTGTTGTTATTATTATTACGGTGCTTGTTTTGTGCTCACTATGTGTCAAGCACCGTTATAGCACTGAGGTAGATACAAGTTAATTAGGTTGGACACAGTCCCTGTCCCACATGGCTTTCACAATTTAAGGAACTATACTCAGTTGCTTGGCTCTGTTCTCTGCACTCAGTGGTCATCCAGTACAGCACTCTGCTCTCAGTAGGCACTTAGTATAGTGCTCGCCATATAGCAAGCACCCAATACAGTGCTCTCTCTACAGTAAATGTCACTGATGGAGATGACCATGAGTCTAGGAAAAATGCGCACAGCTGAATCGTCATGGCTGACCTTGCCCGAGCAGCGGGCGCTAGTTTACCAAATAATAATAATAATAATAATGTTGGTATTTGTTAAGTGCTTACTATGTGCAAGGCACTGTTCTAAGCGCTGGGGTAGATACAAGGTAATCAGGTTGTCCCACGTGGGACTCACAGTCTTCATCCCCATTTTACGGATGAGGGAGCTGAGGCCCAGAGAAGTGACTTGCTCAAAGTCGCACAGCTGACAAGCGGCAGAGCTGGGATTCGAACCCACGACCTCTGACTCCAAAGCCCGGGCTCTTTCCACTGAGCCAGGCTGCTTCCAAAGGCAAGGACCGCTGGCCATCCAGCCTGCGGATTTTCCCAGGGCGGGTTTCCGGGATGCCGATGCGACGCTGAGCACACCCCTGTCCGAGAGCGCAGCCGGCTCATTAGGATTCCGCTGAACACCCGCCGCTGGCAGCAGGAAACATCTTTCCGCGCACTAGGTCTGCACTTCACAGCGTGTCCGGAACAGGGTCAAGGCAGACCTCATCCTTACCCTGACCCGGGCTCTCCTAAGCCCCTCATTTCTCCTTTAATCACTTCCTGTCACAACCAGTGCCATTTCCCTTCTCTTTATGGTCCTCCTCTTTCCAAATAGCAGGGCATTCAGCAGGCAGCCAGTCAACCCACAACCCGCTTAATGGCCGCTAGTCAGAGGAGACTCTTCCATTAGGTGAGTAGCCCCGAGAAGCCGAACAAGTCTACCTCATGAAAGACCTTCCTCATTTGCTTAATGCCTCAGTTGCTTTCCTGGCTGCTTTGTACGGGGACATGTCCCTCAGGGGCCCCCGTGAAGGGAATGTACATACAGGTGCTGGAAACTAAACCGGCCTCTTTCTAGCTGGGATTCGAGGGCCGGGACTTGAGGCCGGAATCCCCTCCTTGAAATTCACGGGCTTTTCATTTCTGGTCTGAGCCACCAATGAAACATTATCAGTCTTCCGTCTGACATCGCATGGCTCTGGGCCAAAGCGTGCAAATCGAGATCAAGATCTTGAAGCAGTGTGGCCTAGTGGAAAGAGCGTGGACTGGGTGTCTAATCCCAGGGAGACCTGGGTTCTAAATCCCAGCTCTGTCACTTGTCTGCTGTGTGACCTTGGACAAGTAACTTGGCTTCTTTGGTCCTCGGTTACCTCATCTGTAAAATGGGGGTTAAGACTGATAAGCCTCATGTGACGCAGGGACTGTGTCCAATCTGATTATTTTGTACCTACCCCAGCGCTTAATACAGCGCCTAGCACATAATATGCATTTAACAGATGCCATAAAAAAAAAATCAAAGGTGCACTTACCCAGCATAGCCCATGCTAATGAAATGTGACTATAAACATGGCTTTTTTTTAATGGTATTTGTTAAGCGCTTACTACGTTCCAGGCACTGGGATAGATACAAGCTCAACAGGTTAGATGAGTCCATACCCTACATAGGGCTCACAGTCTTCATCCCCATATTACAGATGAGGTAAATGAGGCACAGGGAAGTTATTTATACTAAAGTCTGTCTTCCCTCTGGACTGTGAGCTCGTTGTGTGCAGGGAATGTGTCTGTTTATTGTTGTATTGTACCCTTCCAAGCGCTTAATTTTCATACAGTTACGTGCTCAATAAATATGTATGAATTAATGAATAAATGAAAGTTGTCAGTCAATTGTACTCATTGTTAGTCATATTTAATGAGTGCTTACTGTGTGCAGAGCACTGTACTAAGCATGACTTACCCAAGGTCACACAGCAGACAGATGGTGGAGGAAGGATTAGAACCTCCTTTGTGCACTAGGCCACACCGCTTAACTCTGTTTCCTCAGGAAAGTCATCTCCGACCTCACCAGTAAAGCAACATCTTATAACCTCTCAGGAAAGTCGTCTTTGCTCTAGCATATGGAGCCCTTTCCCCCATGCTAGAATGTTGGACAAATTCCAACCCCATTAAATTATTTGCTCCTTGAGGACACAAACTGTGACTTTGTCCTCCATTCAATGTCCTCTGGTGCTTAGTACGGTGCTCTACATGGTAGATAAAGCATTTTGAGCAGAAGCAGCAGGATGTAGTGGATAGAGCACAGGCCTCGGAGTCAGAAGGTCATGGGTTCTAATCCCGACTCTGCAACTTGTCTGCTGTGTGATTTTGGGCAAGATACTTCACTTCTCTGTGTAATAATAATAATAATAATAATAATCATCATAATGGCCCGTCCCTTCTAGACTGTGAGCCGCTAGGTGGGTAGAGACCGTCTCTATATGTTGCCAACTTGTACTTCCCAAGCGCTTAGTAGAGTGCTCTGCACAGAGTAAGAGCTCAATAAATATGATTGATTGAATGAATGAATGAATGAATGATATTTGTTAAGCACTTACTATTTGTTACTATTTGTTACTTACCATTTGTTAAGCACTTACTTACTAGCAAGGCACTGTACTAACCACTGGGGTGGATACAAACAAATCGAGTTGGACACAGTCCCTGTCCCATGGTCTCACAGTCTCAATCCCCACTTTACAGATGAGGTAACTGAGGCACACTGAAGTGATTTGCCCAAGGTCACACAACAGATGGAGCCGGGATTAGAACCTATGACCTTCTGACTCCCGGCCCCGTGCTCCATCCACAATGACGTGTTGCTTCTCTAGTACAGTGACTGGCACATAGTAAGAGCTTAACAAATACCACAATTATTATTATTATTAATATTATTAGTATTGATATTGTTATTATTATTATTATTATTAGATGCTGCGGGGCTCAATGGAAAGAGCCAGGGCTTTGGAGTCAGAGGCCATGGGTTCAAATCCCACGCTGCCAATTGTCAGCTGTGTGACTTTGGGCAAGTCACTTCACTTCTCTGGGCCTCAGTTACCTCATCTGTAAAATGAGGATGAAGACTGTGAGCCCCCCATGGGACACCGTGATCACCTTGTAACCTCCCCAACACTTAGAACAATGCTTGCACATAGTAAGCGCTTAATAAATGTCATTATCATTTTTTTTATTATTATTATTATTAGATGCTCCATACAGTACCCTGAACACAGGAGGGATCCAGTACAGTGCTATACTCCCAGTAGGCCCTCAGTAGAGTGGCTGTCACTGGACCTGCAAATAGTGGTAAGTAGCATTAATTGCCTCTCTCAGGGTCACATCTGGAGAGTTTCCAGCACTCTACCAGTCTCGACTTTGGGAGGGAGAGTCAAGCAGAGGCCCTACTGAGAGCTCACCTCCTCCAGGAGGCCTTCCCAGACTGAGCCCCTTCCTTCCACTCCCCCTCGCCCCCCTCTCCATCCCCCCATCTTACCTCCTTCCCTTCCCCACAGCACCTGTATATATGTATATATGCTTGCACGTATTTATTACTCTATTTATTTATTTATTTTACTTGTACCTATCTATTCTATTTATTTTATTTTTTTGGTATGTTTGGTTTTGTTCTCTGTCTCCCCCTTTTAGACTGTGAGCCCACTGCTGGGTAGGGACTGTCTCTATATGTTGCCAACTTGTACTTCCCAAGCGCTTAGTACAGTGCTCTGCACACAGTAGGCGCTCAATAAATACGATTGATGATGATGATGATGATGAAGCAGAGGCCTGTCCATTCCATTCCTAGCTTGGGCAGTGGCTAGAGAGTGGAAGGCAATCTGCTACATGTCAAAACTCACATGTGCTGGGCAGCAGTGGTACGGGACAGAGTCGAGGGAGGAGACTCCAGTTCACTGTGTGGAAGGAGGCAGTGGTCACCATTTCCGTATTTTGAACAAGAAACCTCTATGGATCCACTACCAGAATGTTTGCAGTTGGAGGTGGGGTTCTGGCAGAGATTTGTCTATGGTGTCGCTATTGGTTGGAGACGACTTGACAGCATAAAACAAGACAAGCATTAATCGAGTGCCACTTTCATTCATTCATTCATTCATTCATTCATTCAATCAAATTTATTGAGCGCTTACTGTGTGCAGAGCACTGTACTAAGCACTTGAAAAGTACAATTCGGCAATAAAGAGAGACAATCCCTGCCCGCACCAGGCCTACAGTCTAGAAGGGGGGTGACAGACATCAAAACAAGTTAACAGGCACCAATATAAATAAATAGAATTATAGATATACACACATCAAAACAACTAAACCAGTAAGCGCTTAGTACAGTGCTCTGCACACAGTAAGCGCTCAATAAATACAATTGATTGAAGTAAACAGTCATCAATATAAATAAATAGAATTATAAATATATGTATATACATATACCCACACAAGTGCAGTGGGATGGGGAGAGAAGGGTAGAGCAAAGGGAGTGAGTCAGGGTGATGCAGATGGGGAGCTGAGGAAAAGGGGGCTTAGTCCGGGAAGGCCTCTTGGAGTAGGTGAGCTTTCAGTAGGACTTTGGAGTGGGGAAGAGTGTTTGGTGGATTTGAGGAGGGAGGGTGTTTCGGGCCAGAGGTAGGACGTGGGCCAGGGGTCGATGGCGGGACAGGCGAGAACGAGGCCCAGTGAGGAGGTTAGTGGCAAAGGAGCGGAGGGTGCGGGCTGGGCTGTAGGAGGAGAGAAGGGAGGTGAGGTAAGAAGGGGCGAGATGACGGAGAGATTTGAAGCCAATAATGAAGTGTGGCTCACTGTACTATTTGCTTGGGAAGTACTAATAACCAAGTGACATCTTTCCTGCCCACCAGGTGCTTATGTGCACATAGCAGGCAACAGGTTCTGAACACTCTACCCAATAAAAATTAAAAAAATGATGATATTTGTTAAGGGCTTACTATGTGCAAAGCACTGTTCTAAACACTTGGGGGGATACAAAAATCTCCAGTGGCTACCAATCAATCTGCACATCAGGCAGAAACTCCTCACCCTGGGCTTCAAGGCTGTCCATCACCTCGCCCCCTCCTACCTCACCTCCCTTCTCTCCTTCTCCAGCCCACCCCGCACCCTCCGCTCCTCCGCCGCTAATCTCCTCACCGTACCTCGTTCTCGCCTGTCCCGCCATCGACCCCCGGCCCACGTCATCCCCGGGCCTGGAATGCCCTCCCTCTGCCCATCTGCCAAGCTAGCTTTCTTCCTCCCTTCAAGGCCCTACTGAGAGCTCACCTCCTCCAAGAGGTCTTCCCAGACTGAGCCCCTTCCTTCCTCTCCCCCTCGTCCCCCCTCCATCCCTCTCATCTTACCTCCTTCCCTTCCCCACAGCACCTGTATATATGTATATACGTATGTACATATTTATTACTCTATTTATTTATTTATTTATTTTACTTGTACATATCTATTCTATTTATTTTATTTTGTTAGTATGTTTAGTTTTGTTCTCTGTCTCCCCCTTTTAGGCTGTGAGCCCACTGTTGGGTAGGGACTGTCTCTATATGTTGCCAACTTGTACTTCCCAAGCGCTTAGTCCAGTGCTCTGCCCACAGTAACCGCTTAATAAATACGATTGATTGATTGATTGATTGATTGATTGATACAAGGTGATTAGGTTGTCGCATGTGGCGCTCACAGTCTTAATCCCCATTTTGCAGATGAGGGAACTGAGGCACAGAGAAGCAAAGTCACACAGCTGAAAAGTGGCAGAGCCGGGAGCAAGTGGCAATACCCAGAACAGTGCTCTACATACAGTGGGAACCTGGAACAGTGTTTGGCACACAGTAAGTTCCCGGTAGAGCACTCTGCACACCGTCCGTGTATAGCAATCAACAATGATAAAAACAATAAAAATAATTTTGGTATTTGTTAAACTCTTACTACGTGCCAGGCACTGGAACTAAGTGCTGGAGTAGCTATAAGGTAATGAGGTTGGACACAGTCCCTGTCCCACACAGGGCTCCCTGTCTTAATCCCCATTTTACAGATGAGGTAACTGAGGCACAGAGAAGTGAAGTGATTTGCCCGAAGTCACACAGCAGGCAAGTGGCAGAGCCAGGATCAGAATCCCAGGCCCCTGCTTTGTCCACTAGGCCATGCTGCTTCTAAATATAGTAACCTTGCTGCAGCGTGGCTCAGTGGAAAGAGCATGGACTTTGGAGTCAGAGGTCATGGGTTCAAATTCTGGGTCCACCACTTGTCTGCTGTGTGACTTTGGGCAAGTCACTCCACTTCTCTGGGCCTCAGTTCCCTCATCTGTAAAAAGGGGATTAAGACTGCGAGCCCCCTGTGGGACAAACTGATCACCTTGTTACCTCCCCACTGCTTAGAATAGTGCTTTGCACATAGTAAGGGCTCAACAAATGTCATTATTAGAGAAGCAGTGGGGCTCAATGGAAAGAGCCTGGGCTTGGGAGTCAGAGGTCATGGGTTCAAATCCCGGCTCTGCCAATTGTCTGCTGTGTGACATTGGGCAAGTCACTTCACTTCTCTGGGCCTCAGTTACCTCATCTGTAAAATGGGGATTCAGACTGTGAGCCCCATGTGGGACAACCTGATCACCTTGTATCCTCCCCAGCGCTTAGAACAGTGCTTTGCACATAGTAAGCGCATAACAAATGCCATTATTATTATTATTATTATTATTATTATTCTCTGGACCTCAGTTCCCTCATCTGTAAAAAGGGGATTAAGGCTGCGAGCCCCCTGTGGGACAAACTGATCACCTTGTAACCTCCCCAGCGCTTAGAACAGTGCTTTGCCCATAGCAAGGGCTTAACAAATGTCATTATTAGAGAAGCAGTAGGACTCAGTGGAAAGAGCCTGGGCTTGGGAGTCAGAGGTCATGGGTTCTAATCCCAATTCTGCCACTTGTCAGCTGTGTGACTTTGGGCAAGTCACTTCACTTCTTTGTGCCTCAGTTCCCTCATCCGTAAAATGGGGATTAAGACTGTGAGCCCCACGTGGGACAACCTGATCACCTTGTATCCCGCCCCCCACCCAGCACTTAGAATAGTGATGAATAACCATTATTATTATTATTATTATTAAGAGGGGAAGTGTAGCAAGGTGATGCAATCATTGTCACTGGACATCTTGAAGCTGAAGAGGTGAATTGGGGCTCCAATTGAGTGGGGGTGGAAGGAGCCCTCAAGCGGCCTGTATCTTGGGGACTTAATGTTACTCTTGCATGCATGCATCTGTGCCTCAATTACCTCATCTGTACAGTGGGAATTAAAGACTGAGCCCCATGTGGCACAGGGACTGTGTCCAACCCGATTTCCTTGTATCTGCCCCAGCACTTGGTACAGTGCCTAGCATCTAGTAAGCACTTAGAAATACCATAAAAAAGTGTAAACACACACACACACACACACACACACACACACACACACACACACACACACACACACACACACACACACACAGAGCCTCATGGGATGGCAGGACCGAAAAAGACTCTTTGTGAGTGATCACACTTACCGACACATTTTCTTTCTAATAGAAATTGATTTGTCATAAAAATGGACTTTTCCTACTTTATATGAGACAATTGCTCCAAGTTTGCCAAACACAGAGCAGACCTAGTTTGAGAGCAGCCTGGTGCCCGCTCTGTTAGCTCTCGACCATTGGACGTATTTATCCCCTACCCCCCGTGGCCCGGACTGACCCGTCAATGCTAATGTGCTGCCCCAAAGGAATATCGTTTACTCTGGGGCCTGGGCGAGATAACATGTTTTCTTTCTCTATCACAGCAAACAAATGCTTCATTCTGCATTAATATGGAAACCCGGTGGGCAGACTTTTATTGGATTAAGGTGGACAAGTAGATGGTGATTTATAGGTGACGATAAAGGTTACTAAAGACAGTTTCTCTTTAGCTGCAGTGAAACAGCTGTATTAATAAAAACCTGAGCAGGGCTATTAAAATTAATTAAAGAAATAGTTATTGAATTGTAGTAAGTGCTCTCTCTCCCTTTCTCTTCCCTCCATGCACACCCCGCACCAACCAAACCCTCCACTCCTGGCCAGAGAAAACATTGTAATGGGGGCAGGTGTCACCTCTTCCAAACCTGCTTCCCTGGGTTGTACGCATGCCATTTACATGTTCATATGTCATTTGTATGTGCAGTTGGGCTTGCACGAACTCAGGGTTATGCAAACTTCTCTCCCTGAAGCATTATTAACCCACTAATGTCTGAGGAGCAAGCTCTTGGGAATTTTGGCAAAAACTTTGGCTTTTTCAACTCAGACCTCAAAGTCATCAGAGAGTGGGGAACCGCAGTGCAACGCTCGAATCAAATGTTGCCGTCTTATCTCTGTGGTGTTGGACTGCCCAATCTTCACAGGAATGGTCCTTCAACCATCTCCCTCTCATGGTTCCTCCCCTGGATCCATCACCTGATGCAGGTGACTCAGAGAGGAGTATTCTGAGTACCTATGGTGTGCAGGAGGCTGTACGAGGGGTCTACTGGACACCCACTGTGGGCAGATCACTCTTTCGGTTGCCATAAAACCGCATCATTAGTGGCGTAACAGAGTCCTGTATGCATCACGGCTCCTCTGAAGAAAAGAAGCTGGCTTCAGCCTCATACCAACGCAAGTAGAGAGTCCTGCAGGGTGGTCTCGTGGTAAGGGTTCTACTTCTGGGTCCACCACTTGCCTGCTGTGTGACCTTGGATAAGTCACTTAACTGTTTCGTACCTCAATTACCTCATCTGTAAAATGGGGAGTCAGTCAACCAGTCAATCTAAAATGGGGATTGCATCCTATTCCTTCCTACTTAGACTGTGAGCCCCATGAGGTAAAGGGATAGTGTCCAACCTAATTATCCTTATCTTAGAGAAGCAGCATGGCTCAGTGGAAAGAGCACAGGCTTTGGAGTCAGAGGTCATGGGTTCGAATCCCGGCTTCGCCACATGTCTGCTGTGTGACCTTGGAAACAGCGTGGCTCAGTGGAAAGAGCACGGGCTTTGGAGTCAGAGGTTATGCGTTCGAATCCTGACTCCGCCACATGTCTGCTGTGTGACCTTGGGCAAGTCACTTAACTTCTCTGAGCCTCAGTTCTCTCATCTGTAAAATGGGGATTAAGACTGTAAGCCCCACGTGGCACAACTTGATCACCTTGTGTCCCCCCCCCAGCACTTAGAACAGTGCTCTGCACATAGTAAGCACTTAACAAATGCCATCATAATTGTTATTATTATTATTATTACTCCAGCACTGAGTACAGTGCCTCACACATAATAAATACTTAACAAGTACTATTTTAAAAAAAGCATGGTTCTGGGAGTCAGAGGACCTGGGTTCTAATTCTAGTTCTACCACTTGCCTGCTGTGTCACCTTGGGCAAGTCATTTAACTTCTCTGGGTGGGCCTCATTTCCTTCATCTGCAAAATATGGATTCAATACTTTCCCTCTTAGACTGTGAGCCCTTGACAGAAACCATGATGAAAGAAAATCTACAATTATGGAAAATGTTGTTCTACTTAAACACTTACACAAGCTCTTCCTCAACTTATAGGATGCTGAGGAAATGTCATAGGATCTCAAAGATGCCTCCATCATCAAGAAGAAAAGTGGAAGATCAGATTATGGCAATTATCAAGATATATTCTCCATTGCTGGTCAGATCCTAGGTGGGATAATCCTGGATTGACTACTGAGGAATGTTATCAATTGAACATTCCTAGAATCATAATGAGGCTTCAGATCCCAGTGTGGAACAGCGGACATAATCTTTACAGCACGTCAGATTCGGGGAAAGTGTCAACAATGGTATCACATCTTCTATTCGCTTTTCATAGAACATACAAAAATATTTGACACCATCAATAGATCTGGTCTCTGGAAATTACTTAGCAAATTTGCTTCCCCTGAAAATTTCATTGAGATTCTGAAACTACTTCATGATGCCATGCCTGGATGGTTCAGAGCTAAGGTAATGATAATTATTATGGTATTTGTTAAGTGCTTCCTATATGCCAGGCACTGTATTAAGTGCTGGGATGGATACAAACAAATCAATCAATCAATCGCATTTATTGAGCGCTTACTGTGTGCAGAGCACTGTACTAAGCGCTTGGGAAGTACAAGATGGCAACATATAGAGACAGTCCCTACCCAACAGTGGGCTGTTGGACACATTTCCTGTCCCATGTGGGGCTCACAGCCTTGACCCCAATTTTGCAGATGAGGTAACTGAGGCACAGAGAAGTGCCTTGCCCAAGGTCACACAGCAGACATGTGGTAGAGCCGGGATTGGAACCCATGACCTTCTGACTCCCAGTACCCTCCTCTATCCACTATGCCTTGCCACTTCTCACGCCATGCTTCTCAAGCAACCAAAGACCTAGTTGCCAGTTTTGGAATACGTTCCCACTCCTCTGTGAAATTCTTCCAATTCCCCAAACTTTTAGCATCATCCTAGGTCCTAGAGATTGCTCTTCAAGATTGCTAAATGAAGACACACATACAGGTAAATGACTGTAACCCATTTTGCCAAATCACCTAGCAGTTATGGGCTAAACATATGTCTTAAGAAAATCGAGACACTATAATCTGCCCTCTCAGGGGAAGCTATAATGGCAACCCAGAGGTAAAAAGCATCACGAAATTCTGTTACCTGGACAGCACAGTGCCCAGTGATGTTATATTGTACTCTCCCATGCGCTTAGTACAGTGCTTTGTACACAGTAAGCGTTCAAAAAATACAATTGAATGAATGAATGCAGTGATAGACAAGGAAATAGAAAATTGAATTTAAAAAGCCGGTGTATTTTTTGGGAAGTTATCTGAGTTGGGTGGCAGTGTGGTATCAGGTTCTAGATCAAACTAAGATCCATGCAGTTGGAGTATTGTCCAACCTTCTCTATAACTATTCACTCATTCATTCATTCATTCGTTCATTTGTATTTATTGAGCACTTTCTGTGTGCAGAGCACTGTACTAAGTGCTTTGGAGAGTACAATACAACAATAAACAGACAATAATGAGCTTACAGTCAAAAGGCAGAGAGACCGATGTGAATACGAATAAATAAAATGACAGATATAGACATAAGTACTGTGGGGCTGGGATGGGGAAAGAGCGAAGAGAGCAAGCCAGGGTGATGCAGAAGGGAATGGGAAATGAGGAAAGGAGGAAATTAGTCTGGGAAGGCCTCTTGGAGGAGATGTGCCTCCAGTAAGGCTTTGAAGGGTGGGGAGAGTAATTAACTGTCGGATTTGAGGATGGAGGGCATTTCAGGCCAGAGGCAGGATGCGGCCAGGGTCAGCAGTGAGATAGGCGAGATGGAGGCACAGTGAGAAGGTTAGCACTAGAGGAGCGAAGCATGTGGGCTGGTTTGTAGGAGGAGAGAAGCGAGGTGAGGAAGTCTGGACTCCCTACAGATGCTAATAATATTAATGATGGTATTTATTAAGTGCTTACTATGTGTTAAGCAATGTTCTAAGCACTGGGGTAAATACAAGCGGCTTATGATTCCTGGAGCAGTTCCATCAGTGTCACTTATGGGTTACACTCAGCACTGAGTGGCAAAACAGGATTACAAACAAAGAAGCCCTAGAGCAAAGTCAGCCTCTTGGCGTTATACGCTCTTTACAGCACAACGGCTCTGGGTAGGACATTCATTCATTCATTCATTCAATCGTATTTATTGAGCACTTACTGTGTGCAGAGCACTGTATTAAGCACTTGGGAAGTACGAGTTGGCAACATACAGAAACGGTCCTTACCCAACAATGGTCTCACAGTCTAGAAGGGGGAGACAAACGACAAAACAAAACAATGTGGACAGGTGTCAAGTCGACAGAACAAATAGAATTAAAGCTAGATGCACATCATTAACAAAATAAATAGAATATTAAATATGTACAAGTAAAATAAATTGAGTAATAAATCTGTACAAACATATATACAGGTGTTGTGGGGAGGGGAAGGAGGTAGGGCGAGGGGGATGGGGAGGAGGAGTGGGAAAAGGGGGCTCAGTCTGGGAAGGCCTCCTGGAGGAGGTGAGCTCTCAGTAGGGCTTGAAGGGAGGAAGAGAGCTAGCTTGGCGGATGTGTGGAGGGAGGGCATTCCAGGCCAGGGGGAGGACGTGGGCCGGGGGTCCATGATGGGACAGGCAAGAATGAGGCACAGTGAGGAGGTTAGTGGCAGAGGAGTGGAGGGTGCGGGCTGGGCTGTAGAAGGAGAGAAGGGAGGTGAGGTAGGAGGGGGCGAGGTGATGGACAGCCCTGAAGCTACTGAGGAGTTTTTGCTTGATGCGTAGGTTGACTGGTAGCCACTGGAGATTTTTGAGGAGGGGAGTAATGTTACTCCCAGAGCGTTTCTGCACAAAGGTGATCCGGGCAGCAGCATGAAGTATAGACTGAAGTGGAATGGATGGCAGCAGTAAACCCAAGCAAAGGCTATATGGTGAGCTGAAAGTTGAGAAATTAAAAGCAAGGAAGATATGCGGAAGTCCTTTTAAGAATTCGGTAAAAGAAAGCTTCAGACACTACTGCATCCTCGTAGAAAACGGGCAATCGCTGGCTGCAGCTACACCAGCATAGGATACAACAATCAAGAAAGGATAACTAATAATTGTGGAATTTGTTACTATTATTATTATTAATAATAATAATACTTATAATATGAGTACTTATTAGACACTTGTCTTATGCTGTCAAGTCATCTCTGATCCATAGCAACGCCATGGATACATCTCTCCCAGAATGCCACGTTCTCCATCTGCAATCATTTTGGTAGTGTATCCACAGAGTTTTCTTGGTAAAAATATGGAAGTGGTTTACCATCGCCTCTTTCCATGCAGTCAACTTGATTCTCCACACTCAACTCTCTCCCATGCCGCTGCTGCCCAGCACAGCACAGCCTGCAACCTGGGTGTCATCCTCAACTCCTCTCTCTCGTTCACCCCTCACATCCAATCTGTCACCAAAACCTGCCGGTCTCACCTCCGCAACATCGCCAAGATCCACCCTTTCCTCTCCATCCAAACCACTACCCTGCTCATTCAATCTCTCATCCTATCCCGACTGGATTACTGCATCAGCCTCCTCTCTGATCTCCCATCCTCCTGTCTCTCCCCACTTCAGTCTATATTTCACTCTGCTGCCCGGATCATCTTTGTGCAGAAACGCTCTGGGCATGTCACTCCCCTCCTCAAAAATCTCCAGTGGCTACCGATCAATCTGCGCATCAGGCAAAAACTCCTCACCTTCGGCTTCAAGGCTGTCCATCACCTCGCCCCCTCCTATCTCACCTCCCTTCTCTCCTTCTCCAGCCCAGCCCGCACCCTCCGCTCCTCTGCTGCTAATCTCCTCACTGTGCCTTGTTCTTGCCTGTCCCGTCGTCGACCCCCGGCCCACGTCCCCCGCCGGCCTGGAATGCCCTCCCTCTGCACATCTGCCAAACTAGCTCTCTTCCTCCCTTCAAAGCCCTACTAAGAGCTCACCTCCTCCAGGAGGCCTTCCCAGACTGAGCCCCCTCCTTTCTCTCCCCCCCCCTCCCCCTCCCATCCCCTCGCCTTACCTCCTTCCCCTCCCCACAGCACCTGTATATATGTATATATGTTTGTACATATTTATTACTCTATTTATTTTACTTGTACGTATTTATTCTATTTATTTCATTTTGTTAATATGTTTTGTTTTGTTGTCTGTCTCCCCCTTCTAGACTGTGAGCCCGTTTTTGGGTAGGGACCATCTCTATATGTTGCCAACTTGTACTTCCCAAGTGCTTAGTACAGTGCTCTGCACACAGTAAGTGCTCAATAAATACGATTGAATGAATGAATGAATGAATGAACAGGGGAGTCTTGCCTTGCAGATTGCCTTCCACTCACTAGCTACTGGCCAAACTAGGAATGGAATGGATATGCCTCTGCTTGACATACCCAAGCATACTCTGCTGACTCTCCCTCCCATAGTTGAGACACTGTTCTGAGCATTGGGTTGCATACAAGTTCATCAGGTTGGACACAGTCCCTGTCCCACATGGGACACATATTCTTAAACCCTATTTTATAGATGAGGTGACTGAGGCCCAGAAAAGTGAAGTGTGTGTCCAAGGTCACACAGCAGACATGTGGCAGAACTGGGATTAGAACCCAGGTCCTTCTGACTCACAGGTCCGTGCTCTATCCACTAAGCCATGCTGCTTCTCTGTTAGGCAGGTACACTGTGCCAAGCACTGTACTAGAGTTGGGGAAGATACAAATTAATCAGGACAGACCCTGTCCCTGGTCCACATAGGACTCACAGACCAAGGGGTGGCTCTTACATAAGCAGGCAAAAGCAAAGACAGTGCCAGGCCCTTTGAACAACAAACATGTCAGCATGAGACGTGTTTCTCATCCTATTCCAACTGGATTAACTGCATCAGCCTCCTCTCTGATCTCCCATCCTCCTGTCTCTCCCCACTTCAGTCTATACTTCACGCCGCTGCCTGGATCATCTTTGTGCAGAAACATTCTGGGCATGTCACTCCCCTCCTCAAAACTCTCCAGTGGCTGCCTGTCAACCTATGAATCAAGCAAAAACTCCTCATTCTCAGCTTCAAGGTTCTCCATCACCTCGCCACCCGTTACCTCGCCTCCCTTCTCTCCTTCTCCAGTCCAGCCCGCACCCTCCGCTCCTCTGTCGTAACTTCCTCACTGTGCCTTGTTCTCGCCTGTCCTGCCATCGACCCCCGGCCCACATCCTTACCCTGGCCTGGAATGCCCTCCCTCCGCACATCCGCCAAACTAGCTCTCTTCTTCCCTTCAAAGCCCTACTGAGAGCTCACCTCCTCCAAGAGGCCTTCCCAGACTTATCTCCCTTTTCCCTCTCCTCTTCCCCATCCCCCCGCCCTACCTCCTTCCCCTCCCTACAGCACTTGTGTATATATATATATGTACAGATTTATTACTCTATATGTTTTACTTGTACATATTTACTATTCTATTTATTTTGTTAATGTTGTGCATGCAGCGTGGCTCAGTGGAAAGAGCCCGGGCTTTGGAATCAGAGGTCATGGGTTCAACTCCCAGCTCTGTCAATTGTCAGCTGTGTGACTTTGGGCAAATCACTTAACTTCTCTGTGCCTCAGTTCCCTCATCTGTAAAATGGGGATTAAGACTGTGAGCCCCATGTGGGACAACCTGATCACCTTGCATCTCCCCAGCACTTAGAACAGTGCTTTGCACATAGTAAGCGCTTAACAAGTACCATCATTATTATTGTTATTATATAGCTTTAATTCTATTTGTTCTGAAGACTTTGACACCTGTCTACATGTTTTGATTTGTTGTCTGTCTCCCCATTCTACAGTTGTAGAAGCCCGTTGTTGGGTAGGGACTGTCTCTATATGTTGCCGACTTGTACTTCCCAAGCACTTAGTACAGTGCTCTGCACACAGTAAGCACTCAATAAATATGATTGAGTGAATGAATGAATGAAACAGTCTTCATGTGTGCACAGTGCAGCTGGGACTCTGCATCCTGCATACACTTTTTTAGTCACATACACAAAGATAAGTGAATTTTTCCTTCTGTGGTGTCTTCAGGGGTGTACTGTTACGTGTAAATGCGCATGTAGTAGGTGCCTACTGGATGCAGGGCCCTCTATTGAGAGCCTCTGCCCACCTATTTGCTCATTGCACTCTGTGCCCCAGCAGTGGACAGGGACTGTTATGGACAAGACTGAACTCCTTGTCTTCCCTCCCAAACCCTGCCCTCTCTCTGATTTTCCCATCTCTGTTGACGGCACTACCATCCTTCCCGTTTCACAAGCCCGCAACCTTGGTGTCATCCTCGACTCCACTCTCTCGTTCACCCCTCACATCCAATCCGTCACCAAAACCTGCCGGTCTCAGCTCCGCAACATTGCCGAGATCCGCCCTTTCCTCTCCATCCACACCGCTACCCTTCTCGTTCAAGCTCTCATCCTATCCCCTCTGGACTACTGCATCAGCCTTCTCTCTGATCTCCCATCCTCGTGTCTTTCCCCACTTCAATCCATACTTCATGCTGCTGCCCGGATTGTCTTTGTCCAGAAATGCTCTGGGCATGTTACTCCCCTTCTCAAAAATCTCCAGTGGCTACCAATCAATCTGCGCATCAGGCAGAAACTCCTCACCCTGGGCTTCAAGGCTGTCCATCCCCTCGCCCCCTCCTACCTCACCTCCCTTCTCTCCTTCTCCAGCCCAGCCCGCACCCTCCGCTCCTCTGCCGCTAACCTCCTCACTGGGCCTCGTTTTCGCCTGTCCCGCTGTCAACTCCTGGCCGACATCCTTCCCCTGGCCTGGAATGCTCTCCCTCCATACATCCACCAAGCTAGCTCTCTTCCTCCCTTCAAAGCCCTACTGAGAGGTCACCTCCTCCAGGAGGCCTTCCCAGACTGAGCCCCTTCCTTCCTCTTCCCCTCGTTCCCCTCTCCATCCCCCGATCTTACCTCCTTCCCTTCCCCACAGCACCTGTGTATATGTATATATGTTTGTACATATTTATTACTCTATTTATTTATTTATTTTACTTGTACATATCTATTCTATTTATTTTATTTTGTTAGTATGTTTGGTTCTGTTCTCTGTCTCCCCCTTTTAGACTGTGAGCCAACTGTTGGGTAGGGACTGTCTCTATATGTAGCCAACTTGTACTTCCCAAGCGCTTAGTACAGTGCTCTGCACACAGTAAGTGCTCAATAAATATGATTGATGATGATGATGATGATGATGACAAGAATGTGTGAATGGGCTACACAAACCTCCAGCACAATATTCAATTCCCCTATGCAGGAATTTGGTCTTGAAGTTTTAAGACAGGCTCATCTGTCATTCCTGATGGAAGACTATCTTGATGTACAGAGGGCTGTACTGAACACCTGCTTTGTGCTGAGGACTGTACTAAGCACCTACCTACTGTGTGCAGAGCACTGGACTGAGCACCTACAAGGTGCAGTGCACTGTATCTGTCACTTGGGAAAGTACAATAAAGGGAAAAGAAACTATCCCTACTTTTGAGAAATTGAGTTTACAATCTATTGAGGGAAACAGTTAGAACCTTACTGTACACAGACACCGGGAACAAGAATACAAATCTGTATACAGTGTAACGGCAAAAACAAAAGTATGGCAAAAATGAAAACAAAACCCGCAACAAATATAGACGTGAATGAATTACATGAATATACCAATACATACATAAATGCAAAAGAGGGCTAATGCCATAACCTGACCAGGGAAGAAGTGGCATAGACTTGTAAGCTTGTGATGGGCAGGGATTGTGTCTATTATTATATTGTACGCTCCCAAGCATTTAGTACAGTGCTCTGCACACAGTAGGTGCTCAATAAATACAATTGAATGAATAAAGGAAGAAGGCTTTTGAAGATGTGGAGTGATTTGAAGGAGGAGAGAGATCCCTGCTGGGAGAAAGGCATATGTATTAGAAAGGAGTTGGGAGAGTTAAGAGTGAGGTAGATCTAGGAGGTTAGAGTGTAGCCAAAACTGAGAGCAATCAATCAATCAATCAATCAATCAATCAATCGTATTTATTGAGCACTTACTGTGTGCAGAGCACTGTACTAAGGGCTTGGGAAGTACAAGTCGGCAACACATAGAGACAGTCCCTACCCAACAGCGGGCTCACAGTCTAGAAGGGGGAGAGCAGAAAGACAGACAGTTGGAGGTGAACCTCGAAGCCAGTAGGCAGGAGTTTTGTTTAATTTACAGGGAAATGGAGAGAGGTGGAGGTTTTTGAGAGGATTCTTAGATGTTTTAAATGGTATTTTAGGATGATCTGGCAGCAGATTTTAAGATAGACTGACACTATCCCTTTCTCCTATTTTTCTGGGTGTTCCTTCTCAATCTCTTTAGCAGGTTCCTCATCTCCCTCCCACTCCCTAACTGTGGGAATCCCTCAGGGCTCAGTTCTGGGTTCCCTTCTAGTTTCCATCTACACTCACTCCCTTGGAGAACTCAGTCGCTTCCCTGGCTTCAACTACCACCTCTTTGCAGATGATTCCCAAATCTGTCTCTCCAGCCCTGATCTCTCTCCTTCTCTGCAGTCGCACACTTCCTCCTGCCTTCAGCACATGTCTACGTGGTTGTCCTGCCACCATGTGTGACAGTGTCAAAGGTAGCTGTGAGTTCAGGGAAGATTAGGATGAAGTAGAAGCCATTGGATATGGCAAGAAGGAGATCACTGGTGACGTTTGAGAGAGAGGTTTCTGTGGAGTGAAGGGGATGGAAGCCAGATTGGAGTAAATCAAGGAGAGAATTGGAGGAGAGGAATTTGAGACAGTGGATGTAGACAACTTGCTCAAGGAGTTTGGAAAGGAATGGAAGGAGGGAGATGGGGCGTTAACTGGAGGGAGCTGTAGGCTAGGGGAGACATGTGGATGTATAGTTCACTCTGCTCCACATATTATTTTTCTAAAAAATCATTTTGTGCATGTATCTTCACCCCGCAAAGTCTCCAGTGGTTGCCCATCCATCTCCCCAAAAAACAGAAGCCCCTTACCAAAGAATTTAAGGCACTCAATCAGCTCCCCACCTCCCCCTTGGCCTCTTTCCTCTCCCACTACAACCCAGCCCACACCCTTTACTCTTCTAATGCCAACCTACTTACTGTACCTTGACCTCATCTCTCTCACCCTTGACCCCTTACTCCCATCCTCACTATGGCCTGGAACTCCCTCCCACTTCATATCTGACAGACCACCACTCTCACCATCTTCAAAACTCTACTAAAATCACCTCTCCTCCAAGAACCTTTCCCTGATTAAGCTCCCATTTCTCCACCCTGTTTACCTTCCCTTTAGCCTTGTCTACGCATTTGGGTTTGTAGCCCTTACTCACTTGATAGTCACCCCACCCTTAGCACCATGGCACTTATATGCTCCTTCTACTCTACTGATTCCCCTATCTGCAATTTATTTTAATGTCTGCTCCATCTCTAGACCTTAAGCTCCTTGAGGACAGTAATCATGTCTACAAACTCTTTGTTCTGTTCTCTTCCAAGTTCATAGTTTGGTGCTCTGTACAGAGTAAGCACAGTAAATATTGTTGACTGATTGACTGAACAGAGGGGAGGCAGGAAACGAGGAGACCAGCATGACAGTGGATGCAGTCATCTTGGGGAATCTAGCCTCTTACTCCACTAAAAATTGTCATTTGAACTTTGGGCAGATTGTACTTGTGAGGGTGAGGGAACTGCAATGTCACAGGGTGTGGAAGAAGGGCATTTTCAACACTAGGCAATAATAATAATGGTAATTGTGGTATTTGTTAAGCGCTTATTATGTGCCAGGCACTGTATTAAGTGCTGGGGTGGATGCAAGCAAATCAGGTTGGACACAGTCCTTGTTGCACGTGGGGCTCCCAGTCTCAATCCCCATTTTACAGATGAGGTAATAATAATAATAATGGCATTTATTAAGCGCTTAGTATGTGAAAAGCACTGTTCTAAGCACTGGGGTGGTTACAAGGTGATCAGGTTGTCCCACGTAGGGCTCACAGTCTTAATCCCCATTTTACAGATGTGGTCACTGAGGCACAGAGAAGTTGAGTGACTTGCCCAAAGTCACATAGTGGACAATTGGCAGAGCTAGGATTTGAACCCATGACCTCTGACTCCAAAGCCCATGCTCTTTCCACTGAGCCATGCTGCTTTCATTCATTCAGTCATTTATTGAGTGCTTACTGTGTGCAGAACACTGTACTAAGCACTTGGAAAATACAATTCAGCAACAGGCAGAGACAATCCCTACCCAACAATGGGCTCAGGTATCTGAAGCACAGAGAAATGAAGTGACTTGCCCAAGGTCACACAGCAGACAAGTGGCAGAGTCAGGATTAGAACCCAAGACCTTCTGACTCCAAGGCCCTTGCTCTACCCAGTACATCACGCAACTCCAATTAATTAGCATTGTTTTGTATATTGTCCTTTGCCTTTAATATTTCTGTAAAAAAATATTCTTACTCCCTAAAAATGTTACCTACAAGTTTACCACAAAAGTTTCTTTAGCCCTTGAGCATTGCTGCCCTAGGCCAAACCTGCCCCTGCCCGTCACATACACTTCTCAGCGTGGCTCAGTGGACAGAGCACTGATTTGCGAGTCAGAGGTCATGGGTTCTAATCCCGGCTCCGCCACTTATCAGCTGTGTGACTTTGGGCAAGTCACTTAACTTCTCTGTGCCTCAGTTATCTAATCTGGAAAATGGGGGTGAAGACTGTGGGCCCCACGTGGGACAACCTGATTACCTTGTATCTCCCCCAGTGCTTAGAACAGTGCTTGACACATAGTAAGCGCTTAACAAATGCCACAATTATTATTATTATTATTATTATTATTATTTTATTATTATTATTATTCTCAGCTCTTTCACCTTCTTTTGGGCTGCTCTCTTTTCTTCCAGGTGGATCGTGTCTTCCACTGACCGTGCCCCGACCAGTGGTGGAGAAAGAGGTCCCTCCCCTGAGCCTGTAAATTGAGAGCAGGAATTCTCAACCCTTAGTACAGTGTGTGCTTAGTACAGTGCTCTGCACACAGTAAGTGCTCAATAAATATGAGGCTCTGAGCCCACGTAGGACAAGGAACTCTGTCCAACCTGATTTGTTTGTATCCTCCCCAGTGCTCAGTACAGTACCTGGCAAATAGTAAGCGCTTATTAGAGCCCAGGCTCGGGAGTCAGAGGTCGTGGCTTCTAATCCCAGTGCCACCACTCGTCAGCTGTGTGATTTTGGGCAAGTCACTTACCTTCTTTGTGCCTCAGTTCCCTCATCTGTAAAAGGGGGATTAATCAATCAATCAATCAATCAATCGTATTTATTGAGCGCTTACTGTGTGCGGAGCACTGTACTAAGCGCTTGGGAAGTACAAGTTGGCAACATATAGAGACGGTCCCTACCCAACAGTGGGCTCACAGCCGCCCCACGCGGGACAACTTTATCACCTTGTATCTCCCCCAGCGCTTAGAACAGTGCTTGGCTTCGTACGCGCTTAACAAATACCATTATTATTATTATTGTCGTGGATAGAGCACGGGCCTAGGAGTCAGCAGGTCATAGGTTCCAATCCCGGCTCTGCCGCTTGTCCGCTGTGTGGCCTTGGGCAAGTCACTTTACTTCTCTGTGCCTCAGTTCCCTCATCTGGAGAATAGGGATCAAGACTGTGAGCCTCACACGGGACCCAATGTGCTTGTCTCCACCCCAGCGCTCAGTACAGTGCTTGGCACCTGGAAAGGGCTTAACAAAGGCCCCAATTATTATTAGTATGGAGAGGGTGAGCATCCCCCCTCTGCCGACACCCTTTTGCTAGTTCGCCCCTCTTCCTCCTGGGGCTCGGCCCCTCCTCTCCGGCTCGCCCCCCGCCTTTGTGTGTCCGGTTAATCATTAATGGGCTGGCCAGACCTGCGGCAGCCGCTGCCCCCTCTCTCCCCTTCCCCATCCATAACCCGGTCCCTCCGGGGCGGGGTGGCCTTGGGAATGGGTGGGTAGGGGGGCGGGGCGGGCCCATTCCCACCAGCTCTCAGCTTCGGAGAGGAGACAGTCCGGGATAGGGAGCCGGGCAGAGACTGGCCCCCTCCAGCCCCCCACCCCCAATTCCCCAGCACCCCAAGACCTGACCGCCCCCTCCCAGCACCCCAGCATCTCTTTCCTTCCCTCCCCCCAGACCAGGACCCCCTCCCACCCCCTCCCCCGGCCCCTTGCAACTGCCACTCCCCTTGCGACCGTCCACTATGCCCTCCCCCTCGCCCCCCTGGGGGGGTGTCCGGCCCCTCCAGCCGGCCGGAGCCCCCCAAGGGCCCCCCAGCCTCTGAGCGCGATGGCAGGGGAGTCCAGCCTCCAGGAGCCTGGTTTGGAGGAGCTGCTGACCAGAGCATCGCCCCCGTACCCCGCGGGGCCGGAGCCGGGCATCCTTCGGGGCAGCGCCGGGCAAAGGGGCGGACAGGACCCGGGCCTGTCCCCCGGGGTCAAAGCTGGTGAGCGCCCACAGGGCCGGGGCCCAGAGGGGGCAAGGGCGGGGGGCATGAATCGAGGGGATCTAAGGAAAGAACCCGGGCTTGAGAGTCAGGGACCCCCGCTCCTCTACTTCTTACTATAATAATAATGATGATGATGGTTTTTGTTAAGCGCTTACTAGGTGTCAAGCACTGTTCTAAGCGCTGGAGGAGATACAAGGTCATCAGGTTGTCCCACAGTCTTCATCCTCATCTTCCAGATGGGGGAACGGAGGCACAGAGAAGTTAAATCGAAGGCACTCAGCTGACAGGCGGCAGAGGCGGGATTAGAACCCACATCCTCTGACTCCTAAACCCGGGCTCTTTCCACCGAGCCACGCTGCGTCTCTACGTGCCCAGGACTTGTCCTGTCCGCTTGTCTGCTGGGTGACCTGGGCAAAGTCACTTCGCTTCTCTGGGCCTCGGTTTCCTCATATAAAAAACGGGGAGCAAGACCGTGAGCCCCACGTGGGACAACTTGATTCCCTTCTATCTATCCCAGAGCTTAGTACAGTGCTTGGCACATAGTAAGCGCTTAACAAATGCCATTATTATTATTATTATTATTATACCTACCCCAGTGTTTAGAACAGTGCTTGGCACATAGTGCTGAACAAATACCATTATTATTATTATTATTATTATTATTGTTCTCTGTTTCTCCATGACTTCATCTGTCAAACGGGGTGGAAGACTGTGAGCCCCACGTGGGACAACCTGATGACCTTGTATCTACCACAGCGCTTAGAACAGTGCGTGGCACATAGCAAGCACTTAACTAATACAATTATTATTGCTATTATTATTCTCTGTGCCTCCGTGACCTCATCTGTCAAACGGGGGGGAAGACTGTGAGCCCCACGGGGGACAGCCTGATGACCTGGTATCTACCCCAGCGCTTAGAACAGTGCTGGGCACATAGTAATAAGGGAAGCAGCGTAGCTCAGTGGAAAGAGCCCGGTCGTGGGGTCTAATCCCTGCTCCGCCACTTGTCAGCTGTGTGACTTGGGGCAAGTCAAGTCACTTCTCTGGGCCTCAGTTCCCTCATCTGTAAAAATGGGGATGAAGACTGTGAGCCCCACGCGGGAGAACCTGATCATCTTGTATCTACCTCAGTGCTTAGAGCAGTGCTTGGCACATAGTAAGCGCTTAACAAATTCCGACATTATTATTATAAGCGTTTAACACTATCATTAATATTATTATTATTGTTATTATGGTCTGGGGAGAGTGGGGGGCTGGAGATCTGCGAGTTCGGGGGTCTGGAGAGGCCAAGCCCGGAGATGCCGGGACAGGACACGTCCCACGCCGATGCTCCCCGGACCCCCACCAGAGTGATCAGGACGGGTCGTCACTTGTCCCCCCAACCCCTCAACCCCACGGGTCGTCACTTGTCCCCCCAACCCCTCAACCCCTTGTCCCCGCGGCCAGAGATGCACCTTCTCAGCCCCGAAGCCCCGTCCTCGGGGGGAGAAGACGATACGGACAGTCGCGACGGGAAAGGCAAGTCACCGGACCCCTTGTCCCAGAGGAGGAGCGTCACCCAGCTGATGAAGGAGAAGAAGAAGCAAACGCAGCTCACCCTGCAATGGTAAGAGCCCCCCTCCCCCGACCCCGCTTCCTCCACTTTTCTGCTGTGTGACTTCGGGCAAGTCACTTCACTTCTCTGGGCCTCAGTTCCCTCGTCTGTAAAGTGGGGATGAAGACTGTGAGCCCTGCATGGGGCAACCTGATTACCTTGAGCCCACTGTTGGGTAGGGACTGTCTCTATATGTTGCCAACTTGTACTTCCCAAGAGCTTAGTACAGTGCTCTGCACAGAGTAAGCGCTCAATAAATACGATTGATGATGATTACCTTGCCTCTCCCCCGGCGCCTAGAACAGTGCTAGGCACATAGTAAACGCTTAACAAATACCATCGTTATTACTATTCTCTGTGCCTCAGTTACCTCATCCGTCAAATGAGGAGTGAGACTGTGAGCCCCACGTGGGACAACCTGATTGTCTTGTATCTTCCCCAGCGCCTAGAACAGTGCTAGGCACATAGTGAACGTTTAGCAAATACCATCGTTACTATTATTCTCTGTGCCTCAGTTACCTCATCCGTCAAATGAGGAGTGAGACTGTGAGCCCCACGTGGGACAACTTGATTGTCTTATATCTCCCCCAGCGCCTAGAACAGTGCTAGGCACATAGTGAACGTTTAGCAAATACCATCGTTATTATTATTTTCTGTGCCTCAGTTACCTCATCCGTCAAATGAGGAGTGAGACTGTGCGCTCCTTGTGAGACAGGGACTGTGTCCAACCCGATTACCTCGTAGATACCCTATTCATTCATTCATTCAATCGTATTGATTGAGCGCTTTACTGTGTGCAGAGCACTGTACTAAGCGCTTGGGAAGTACAAGTCGGCAACATATAGAGACGGTCCCTACCCAACAACGGGCTAACAGTCTAGAAGGGAGAGATACATCACTTGGCACATAGTAAGCACGTAACAAATACCATAATAGTATTAATAATAATAATAATAATAATTGTTGTGTGACATTGGGCAAGCCACTTCAATCGTCTCTGCCTCACATACCACCTCTGTCAAATGGGGATGAAGACTGTGAGCCCCACGTGAGACAACCTGATTACCTTGTCTCTACCGCAGCGCTTAGAACAGTCATCCTATCCCGACTGGATTACTGCATCAGCTTCCTCTCCGATCTCCCATCCTCCTGTCTCTCCCCACTTCAATCTATACTTCACGCTGCTGCCCGGATCATCTTTGTGCAGAAACGCTCTGGGCATGTTACTCCCCTCCTCAAAAATCTCCAGTGGCTACCAATCAACCTACGCATCAGGCAAAAACTCCTCACTCTCGACTTCAAGGCTGTCCATCCCCTCGCACCCTCCTACCTCACCTCCCTTCTTTCCTTCTCCAGCCCAGCCCTCACCCTCCGCTCCTCTGCCGCTAACCTCTTTACTGTGCCTCGTTCTCACCTGTCCCGCCGTCGACCCCCAGCCCACATCCTCCCCCTGGCCTGGAATGCCCTCCCTCTGCCCATCCGCCAAGCTAGCTCTCTCCCTCCCTTCAAAGCCCTACTGAGAGCTCACCTCCTCCAGGAGGCCTTCCCAGACTGAGCCCGCTCCTTCTCCTCTCCCTCCTCCCCTCCTCCTCCCCCCTCCTCCTCCTCGCCCAACCTCCTTCCCCTCCCCACAGCACCTGTATATATGTTTGTACATATTTATTACTCTATTTATTTTACATGTACATATTTACTGTTCTATTTATTTTATTTTGTTAATATGCGTAGTTTTGTTGTCTGTCTCCCCCTTCTAGACTGTGAGCCCGCTATTGGGTAGGGACCGTCTCTGTATGTTACCAACTTGTACTTCCCAAGCACTTAGTACTGTGCTCTGCACACAGTAAGCGCTCAATAAATACGATTGAATGAATGAATGAATGCTTGGCACATAGTAAGCGCTTAACAAATACCACCATCGTTATTATTGTTATTGTTAGTAAAGCCATGTCGGTCCCAGGCGAGCCCAGGTTTGTAGATAGTCCAGTTCAAGGCTCGACTTTCCCTCCGGTCAATTTCTTCTTTGGAGGTGCTGACCTCCCCACCCCATCAAGCGCTTAGTTCAGTGCTCTGCACACAGTAGGCGCTCAATAAATACGACTGAATGACTGGATGAATCCCCGGGGTCTCCGCTCCCGCTTCTGTCCGCAAACCCGGCTGACCCCCTTCGGGGTCGCAGGTTGGACCGCGAGGTCCGTTTTCGGCTGCAGAAACGATTCATTCATTCATTCATTCAATCGTATTTATTGAGCACTTACTGTGTGCAGAACACTGTACTAAGCGCTTGGGAAGTACAAGTCGGCAACATATAGAGACGGCCCCTACCCAACAGCGGGCTCACAGTTTAGAAGGGAGAGACAGACAACAAAACAAAACTTGTGGACAGGTGTCAAGTCGTCAGAACAAATAGAGTTAAAGCTAAATGCACATCATTAACAAAATAAGTAGAATAGTAAATATGTACAGTAAAATAGAGTAATAAATCTGTACAAACATATATGCAGGTGCTGTGGGGAGGGGAAGGAGGTAGGGCGGGGGGGGATGGGGAGGAGGAGAGGAAAAAGGGGGCTCAGTCTGGGAAGGCCTGCTGGAGGAGGTGAACTCTCAGTAGGGCTTGAAGGGAGGAAGAGAGCTAGCTTGGCGGGTGTGTGGAGGGAAGGACGTGGGCCGGGGGTCGACGGCGGGACAGGCGAGAAATGATGTGGGCGGTAGGGTGCGGGGAGCGTTTTGCGCAGGGTGCGGGTCCCGGGAAGGGAAGTGGGTGTCCGGGAAGGGGCCCGCTTTATTTATTCATTCATTCAGTCGTATTTATCATCACCATCATCAATCGTACTTATTGAGCGCTTACTGTGTGCAGAGCACTGTACTAATCGCTTGGGAAGTACAAGTTGGCAACATATAGAGACAGTCCCTACCCAACAGTGGGCTCACAGTCTAAAAGGGGGAGACAGAGAACAAAACCAAACATACTAACAAAATAAAATAAATAGAATAGATATGTACAAGTAAAATAAATAGAGTAACAAATATGTACAAACGTATACATATATACAGGTGCTGTGGGGAAGGGAAGGAGGTAAATGGGGGGGGGATGGAGAGGGGGACGAGGGGGAGAGGAAGGAAGGGAGGGGGAGAGGAAGGAAGGGTAATTATTGAGTAATAATTTATTACTAATTTATTTATTAGTAAAGCACTGTACTAAGCGCTTAAACAGAGGAGCAACCAGGGGAAACGATCGTCCGGGATAATAGCGCCTGGATAGATTATCCCTCAGTAATCCCAGGGACCGGCCTGGGTCACTTTGGGTCCACATCCCACAAATCCTCCGACGAAGAGTGGGAGGAGGGGTCCTCCCACCCCCTAGCCCCCGGAATAGAGCCTATTTTGGGTCCCCAGTAGCCCCGGGCCATAAATTCTGATAAATTCCCTCTCCAGGGGCGGGCGAATCGCAGACTCATTAAAGTAACCCGATTGCTAACGAGCTACCTCGCTAATAAAAAAAAGACCACGGGAAATCCGTTGCCGAATTGTACTTTCCAGGCGCCTAGTCCGGTGCTCTGCGCAGAGTAAGCACTCAATAAATACTATTGAATGAATGAAGTGGGAAGCAGCGTGGCTCAGTGGAAAGAGCCCGAGCTTGGGAGTCAGAGATCGTGGGTTCTAATCCCGCTTTTGCCACTTGTCTGCTGTGTGACCTTAGGCAAGTCACTTCACTTTTCTGTGCCTCAGTTACCTCATCTGTAAAATGGGGATTAAGACTGTGAGCCCCACGTGTGGCAACCTGATTACCGTGTATTTACCCCAGTGCTTAGAACAGTGCTTGGCACATAGTAAGCGCTTAACTATTATTATTATTATTATTATTATTATTATTATTATTGTTATTATCTCCTGTGCCCTGATTACCCGGGCTTGGACGGCCAGCTGGGAGCGGTCCTGCTTCCATCCGCATCTCCCTCCTTCCCCTTTCCTTCCCCTCCAGCAATCCCGACTCATCCTGGCTTGGCTGCTTCTACTGGGTCCAGAGACCCCCTCACCCAGCCCCCAGCCCCGAGAAATGGGGGTACATGGGGGGCGGGGGGAAGGCCTTTTTGTAGGCTCTGCACAATAAAGTCATCAATTGCGGGGAAAGCAATGAATTGTGTGGGCTTGCGATCCGTGTTTCTGGCCGTCCGAGGTTGGGAAGATGTTCCCGTTTAGGGGAGAGGACTGCCTCCGGTCCCTGGAGGACTCAACCTTTCCTTTCTAGTACGTGTTTCCTTCCTAGGAGGTGGACAGCCCGGTAACTGACTCCCACAGGCCCGGATCTGGGCCGGGGGAGTCAGGACGGGGGCTTTCTGGAGTGGGATCCTGGGTTCAGGAGATGCGGACAGGTGTGATTCCTCGACAACTTATTAACGGGGTGTCGAAGCCTCACAACCCCCATTCCTCCCCCACCCCAACACACACATATATACACACTCCAGGAGCTGGGAGCACTTCTGCTCTGTCCATCAGGGAGAGGGGTCGCGTGGCATGTCCACATGTCATTGGGTTTTGTCCACCCGGTTTGGGGGGGTCGCCACAGCTGAGACCCTCATTCTCTGAAGCACAGGAGAGCAGAGGGGTCTTCCCCCAAGGCCAAGCCCCAGCGGTGGAGCCACCTGGCCCTGGCCCTGGAGGGAGGGAGAGGGGGTCTCCCCTAAGCTGCTGGACATACATCAGGGGAAATGTCCGGCTCCTTGTAGGAGCACTGGCAGCCAGGTCAGAGGCTGAGCAGGGAGATTTGACCTGCCAGGGAAAGAGAGAATCATTTTTTTAAAATGGTATTAGTTTATTCTTTCATTCAATCGTATTTATTGAGCACTTACTGTGTGCAGGGCACTGTACTAAGCATTTGGGAAGTACAAGTTGGCAACATAAAGAGATGGTCCTTACCCAACAACGGGCTCACAGTCTAGATGGGGGAGACAGACAATCAATCAATCGTATTTATTGAGCGCTTACTGTGTGCAGAGCACTGTACTAAGCACTTGGGAAGCACAAGTTAGCAAGTGCAAGACAACAAAACAAAACAAAACATGTGGACAGGTGTCAAGTCATCAGAACAAATAGAATTAAAGCTAGATGCGCACCATTAACAAAATAAATAGAATAGTAAATATGTACAAGTAAAGTAAACAGAGTAATAAATCTGTACAAACATATATACAGGTGCTGTGGGGAGGGGAAGGAGGTAGGGCAGGGGGATGGGGAGGAGGAGAGGAAAAAGGGGGCTCAGTCTGGGAAGACCTCCTGGAGGAGGTAGGCTCTCAGTTTGAAGGGAGGAAGAGAGCTAGTTCAGCAGATGTGTGGAGGGAGGGCATTCCAGGCCAGGGGGAGGATGTGGGCCAGGGGTCGACGGCGGGACAGGAGAGAACAAGGTACAGTTAAGCGCCTACTATGTGTCAGGCACTGTACTAAGCCCTGGGATAGATACAAACTCATCAGGTTGGACACAGTCCCTGTCCCACATGGGGTTCACAGTCTTAATCCCCATTTTACAGATGAGGTATGTGGGTAACAGGCACAGAGAAGTTGCCATTTGCCCAAGGTCACACAGCAGACAAGTGGCAAAGCCAGGCTTAGAACCCAGGTCCTTCTGGATCCCAGACCCATGCTTTATCCACTATCCACTAGGCTACACTGCTTCTTGAGAAATTGCAGAAACATTAATTGTTGTTGATCAACAACACTAATCTGCCCAGTTGATCTATGGAAGGTAAAACCTCTCTGCTAACTCTCAACTCCATTCATTCATTCATTCAATGGCATTTATTGAGTGCTTACTGTGTACAGAGCACTGTATTGAGCACTTGGTAGAGTACAATACAGCAGAGTTGATAGACATGTTCCTTGTCTGCAAGGATCTTACAGTCTAAAAAATTAGTTTTTTACTTATTGAGCGTTTATTGAGTGTTTAGCACCAGAGTTGACATTTGAGAGGGTGCAATCAAAGCAGAAGACACATTCCCGGCTCTACCTTGGGCAAGTCACTTCACTTCTCAGTGACTCAGTGACCTCATCTGTAAAATGGGGATTGAGATTGTGAACCCCACATGGGACGGGTCTGTGTCCAACCTGATTTGCTTGTAGCCACCCCAGTGCTTAGTACAGTGCCTGGCACATAGTAAGTGCTTAACAAATACTATGATTATTATTATTACAGTGCTCTGCACATAGTAAGCACTCAGTAAATGTGATTGATGATGATTATTGTTATAGGAACTGATAGGTGGACACGTTATAGGGAGACAACGGGAGCAGGAGGAAAATTTTAGAGAAAGGGTATGGAAGAAAGAATGAATAAATAAATAATCCCGGGACTCAGTGCCTGACTCACAGCTGGGTAGGGCTCAAGGAGAAGGAGGGAGAGAGAGTGGAGAAAATCAATCAATCAATCAATCAATCATATTTATTGAGCACTTACTGTGTACAGAGCACTGTACTAAGCGCTTGGGAAGTACAAGTTGGCAACATATAGAGACAGTCCCTACCCAACAGTGGGC
This sequence comes from Tachyglossus aculeatus, assembly GCF_015852505.1. NCBI lineage: Eukaryota > Metazoa > Chordata > Mammalia > Monotremata > Tachyglossidae > Tachyglossus > Tachyglossus aculeatus. The sequence continues at coordinate 99,346,690 of NC_052067.1, read as the reverse complement.
TCACAGTCTAGAAGGGAGAGACAGAGAACAAAACCAAACATATTAATAAAATAAAATAGAGTAGATATGTACAAGCAAAATAAATAAATAGAGTAATAAATATGTACAAACATATATACATATATACAGGTGCTGTGGGGAAGGGAAGGAGGTAAGATGGGGGGATGGAGAGGGGGACGAGGGGGAGAGGAAGGAAGGGGCTCAGTCTGGGAAGGCTTCCTGGAGGAGGTGAGCTCTCAGTAGGGCCTTGAAGGGAGGAAGAGAGCTAGCTTGGCAGATGGGCAGAGGGAGAGCATTCCAGGCCCGGGGGATGATGTGGGCCGGGGGTCGACGGCGGGGCAGGCGAGAAGGAGGCACGGTGAGGAGATTAGCGGCAGAGGAGTGGAGGGTGCAGGCTGGGCTGGAGAAGGAGAGAAGGGAGGTGAGGTAGGAGGGGGCGAGGTGATGGACAGCCTTGAAGCCCAGGGTGAGGAGTTTCTGCCTGATGCGCAGATTGATTGGTAGCCACTGGAGATTTTTGAGGAGATCTGGGATGGATTTCTAATTGTGCTCCCACCCGTCAGGCTGGAGGAGAACTACATCGTGTGTGAAGGCGTTTGCTTACCTCGCTGCATCCTCTACGCCCACTACCTGGATTTCTGCAGGAAGGAGCACCTGGAGCCAGCCTGCGCCGCTACCTTCGGCAAGGTGAGCCCCCTCAGTTCTGCTTCCCCCCGGCCCCAGCCCCTGGGGACCCAACCTGGAGAAGCCACATCAATCTGGCTGACCATGAAAGCCTGTCCTTTGGGGACCACTGAGGTTTAAGCACTTAGTACAGTGCTCTGAACAAAGTAAGCACTCAATAAATACGATTGATTGATTGATTGATGAGGCCTCGGCGGGGCTCCCCTTCACTCTGCCTAGGGCTATAGGTGCTGGCCCTGCCAGGCGGGCCGGCCCTGTTCCTCTGTCCTCCTGGGAATGGGATACATCAGAAAACACATCTTCAGCTCCTTCCCAACCTCATTGGGTGGCAAAGGATGAGGGGAGCTTTAGAAAATAAATCTATTTCTGTTTGAGCCCCATCTATTGTGGGGAGAATAACAGTATCAGTGGCTCAGTGGAAAGAACACGGGCTTTGGAGTCAGAGGTCATGCGTTCAAACCCTGGCCCTGCCAATTGTCCTCTGTGTGACTTTGGGCAAGTCACTTAACTTCTCTATGCCTCAGTTACCTCATCTGTAAAATGGGGACTAAGACTGTGAGCCCCCCGTGGGACAACCTGATCACTTGTAACCTCCCCAGCACTTAGAACAGTGCTTTGCACAGCGCTTAATAAATGCCATCATTATTATCAGCGCTTAATACAGTGCTTTGCACATAGTAAGCACTTAATAAATGTCATTATTATTATTATTATTAATACTAATAGCAGAAGCAGCGTGGCTCAGTGGGAAGAGCACGGACTTGGGAGTCAGAGGTCATGGGTTCTAATCCCGGCTCCACCATAGTAAGCGCTCAATAAATACGATTGATGATGATGATGATATGTCTGCTTTGTGACCTTGGACAAGGCACTTAACTTCTCTGAGCCTCATTTGCCTCATCTGTAAAATGGGGATTAAGACTGAGCCCCACGTGGGACAACGTGATCACCTTGTATCCCCCAGCGCTTAGAACAGTGCTTTGCACATAGTAAGTGCTTAACAAATGCCATTATGATTATTATTACTATTAATAATAATAATAATATTGCTAACACCCTGATATTTTTATTTTCCCAAAGGACTTTTCTCCCCCTCTAGACGGTAAGCTTGTTGTGGGTAGGGAATGTGTCTGTTTCTTGCTCTACTGTACTCTCACAAGTGCTTAGTACAGGTGCTCTGCACAGAGTAAACACTCAATAAATACAATTAAATGAATTAATAATGGTATTTGTTAAACACTTATTATGTATCAAGCACTTTTCTAAGCACTGGGGTAGATTCGAGTTTTATCAGGTTGGACATAGTCCCTGTCCCACATGGGGCTCACAGTCTGTATTGGAGCTCAGGAACTCCAAGGTCCTTTGGGAATTGGCCAGAGAGCTCACCTCCTCCAGGAGGCCTTCCCAGACAGAGACCCCCCTTTTTCCTCTCCTCCTCCTCCTCCTCCTCCCCCTCCTTCTCCCACGTTCTGCCCTATCCCCTTCCCCTCCCCACAGCACTTGTTTATATTTGTACATATTTATTCCTCTATTTTATTTGTACATATTTACTATATTTATTAATGATGCGTATATAGCTTTAATTCTATTTGTTCTGACGATTTTGACACCTGTCTACGTGTTTTGTTTTGTTGTCTGTCTCCCCCTTCTAGACTGTGAGCCCGTTGTTGTATAGGGACTGTCTCTATATGTTGCCAATTTGTACTTCCCAAGCACTTAGTACAGTGCTCTGCACACAGTGAGCGCTCAGTCAATACGATTGAATAAATGAATGACATGTAGAAGATAGCCACTGTGGGGTCTAGTGGAAGATGTTGGGGGTGGAGGAGCGTGGAGGCTGAGCTCTGCAGTTCAAAGGGGCCAGGGCTTGCCTGGGGTCTGCTGTCCTTGGCTGGTTCAAATAGAACAGCGGCGGTTGCCCGGACCGTGTTTGGAGTTTAAAGGTTTCACCAGCTTCAGGCCAGGCTGTGAGCCCTGGGAGCTCGTTGTGGGCAGGGAATTTGTCTGTTTATTGTTGTATCATACTCTCCCAAGCGCTTAGTACAGTGTTCTGCACACAGTAAGTTCTCATTAAATATGATCAAATGAATAACCGAATGAATAAATGAGTCCAGCGCACTATTCCCCAGCCTCCATTACTAGTGCTTCTTGCTGTAATGTCATTTTCACAGGCTAAAATCTCTTCCTACGTTTTGAGTTTGCTGCCCCAGACCTAAAGGAGACAAGTCTGTGTCCTGTCTAAATACTAACACGTGCCCTTCTCTTTAGACGATTCGCCAGAAGTTTCCCCTCCTGACCACGAGGCGTCTTGGGACAAGAGGCCACTCAAAGTAAGAGGACTACACCGACCCCTCGCCCCCACCTTCCCATTGCATGCTTACATTCAGGCTGATGCCATTGCCCATGGGGATGATAGGATGAGAAGGTTTTCGTGTCTGGGGGCTGGGGTGGGAACCTCAGGCTTCAGGCCTGGCTGTCTGGGGGGAACCAGAGGTGAGAATGGAATGGAAATGTGTTCCGTGTTGTTCTAGTTTGTGGGAATTCCTCCAAATCCACTGGTGTTGCTAATGTAGACGAGGAATGGGTCATATGCATTTGATTTCTGTAACTCCCACCATTGACTTGGGGGCCTACTGGGTGCAGAGCTATGAACTGGGTACCTACTGAGTACAGAGCATTAGGCTGAGTGCCTGCAGGGTACAGAGCACTATACTAAGTGTCACTGCCCTGGTCTCCTACTGGGTGCAAAACACTTTCCTAGGAGCCAAATGTATTTAGAGCTCAATATTAGGGACTTACTATGCACAGAGCACTGTGTTGCGTGCCTTCTGGGTGCAGTGTGCTGTATTGGGCACCTGAGAATGCAAAGTACTGAATTAAGAGCTTGGGGAACAGTCAGAAGGAGTAAAAGATACAGTCCCTGCGCTAAAGCCTTTTAGCTCTTTAAAACACTCAGTCATCACCTTGCCCCCTCCTACCTCACCTTGCTACTCTCCTACTACAACCCAGCCCGCATATTCTGTTCCTCTGGTGCTAACCTTCACACTGTACCTCAATCTCACCTCTCTCATCACCGATCTTCTGCCCAAATCAAATCTGACAGACAGTTACTCTCTTCCTCCCTTCAAAGCCTTATTGAAGGTATATCTTTTCCAAGAGAACTTCCCTGACTAAGCCCTCTTTCCCCCTTCTCCCTCTCCCCTCTGCATCACTCTGACTTGCTGTCTTTATTCATCCCCATATCCCAACTCCACAAGCATTTATATACATACCTGTAATGTATTTATTTCCGGTAATATCTTTCTCCCCCTCTATACTGTAAGCTCACTGTGGGCAGGGAATGTGTCTATTTATTGTTATAGTGTACTCTCCTAAGCTCTTATTCATTCATTCATTCAATCATATTTATTGAGTGCTTACTGTGTGCAGAGCACTGTACTAAGCGGTTGGGAAGTACAAGTTTGCAACATATAGAGACGGTCCCTACCCAACAGTGGGCTTACAGTCTAGAAGGGGAGTACAATGCTCTGCTCACAGTAAGCACTCAATAATTGTGATTGACTGACTGACTGACTAAAGGAGCTTACTGTGGGGCGAGAGGTACGCAAATTGAAGGATATATCATGGCTAAAAGAGCGTGAGAGTAGATATAAACAGTCAACACAGGTGGATGGTTAAATCAATGATAAATAAATAAATGGACAAGTACAATAAGAGGCCTGAGATGGCTGAGCGAGTGACATACCCAAGAAGGTGGGAAGATTAATTAGGGAAGACTTCCCGGAGGAGGTTTTTTGCAGGGGGAGAATTTGAATACTGTTATTACTACTATTACTACTACTACGAATGATAACAATAATAATATTAAGTGTTAAGTGTTACTATGTACCAAACCCTATTCTTAATGCTGGGATAGAAAGAAGATAATCAGGTCAGACACAGTCCCTGTCCCACATTGGGCTCCCTGTCTAAATAGGAACAAGAACAGTGTATAGATCTATAATTATATATATTTATAGTGATGCTACTGATGCCTGTTTACTTGTTTTGGTGTCTGTCTCCCCCTTTCTGGACTGTGAGCCCGTTGTAGGCAGGAACTGTATCTGTTGCCTAATTGTATTTCCCAAGTATTTAGTACAGTGCTCTGCACACAGTAAGAGCTCAATAAATATGATCGAATGAATGAATGAACAGATAGTGAATCCCCATTTTACAGATTACAAAACTGAGGCCCAGAGAAGTTAAGTAACTTGCCCAAGGTCACTTGGCAGGCAAGGGACAGAGCTGGGATTGGAGCCTAGGTTCTCTGATTCCCAGGCACTGATTAATGGCCCAGAGGAAGGGGGAAATTTCAGGCAAGGGGAAGGGCGGGAGCAAAGGGTTGTAGGTGAGTGATTCAAGGTTGAACTGTAAATTTAACTTGGAAGGAGTGAAGAGTGTGAGCAGGGTTTGAGAGGGAGCGGGGAGCTGAGAAGAAAGACTGACAGCAGGTGGAGAGCCTTCGAGTCAGTAACCAGGCAGTTCTGTTTCCAAAAGATCTTTTGATACTTGGAATTCTCCCCACCCTCAGCCTCAGCACCTCTATACATTCATTCATTCATACAATCATATTTATTGAGCACTTACTGTGTGCAGAGCACTGTACTAAGTGCTTGGGAAATGCAAGTTGGCAACGTATAGAGACGGTCCCTACCCAACAGTGGGCTCACAGTCTAGATGGGGGAGACAGACAACAAAACAAAAGATGTGGACAGGTGTCAAGTCATCAGAACAAATAGAATTAAAGCTAGATTCATATCATTAACAAAATAAATAGAATAGTAAATATGTACAAGTAAAATAGAGTAATAAATCTGTACAAACATATATACAGGTGCTGTGGGGTGGGGAAGGAGGTAGGGCAGGGGGGATGGAGAGGAGGAGAGGAAAAAGGGGGCTCAGTCTGGGAAGGCCTCTTATAGGAGGTGAGCTCTCAGTAGGATTTTGAGGGGAGAAAGAGAGCTAGCTTGGCGGATGTGTGGAGGGATTGCATTATAAATGATATATTATTAATTATTTATTTCTATTAGTGTCTCTCTCCCTCTCAAAACTGTAAGCTCACTGTGGGTAGGGAATGAGTCTACCAACTCTGTTACATTGTACTCTCCCAAATGCTTAGTACAGTACTCTGCACACAGTAACACTCAATAAATACCATTGTTTGATTGAAAATGTCTTTGGCTTGGGGGGCCCAGAAGGGAGCAAGTAGCGGAGTGTGAGTTGAGTAGGACAGGAGGAACAGACATAGATTTGATCTGGGATGGATGTTCCCAATGCTGCCCTTCCTGACTCCCCAGTTACTTCACCCGCACTTTGGGTGGAATTTTCCTTTCCGCTGCCTCGGTGGCAAGCCCGGAGTTTGACATTTCCCACAGTGGCACCACCCTCAAACACCTCGCGGAGGAGAGGTGGCCGGGACACCCACTACAGAGGCCAATGTCAGTGCCTCAACGGGGAAGGAGGTCCAGGAGAGGGGAGCACCTCATTCCCCCCCACACACCTTTTTTTTGGGTGGCATTGGTTAAGCACTTACTATGTGGCAGACACTGTACTAAGAACTGGGATAGATACAAGTTAATCAGATTGGACACAGTCTCTGTTCCGTAGGGTGCTCAGAGTCTCAATCTCCGTTTCATAGATGAGGTAACAGAGGCCCAGATAAGTTTAAGGGACTTGTCTGCTGTCATACAGCAGTCACGCAGCAGACAAGTGGTGGAACAGGGATTAGAAACCAAGCCTGGGCTCTTTTCACTAGGCCACGCTGCTTCTCAGCAAAACCCAGGCAAGGTTCTTTTTCCAGGTTTTTCCTGATTGGGTTGGGGCAGGGGCAAGGGGAAAGGGGAAGAGGAGAGGATCAGGAGGGAGTGGAAGAAGAGGGAAAGGAAGAGGAGGAAGCAGAGGAGGAAGAGGAGAAAGAGGAGGAAAAGGAGGAACCTGGTGATTGTCAGTTTTCAGGATAGGGTGACTCAGACTTTGTTAGGAGTTTAAATTTCAACAATAATCATAATTAGGGTGGAATTTGTTAAGTGCTTTATAATGTGTGCCAAACGTAGTACTAAGCCAAATTAATTAGGTTGTCTCTCTAGACTGTGAGCTCCTTGTGGGCAAGGAATGTGTCTCCCAACTCTGTTGTATTGTACTCTTCCAAACGCTTAGTACAGTGCTCCACACACAGTAAGCACTCAATAAATGCCGTCGACTGACTGACATAATCTCAGTCCCACATAATAATAATAATAATGATGGCATTTATTAAGCGCTTACTATGTGCAAAGCACTGTTCTAAGCACTGGGGAGGTTCCAAGGTAGTCAGGTTGTCCCACGGGGGGCTCACATTCTTCATCCCCATTTTACAGATGAGGTGACTGAGGCCCAGAGAAGTGAAGTGACTTGCCCAAAGTCACACAGCTGACAATTGGCGGAGCCAGGATTTGAAGCCATGACCTCTGACTCCAAAGCCCGGGCTCTGTCCACTGAGCCACGCTGCTTCACATGAGACTCACAATTGAAATAGAACAGATATTTTATCTCCGTTTCATAACAGATAAGGAAACTGAGGCCCAGGGAAGTGAAGTGACTTATCCAAGGTCACACAACAAGCAAGTGATAGAGCTGGGATTAGAACCCAGGTCTTGTGACTCTTAGGTCCTTACTCTTTCCACTAGGCCATATTGCTTGTGGCTAGAAGGAATGGAAAAGTGGGAAATGGGGAAAGGTTTATTAGGGGAAGATGGGTTAATAGGGGCTTTGGAAGACAGCTTGATCCTCCTGTGAGTAGCTTGTGAGATAGACTGCAACAGGGGGATTGCATAATAATAATGATAATGATAATAATAATAATAATAATAATAATAATAATAAAATGGTGGCATTTGTTAAGCTCTTACTCTGTGCCAGGCATTATTCTAAGCTCTGGGGTAAATACAAGATAAATCAGGCCGGACACAGTCCATGTCTCACAGAGGGCTCACAGTCTTAATCCCCACTTCAGAGATGAGGGAACTGCTGAGGCATAGAGAAGTGAAGTGACTTGTCCAAGGTCATACAGCAGACAAGTGGAGGAGCCAGAATTAGAACGTAGGTCCTTCTGATTCCCAGGCCTGTGCTGTATCCACTAGGCCACTCTGCTCTCCATAGAACATTCAGGATCCCTCAGGAACCCTCACTCTAACCCATCCCTCTAACCCATAAGCGCTTAGTACAGTGCTCTGCACATAGTAAGTGCTCAATAAATACGATTGATGATTGATGATCCCTTTCAAGGGGCTCTCTGACCATTGAGTGTCTCCTCATTTCCCTCAGCTCCTCACTGCTGCCCAGCACCCAGAGTGAGCCCAGAACTTGCTACTTTCAAAGAGGAGAGGTGGTTTAATGTACCCAGATGCAATTCCTGCTATTGATATTTTTGAGTGCTCATTGTTGGCAGAGCACTGTACTAGGTGCCTACTGTGTGCAGAGTTCTGTATTGAGTGCAGACCATTCATTCGTTCATTCATTCAATCGTATTTATTGAGCATTTACTGTGTGCAGAGCACTGTACTAAACGCTTGGGAAGTACAAGTTGGCAACGTATAGAGACGGTCCCTACCCAACAGTGGGCTCACAGTCTAAAGGGGGAGACAGAGAACAAAACAAAACATATTAACAAAATAAAATAAATAGAATAAATATGTACAAATAAAATAGAGTAATAAATACGTACAAACATATATACATATATATACAGGTGCTGTGGGGAGGGGAAGGAGGTGGGGGGGTTGGGGAGGAGGAGGAAGGAGAGAGGAAGGAGGGGGCTCACTGTACTGCAGTGTGGCCTAGTGGATACAGAATGGCTTGGATACAGCCTGGCTTCTAATCCTGGCTCCACCACTTATCTGTTGTGTGACCTTGGGCAAGCGGACTTCACTTCTCTGTGCCTCAGTTCCCTCATCTGAAATATGGGGATTATGACTGTGAACCCCATGCAGGACAGAGATTGCATCCAATCTGATCTCCTTGTAATAATAATTATGGCATTTGTTAAGCTCTTACTATGTGCCAAGCACTGTTCTAAGAGCTGGGGTAGATACAAAGTAATCAGGTTATCCCACGTGGGGCTCACAGTCTTAATCCCTATTTTACAGGTGAGGTAACTCAGGCACAGAGAAGTTAAGTGGTTTGCCCAAAGTCACACAGCAGGCAAGTGGCAGAATAGGGATTAGAGCCCAGTTCCTCTGACTCCCAAGTCTGTGCTCTTTCCACTAAGCCACGCTTGTATTCATGTCAGCACTTAGTACAGTGCCTTGCACATAGTAAGCAATTAACAAATGTCATAATAACAATATTGTAATTATTACTGGGGGCCCACTGTGTGCAGAACATACTGGATGCCTACTATGTGCAGTGCATTGTATTGGGTGCCGAGCACTTTACCAGGGGCCTATTGTGCATAGCAGACACAATATGTCTGCAGTGTGACCTTGGACAGGTCACTTAGCTTCTCTGTGCCTCAGCTACCTTACCTGCAAAATAATAATAATAATAATAATGGCATTTATTAAGTGCTTACTACATGCAAAGCACTGTTCTAAGCACTGGGGAGGTTACAAGGCGATCAGTTTGTCCCACGGGGGGCTCACAGTCTTAATCCCCATTTTGCAGATGAGGTAACTGAGGCACAGAGAAGTTAAGTGACTTGCCCAAAGTCACACAGCTGATAAGTGGCAGAGTGGGATTTGAACCCATGATCTCTGATTCCAAAGCCCGGGCTCTTTCCACTGAGCCACGCTGCTAGTCTGTGAGCCCCATGTAGGACTGTGTCCAACCTGGTGCCTTGGGAAATGCACTGATGCCCTGGGAAATCATCAGGTGGTTCAAGAAAGGGTGTTGAGGTTGACCTCCTGGAGCTTGTGAGTGAACATCCCAGGGACAGCCCCTGCAGCCTCTGGCCTGACAGCAGGGCTGATTCTTCACTTACAATTTCATTTCTCTGAGACTTTGATTGGCCTCGACTCAGCTTCCGGGCCCACTGCGGCAAGCTATTTCCTTATTTATTAGGAATGATTAAGGGTTGAGGGGAGTGGGCGGTTAATAAAACTGATAAGGCAGCTGGCCTTATCATCACATATTATTGCCAGTCCCTGAACAGCTTAATCCTGTCGTTTCGTTATCAGCCGGTGTCTATGTCAGCGTAAACTCAGCGCAGGCTGCTTCTGCCTGGGAAACGCTTGGTACGGGATAGAGATGAAAGTAAGAGTATAGTAGCGCTAATTTCTAAATTTACAGTGGATGGAAAAACACATTGCATGCACAGCTGTCCTTTGTAATTGAGGAAGATACACTGATGTGAAATTTTCCCCTGAGTTCCCGTGTGCCTGAAATAGCCAACGTGGGAGACCCAAAGTTCCAGTCACGCTAACCACAGAGAAGGACCGTCTTTTGTTGCGGATCATGTTTGACGCTTGTGGTGTCTGGTGCTGTTTTCTCTTTTGCCTCCTTGCCTCTTTCAAGCTCCTCCTTGAAAAGAGCCATTTCTTTCATAATAGCAGTATGCTGTGCTGGTCAATCTTTGACAACCAACTCCCAGTTTGCACCTGGGATGAAGCATTGTCTGCTGTTTACCATGTCTTTAAAGTGTTTTCCTCTGCCCTTCTTCCTTTCAGTTTCTCAATTTCAGCTCTCCATAGAGCAGTTGTTTGGGTATCCTGTTGTTGCTTTTCCAATTGATTGGTCAATCAATCTTTTATTGAGTGCCTACTATGAGCAGAGCACTGTGCTAAGTGCTTGGGAGAATATGATAGAACAGAATTAGCCGACACATTCCCGGCCCACGATGAGCTTATGTTCATTTTATTTGCCTCACCCAAGCACAGCAGTGTTGAGGTGAGTATAACTTCAAAGCTTGGAGACTGACTTCATTCCAGAACTTTATTGTTTGTGACATTCTTGATATCGAGTGTAGTCCCTAAATGCTGCTAATGTAACTTCTCATGTTGCGGAATGTAGTGCCTGTGTGGGATCTGGATCTCACTGCCATAGAGAAGATTTGAAACATCAAGGTTCATTAATTAGATCTTTAGTTGGATGGAGTCCGCTATCATGCTGCTATCACAGTCTGACAGTTTCTCAAAGGATGTGCTGATCTTCTTGACTCAGTTTTCTATTCCCTTGCCATCCTTGCATCATTGGTCAGTGTCCTGGGAAGGAAGCAAAATTCTGTGAGAGCATTTATTAATAACAATAATAATTATATTGATAATAATGATAATAATAAAGGTATTTAAGTGGTTAATATGTGCCAGGCAATGTACTAAGCACTGGGGTAGATGCAAGGTAATCAGGTTGGCCACAGTCCCTGTCCCATATGCAATTTACTGTCTAATCCCCATTTTTTAGAAGAGGTAACTGAAGCATGGAGAAGTTAAGTGATTTGCCCAAGTTCACACAGCGGATAAGTGAAATAACTGGGTTAAGAACCCAGGTCCTTCTGATTTCCAGGCCTGTGCTCTACCCACTAGGCCATGCTGTCTCTAATTTTAACTCAGAGTTGCCAATATATATTTTTGGTTATTTGCAACACCTCGCTTTTCTAAAGACATCTCGTCAGCCCATAATGCCTGACTGATTTGGTGGGACGATTTACAGTCATTCGTGTGTCTTCTTGGTCATGCATTTCTAGGATGCACATTTGTACATGGTCAACCGTGTATGACTGTTTCTAGGACTTCAAATGTTGCATAAAGTCACTTGAGTTGGAAAAGTGGCCCAGAGGTGTGGAGGTGTATTCTAGCACCTGCGTCTGGGACTCTTGTTGCATTATAATAATAACTGTGGTGTTTGTTAAGCACTTACTATATTCCAAGCACTGGGGTGGATTCATGAAAATCAGGTTGGACACAGTCCCTGTTCCACATGGGGCTCACAGTCTTAATCCCCGTTTTATAGATAAGGGAACTTAGGCACAGAGAAATGCTCTTTCCATCAGGCCACATTGCTTCTCTGCATCTTCAAGAGAAGATGCCTAGAATAAATTAAATAGGACCCATCCCACTCAGCATTCCTGCTTTACTCCACTGGGAATGGGGAATGGGTCAGATAGGCAACACCCAGCCAAGCATGCCATTGTGAAGAAGTCTCAAAACGTTATGAGTTTGTCAGGGCAGTCATATTTGCTTAGTAATTGTCAGGACCCAGATGTCCTAATCGTATTAAAGCCCGTTACCAGGGTCACATACACACATGCATAAACATACATTATTAGGCATAAATTCATAAATATAGTAAGTGCTATCAAGCCCCCACCACTCTGATTCATTTATGACTCATCTTTAAATAATTACTTTCGCATTTTATAATCCATTTTACTTGAGTGAGCTTCACTATTATAGTGCCCCACACAGGGCCCTATTTCAGTCTGGAGAGCTGCAAGCTAGGAGGACAGGATTGGCATTTACAGAACCATGACAGGAGAGGACAGGATGAAATGGAATTCTTGTCCCCCACATCCCACTCCATGACGATGAAAGGCAATCATTGGAGCTGGAGGGTAACAGATCTAAAAGGAACAGAAAGAAACACATATTCATCTTGCCAGGAGTAAGCAGGGGAATTTGTTCTCCCAGGCAGTTGGGCAACGAGAAAAACCAGTAGGACCCAGAGGGATTTGGCTAGATGATGATGATGATGGTATTTGTTAAGCGCTTACTATGTGTCAAGCACTGTTCTAAGCGCTGGAGTAGATATAAGGTCATCAGGTTGTCCCATGTGGGACCCACAGTCTTAATCCGCATTTGACAGATGAAGTAACTGAGGCACAGAGAAGTTAAGTGGCTTGTCCAAGGTCACACAGTGGACAAGTGTTGGAGCCAGGACTAGAACCCATGAGAGAAGTGGTCCACAGTGGGTCACAGAAGGGAAAGATAGAGACACACAAAACATACAGTTGATGATGAGTTGCTCTGCAGATGCAGCTCAGGGCTATGATCTGACAAGTCCAAATAAAATGGAAGTCAGAGGAAGCAGCGTGACCTAGTGGAAAGAGCACAGGCTTGGGAGTCAAACGACCTGAGTCCCAACACTTTTATGCTGTGTGACCTTGGAAAGTCACTTAACTTCTCTGTGCTTCAGTTGTCTCATCTGTAAAATGGGGATTAAGAATGTGAGCCCTTTGTGGGATAAGGATTTTGTCCAATCTGATTATCTTGTAACTGCCCCAGTGCTTAGTACAGTGCATGGCACATAGTAAGTGCATAATGAACATCACAATTATTATTACCAGGCTGCATAGAGAAAACCCTACACACAACTTAAGGTTTTCATTGGCTATACAAAACTTCGAGCAGTCACTGAATTCTGCTACCTAGGGTATGCACTGTCCTATGATACACAGAGGGATCAGAAGATAAATGACAGAATAAAAAAGGCAAACATCAATAAATCAACTATATTTATTGAGTGCTAACTGTGTGTAGTTGGGAGAGTACACTATGACAGAGTTGGTAGACACATTCCCTGCTAGCATGGCTTTTGGGAGACTGCAAAATGGAGTGGGGTGATGGAACCAAGTTGAAAGGCTGATATGGTGTCCAACCTCTTATATAGCTATGAGACCTGGCAGAAGATACATCCAGTGTCTGAAGTAGTTTCACTAACACCACCTTTTAAGCACTCTCAACATCAAACAACAGAATAAGATTACCAACAGTGTGGAGAAGTAGCATGGCTTAGTGGATAGAGCACAGACTTTGGAGTCAGGAGGGCATTGGGTTCTAATCCCGGCTCCAGCAATTGTCTGTTTTGTGACCTTAGGCAAGTCACTTCACATCTCTTTGCCTCAGTTCCCTCATCTGTAAAATGGGGGTTAAGACTGGGAGCCCTATGTGGGTCAGGGACTGTGCCCAACCCAATATCCTTGTATCTACCCCAGTGCTTAGACTACTCTCTGGTGCTCCTCCTTCTAGACTGTGAGCCCGCTGTTGAGTAGGGACCATCTCTATGTGTTGCCAACTTGTACTTCCCAAGCGCTTAGTACAGTGCTCTGCACACAATAAGTGCTCAATAAATACGACTGAATGAATGAAAGAATGAATGGCACATAGTAAGCACCTAACAAATACCATTATTATTATTATTATCTCTATGCCTCAGTTCCCTCACCTGTAAAATGGGGATAAAAGTGTGTGCCTCATGTGGGACAGGGACTGTTTTCAACCTGATTAACTTGTTTTGACCCCAGTGCTTAAAGCAATGCTTGGCACAAAGTAAGTGCTTAAGAAGAACCACAATAATAACAATAATAATAATAATTATTATACTGGAACGTGGTCAGCTCACCCACAATGAGGCAACGCTCATTCATTCATTCCTTCAGTCATTTATTAAGTGCTTACTGTGTGCAGAACAATGTACTAAGAGCTTGGGAAAGTGCAATACAGCAATAAAGAAGGACAATCCCTGCTCATAACAAGCTTACAGCCTGGAGGGCGGGGGAGGGTATTGGATTGGTTAGAGTCCCTGTCCCACATGGGGCTCACAGTCTTAAACCCCATTTTACTGATGAGGGAATTGAGGCAGCGAGAAATGAAGTGACTTGCCCAAGGCGGCACAGCAGAACCAGGATTAGAACCCATGACATTCTGTCTCCCAGGCCCATGCTCTATCTACTATATGACAGCACAAACTCCACTAGGCAGGACATGTGAGAGTAAAGGGGGCAGGAAGAAGCCCTAACAGCAAATGTACAATGAATTAAAATGAGGCACAAGAAAGTTAGGAAGGCAGAATCATAATGAAGCACAGTCTCAAAATTTGTGATATAGAAAGCAATCAATCATATTTATTGATCTTAATGCGTGCAGAGCACTGTACTAAATGCTTGGGAGAATAAACTCTAACAATATAACAGAGTTGGAAGACACGTTCCCTACCCACAATGACCTTATAGTCTAGAGGGGGAGTGAACTTTTGCCCTGCACACAATAGGTGCTCAATAAATGCTACTGAATTGATTTGGAATTAGATCAGCCACATCCATCACCTTTTATTTATTTTTTTTTTGCAAGGACACGGTATCAACTTAGAGTTTATTTCCTTGAGCTTTTCTGTGAGAGTTAGAATGATTAATTTCCACTGCGCTTTTCTGCTTGGAACCCTGTGGGTCAGCAGTGAATATGTGGCCAGCAGACACTCTCTTACCTTCCAAGTTCCCTCTCCTCGGGAGCTCAGCCTGACAGCCCCAGCTGACCGGATTCAGTGGATTCCACCTTTGAAGATGCCCATAGCCTGCTGGACTGGAAGAGTCCCACAGTGGATTAGAAACATAGTTGGATTCAATCAGTCATTGGTGTTTATTGAGCACTCACTGTGGGCAGAGCACTGTACTAAGGGCTTGGGAGAGTACAGTTTGAAAGAGTTGGAAAACACAATCCCCGCCCTCTGGAGCTTATGATCTAGTGGATTCCAGCTTGCAGTTCCCTTATTGCGTCCTCCAGCCTTTTAAAGGTATCTATCTCCCAAGTGTCCCGGGAGCAAGTGCAGGGGGGCTTAATCCTTAATCAGGGCTTAATCAGAGAAGCAGCGTGGCTCTGCGGAAAGAGCCCGGGCTTTGGAGTCAGAGGACATGGGTTCAAATCCCAGCTCTGCTACTTGTCAGCTGTGTGACTTTGGGCAAGTCACTTAACTTCTCTGTGCCTCAGTTACCTCATCTGTAAAATGGGGTTTAAGACTGTGAGCCCCATGTGGGACAACCTGATCACCTTGTAACCTCCCCAGCGCTTGGAACAGTGCTTTGTACATAGTAAGCGCTTAATAAATGCCATCATCATCATCCTTTCCTCTTTTCCCCTCCCTTCTGTATCACCCTGATTTGCTCCCTTTATTCATTCCCCCTCCCAGCCCCACAGCACTTATGTATATCTTTGTCATTTATTTATTTATATTAATATCTTTCATTTGAGGCAGAGATTGTATCTGTTTACTGTTGCATTGTACTCCCCAAGTGCTTAGTACGGTGCTCTGCATACAGTAAGCTCTCAATAAATACAACTGAATGAATGACCTGAATCCCAGCTCTCCAGGCAACCACTTCCAGCACCCAGAGTATGCGAGATTCCCATCGCATCATCTTTGTGTGTCAGTGGCTTCTGCCAAACCCACCACTGCAGTATCCGCTTCAAGAGCCCAGGCTCTTCCAACACCAAACGCGGTTTCTCACTCCCCTACCTGCTTCTCAGTCCTTAATATTGTCTCAAGTGACCCTAGCATCTCACGCTTGTGTTTCATCTTCACCCTCTAATTTGCTCTAAAACTTTCAGGCACAGAGCTGGGAGGCACTGGGCTGGACGGAGGGGACCACTTCTGTTGAATTCATTCATTTAGTTGTATTTATTGAGAGCTTACTGTTTGCAAAGCACTGTACTAAGTGCTTGGGAGAGTACAGTGTAGCCACAAACAGACACATTCCTGCCCACAATGAGCTCACAGTCTAGAGGGGGAGACAGACGTTAATATAAATAAATAAATTACAATTAATTCAATTAATTATAATTAATTAATTACAATAATAATTCATAATTGTGGTACCTATTAAGCACTTACTCTGTGCCAAGCACTGTTCTAGGCAATGGGGTCTGTCTTGCCTTATGCCATTGAGTCGTTTCTGACCCATAGCAGCACCGCAGACACATCTCTCTCAGAACACTACACTCTCCATCTGCACACTGCAAGAGAAGCAGCATGGCACAGTGGAAAGAACAAGGGCTTTGGAGTCAGAGGTCATGGGTTCAAATCCCAGCTCTGCCAATTGTCAGCTGTGTGACTTCGGGCAAGTCACTTAACCTCTCTGGGCCTCAGTTACCTCATCTGTAAAATGGGGATGAAGACTGTGAGCTCCCCGTGGGATAACCTGATCACCTTGCAACCTCGCCAGCACTTAGAACAGCGCTTTCCACATGGCAAGCGCTTAATAAATGCCATTAAAAATTCTGGTAGTGGATCCATAGAGTTTTCTTGGTGAAAATACAGAAGTGGTTACCATTGCCTCCTTCCGTGCAGTAAATTTGAGTCTCTCCCCTCGACTCTCTGCCATGCCATGGCTGCCCAGCATGGGTGAGTTTTGACTTGTAGCAGATTGCCTTCCACTTGCTAGGTACACATTAATCAGGTTGGACAGAGTCCCTCTTCCACATGGGGCTCACAGTCTGTCTTTGTTTCTCTGTAGACAGGAGCTTGCTTGCTGGCTGGCACCCACAGAGGAAGAATGAGTCACTACGGTTACCTTTTTTTATGGTGTTTGTAAAGTGCTTACTATGTGCCCAACACTGTAGTAAGTGCTGAGGAAGATACAAGATAATCGGGTTGGACACAGTCTATGTCCACACATGGGGCTCACAGTCTTAACCCCCATTTTACAGATGAGGTAGCTGAGGCACTGAGAAGTCAAGTGACTTGCCCAAGGTCACACAATACCCAAGTGGTAGAGTGGGGCTTAGGACCCAGGTCCTTTGACTCCCAAAGAGATGGTGGTGTTGGCAAAATGGAAAGGTCCCTTCTCCACCCCGTCCCTCCACCCTCTCAAAAGAAACAAAAACGAATCAGTTCTAAATTTACAGGCTGAAACACACTTTTTTCAGCAGGGGGAAAAAAATCACCTCAACTTTCAAACTTAGAACCAAATACGAAAGTTTGAAGCGCTGAGCTTGAAATTCTGGTAAGGCCTGAATTCCAACCAGTCAGGAGCAGGAACTCAGTGGTGGCACCCATCAATCTGCATTCATTCGTAGTTGAGGATCATAGCCCTAATTAAGGCCTGAATCCTAATCAATTTCATTTCTTCCCGGGGCACAATGATTCTAGACACCAGCCACTAGCAAGCTTTTAGCCGCTAGCAAATACTGATTTTGAATTTCATTCCTTTTTGCAACAGTATTTCTTGAACACTTACTGTGTGCAGAGCTCTGTACTGGGCATTTAGGAAATGCAGAGTGCTGGTATTGGGTACCTACTGTGCAGCAGAGCATTTGATTGGCACAGGAATGATGGATGAGTCTTGATCCTGAGACTTCAGGACCGAGAACCACCACAGAGGAACTGATTGTAGGGCTAACGGTTTGCACGGTGTCTCTTGCCTGCTGCCCGTGTTCCCGCCAGAGCACAGAGTACAGTGATGGGTAGCAGAGAAGAGTTTGTTGGCCAACTGGATAGAGCATGAGCCTAAGAGTCCGAAAGGCTTGAGTTCTAATCCCACATGTCTGCTGTATGACTTTGGGCAAATCACTTAACTCTTTTGGGCCTCAGTTGCCTCATCTATAAAGTGAGGATTAAGAGTGTGAGCCCCACGTGAGACAGGGACTTTGTCCAACCTGATTAACTTGTATCTACTCCAGTACTCCCCTCTCATGGCCGCACCTGGAGACCTTCTAGTACTCTACCAGTCTCGACTACGGGAGGGAGAGTCAAGCAGAGGCCTGTCCATTCCATTCCATTCCTAGCTTGGGCAGTGGCTAGCAAGCGGCTGGCAATCTGCAACAAGTCAAAACTCACCTGTGCTGGGCAGTAGCAGTGTGGGAGAGAGTCGAGGGTGGAGACTCAAATTGAATGCACGGGAGGAAGCAATGGTAGCCACTTCCGTATTTTTACCAAGAAAACTCTCTGGATACAATACCAGAACGATTGCCGATGGAGGTGGGGCGTTTTTGGAGAGAGGCGTCTGTGGCATCACTACGGACAGGAGATGGCTCGACGGCATGACAAGACAAGACCCTAGTACTTAGAACAGTGCCGGGCACAAAATAATTGTTTAACAAGTACCATTATTATCATTATTATTATTATTAGATGGACAGGGGTGCAGCGCATGGAAAAATATACAGGAAGGGTCTATGTGCAGGACCCATATAGAGCCAAAATAGCCATAACACAGTGTCAATGCTGTACTGTCACAGGAATGCCTGGAAGTCACTGAGGTCTTCGCTATCCATTTGGACCAGCTATTTTTCAGGATTCCTGCTGGGCCTGCCCACTTTTGCAGAATTTTTTGGGTTCCCCTTTGGTCAGTAAACTTCATCACTGATGGCATAGCTGTAAAAGTCAGATATGGGACTATAGTAATAATAATAATGATATTTGTTAAGCCTTACTATATGCCAGGCACTGTACTAAACGCTGGGGTGGATACAAGCAAGTCATGTTGGGCACATTCATTCATTCATTCAATCGTATTTATTGAGCGCTTACTGTGTGCAGAGCACTGTACTAAGCACTTGGGAAGTACAAGTTGGCAACATACAATAGTAATAATAATAATAATGGCATTTATTAAGCGCTTACTATGCGCAAAGCACTGTTCTAAGCGCTGGGGAGGTTACAAAGTGATCAGGTTGTCCCACGGGGGGCTCACAGTCTTCATCCCCATTTTACAGATGAGGGAACTGAGGCCCAGAGAAGTCAAGTGAGTTGCCCAAAGTCACACAGCTGACAATTGGCAGAGCTGGGGTTTGAACCCATGGCCTCTGACTCCAAAGCCCATGCTCTTTCCACTGAGCCACTCTGCTTCTCTAAACAGCATATATACCTATATATAATAATGATGGTATTTGTTAAGTGCTTACTATGTGCAAAGCACTGTTCTAAGCGCTGGGGGGGATACAAGGTGGTCAGCTGGTCCCACGTGGGGCTCAGTTCCTGTCCTGCATGAGACTCACAGTCTTAATCCCTTTTTGACACGTGAGGTAACTGAGGCATAAAGAAGTGAAATGACTTGCCTAAGGCCTCACTGCAGACAAGTGGCAGAGTTAGGATTAGAACTCATGACCTTCTGATTTCCAGGCCCGTGGTCTGTCCAGTATGCCACACTATTTCCCCAAAGCCCCGTTTCCTGGTTCATAAAACAGTATTATTTCCACAGGGCACCTACTATGTGCAGAGTCTGGTACTGTGGCTTACTAAACTCTGTATTAGGTGCTTGTGCCTGGTAAATACTTGTTGGCTACTGCTGGCACTGGGATGTGAGTTTACCCTCCAGCAGAAAAAATCGGTTCATTCTTCCACCTGGTTGTAGTGAGAGGAGTTGGTCCCTCAGATGTGCTTTTCATTTTGAGCAAGTGGGGAAATGATAACTGCATGTTTTTTAAGAGCTTACTATGTGCCAAGCACTGTACTATCCGCTGGGGTAGATGCAAAATAATCAGGTCCTACATAGGGCTCACAGTCTAAGTAGGAGGGAGAACAGGTATTTCTCCCATTGAATCCCCATTTTGCAGATGAGGGATCTGAGGCCCGGAGAAGTGAAGTGACTTGCCCAAGGTCACGCAGTAAACGAGTGGAAGAGCCGGGATTAGAATCCAGGTCCTTTGATTCCCAAGACCGTGATTCATTCATTCATTCAATTGTATTTGTTGAGCACTTACCACGTGCAGAGCACTGTACTAAGCGCTTGGGAAGTACAAGTTGGGAGCATATAGAGACAGTCCCTACCCAACAGTGGGCTCACAGTCTAGAAGGGGGAGACAGACTGCAAGACAAAACATGTAGACAGGTGTCAAAACCATTAGAATAAATAGAATTATAGCTATATGCACAGCATTAATAAAATGGAGTAGTAAATAATAACAATAATAATGATGGTATTTATTACATACTTACTATGTGCAAAGCACTGTTCTAAGTGCTGGGGAGGTTACAAGGTGATCAGATTGTCCCACGGGGGGCTCACAGTTTTAATCCCCATTTTACAGGTGAGGTAACGGAGGCCCAGAGAACTGAAGTGACTTGCCCAAGGTCACACAGCTGACAGTTGGAAGAGCCGGGATTTGTACCCATGACCTCTGACTCCAAAGCCCATGCTCTTTCCACTGAGCCACACTGCTTCTCTGTACAGTACAAATATGTATAAGTAAAATAGAGTAATAAATATGTACAAATATATACAAGTGCTGTGGGGAAGGGAAGGAGGTAGGGTGGGTGATTGGGAGGAGGCGAGGAAAAAGGGGGCTCAGTCTGGGAAGGCCTCCTGGAGGAGGTGAGCTCTCAGTAGGGCTTTGAAGGAAGGAAGAGAGCTAGCTTGGCAGATGTGTGGAGGGAGGGCATTCCAGGCCAGGGGAAGGATATGGGCCGGGGGTCGACTGCGGGACAGGTGAGAATGAGGCCCAGTGAGGAGGTTAGCGGTGGCAGAGGAGCGGAGGGCGCGGGCTGGGCTGGAGAAGGAGAGAAGGGAGGTGAGGTAGGAGGGGGCGAGGGGATGGACAGCCTTGAAGCCCAGGGTGAGGAGTTTTTGATTTATCCACTAGGCCATAAAAAGCGGTCTGGAATTTTATGGGGATGAGGTCTGGTGGGGGCTAATCGACTCTGCACCTACGAAGTGCTGAGCAGGTACTATTACAATTATTATTATTATTATTGTTATTATTAGTCACCCTCGTGCTTTCCCCTCCAGGAAATGGAGCCTTCAGACTGGTGCTGGCGAGAAAAGCCTTGCAAGCTCTGTTTGCTCAATCAGTTTGCCCAGTTTGCCAAGCCGAGCAGTCGGCCCACTGTAAGATTGTTGTCATCAGGGAGTGGGTCTGTTAATTGTTATATTGTACTCTCCCAAGCACTTAGTACAGTGATCTGCACACAGTAAGTGCTCAATAAATGCAACTGACTGATTGACTTCCCCGCCATCAACAAGAACCTAAAGTGAGGAGGCTTTGAGGGCCTCAGCCGGGGGCTCCACACAGGGAAACGACCCGAGTCGGGGCTCTGGGCCTGTTAATGTGATTCTCGGTTGGTTTCTTGGGGTTCCTAGTGCTCCCACGCCCTCCTCGAGTTTTTCTCTCTCTCTCCCTCCCTCTCTCTCTCTCCAGGTATCACTACTACGGGATCGGCATTAGGGAGAGCAGTGCCTACTATCACTCCGTCTACTCTGGGAAAGGCCTGACCAGGTCAGTTTTTCACTCCTTCCCTCTGCTTAAGACCTTCCGTTGCCAAAGAGTGGGGTCCAGGAACCGGGACCCTTGGCTCCTCTCAGCCCCCCCAGCATTCACGTCAGAGCTGAGTCCCCGCATCCAGGGTTGCGGGTGGGAGGCGGGGAGGGGTGAATGAGAGAAGACAAGAAAAGACAAGGGGCAGAGAGATAAAAGCATCCGTTTCAGAAGTTGCAAACATCCCAGGGTGAGATCAGGCCGTTGGCAGAGAAGTCCCTTTTCCACCCCCCGCCGGATCCCAAGTTTTCAGGTCTCAGCCATTCATTCAGTTGTATTTACTGAGCGTGTACTGTGTGCAGAGCACTGTACTAAGCACTTGGGAGAATACAACAATAAACAGACATATTCCTTGACCACAACAGGGGGTTTGAAGCCCTGCCGGGTTCCTGACCTGGTCCTGGCCTCAAGTGGGAGACAGGTCTATCTGACCTGAGGTCCAGAACCGGTCAGAAGTCCACAGTCCCGGTGTCACAGGAGAAGGGTTGGCTGCTATTTCTAGGGCCAGTTTGGGGCTTGTTCCCGCAGCGTGAGTCTGTGCCCGGGGGCTTCGAAACTGAGAGGGTGTAGTCTTCGCCCTGTGCTGGACATGCGCCTGGGACTAAAATGGGAGTTGGCCACCCACGTGCAAGATCCCAGTGCTGCACTGGTCCATTCATTCATTCAATCAATTGTATTTATTCAGAGCTTACTGTGTGCCGAGCACTGTGCTAAACACTTGGGAGAGTAAAATGTAACAATAAACCGACACGTTCCCTGCCCACACTGAGCTTATGGTCTGCAGGGAGGCCAGGCTGGACCGGCCTCGACTCTGCACCGCAGCTGCACCGGCCCCAGCCTGCATGGGCCGAGCTCGCCAGACCGTAGCCCCTTCCCTGAGCTGACCAGAAATTTTGGGTCCCACCAAGCTCCAGGGAGGGGAAGCCCAACAGGGAGGGAGAGAGGCAACAATCTCTCTGGAAGAAAGTTTTCCTTCCCCAGCCCACACCCTCCTCTCCAATGCTGGTGGACTATGCTCCCTGCCCAGGAGGGCATGGAAGGGGAAGGCAGGGGAGTAATGTAGCCAGTAGTCTGGTGAAGAAGCAGGCTATCATCTGGACATCACCATGGACAGTTCCCTGAACTTCTCTCGGCCTCCTTTGGCTTACAATAACAACAATAACGGCATTTGTTAAGCACTTACTATGTGCCGGGCACTGTTCTAAGCACTAGGTTGGATAAAGTCCCTGTCCTACACACAGAGCTCACTGTCTTAATCCCCATTTTACAGGTGAGGTCACTAAGGCACAGAGAAGGGAAGCGTCTTGCCCAAAGTCACACAGCAGACAAGTGACGGAGCCAGTATTAGAACTGTCATCTTCTGATTCCCAAGTTCATGCTCTTGCCACTAGGCCATCTTGTGTCCCATGCTTATGTGAATTGCTATTAATAATTATATTATTGTAATTAATAATAATATACATTAAGCGCTTACTATATGTGCCAAGCACTATATTAAACAGTGGGGTAGAAACAAGGAAATCAGATCCTGTATGGAGCTCATAGTCTTAAGTAAGAGGGAGAACAGGTATTGAAACCCCATTTTGCAGATGAGGGAAGTGAGGCACAGAGAAGTGAAGTGACTTGACCAAGGTGACACAGCAGGTTCATGGCAGAGTTGGGATTAGAATCTAGGTGTTCTGACTCTCGGGCCTATGTTTTTTCAACTAGGCCATATTGATACAACAGCAACACCTATAAACAGCACTGCACACTCTCTGTTTCCAGGGTGCTATAGTGGACCCTTGGGAATGAATAAAAGCCAAAGTTGCAGTCCTTGCTCTTGAAGAGCTTACACTGTAGCTAAGGAGATAGACACAAATGATCAAACAAACAAGATGAGTAAAATAGGTAGAAGGTTATATACAGATATTAAGTTAGCAATGAAATAGGAAAAGAATGAACAGACATAGGCTGAAAAAGGGGAGGGGGGTGAATCAGAGAAGGCTGCCTGGTGGACATGGGCTTTCAAGAGGCTGTGTAGGAGGGGAGGAAGGCGGATGTGATGGGGTTGAGAATTCCAGGCAGAGGAAGGGCAGACTTTCTCAAGTGCTTAGTACAGTGCTCTGCATACAGTAAGTGCTCAATAAATACAACTGAATGAATGACTCAACGGGGCGGTCCCTGCCTTGCTCCCCTCGAAACTAACCGGGACAAATTGCTTTCCCAGGTTCTCCGGGAGTAAGCTGAAGAATGAGGTAAGCAAAACAATTTAATTCTTTGTCTGTGGGCCAGCTCTGGGAAGCGGAGGGGTTTCTGTACCTCCGTGGCCCGACTAGGTGTCTCCCCGCTGGGATTTGGGAGCTCTTGGGGTTCACCGACTTGCATTCCCCCCGGAGCGGGTCATTCATTCGTTGGATCGTATTTACTGAACACTTATTCTGTGCAGAGCACTGTACTAAGCACTTGGGAGATACAATACAGTAATAAAGAGTGACAATCCCTGCCCACAATGAGCTCACAGGATGAACGCGGTGTTTTCCTTATCTGCGAGAGTAGGGGGGAGGTCTCCCCACCCGCTGCCTCAGGAAACCCAGGGGGTCTCCAGCTGGAGGGGCCGGCAGCGCCTCAAAGACCCCAAAACCCGCAGGGGGAAAGTGAATGACCACAGTAATACGATCACTCATCCTATCCCGCTTAGATTACTGCATCTACCTCCTTTCTGATCTCCCAACCTCCTGCCGCTCCCCAATCCAGTCCATATTTCACTCCACTGCCCAGATTATCTTTCTACAGAACGGTTCAGGGCATGTCACCCCCACCTCCTCAAAACTCTCCAGTGTTTGCCTATCCACCTTCGTATCAAACAAAAACTCCTCTCCATTGGCTTCAAAGCTCTCCAACACCTGCTCCCTCCTACCTCACCTCCCTTCTCTCCTTCTACATCCCAGACTGCCCACTTTGCTTCTCTGGTGCTAACCTTCTCACTGTGCCTCCATCACGCCTGTCTCACCACTGACCCCCAGCCCATGTCCTACCTCTGGCCTGGAACGCCCTCCCTTCTCAAATCTGACAGACGATTACTCTCCCCCACTTCAAAGCCTTACTGAAGGCCCATCTCTTCCAAGAGGCCTTCCCAGACTAAGCCCCACTTTTCCTCATCTCCCACTCCCTTCAACGTCACCCTGACTTGCTCCCTTTGCTCTTCCCCCCACTCCCTGCCCCACATCACACATATTTATATATATCTGTAATTTTATTTATTTATATAGATGTCTGTTTATTTGTACTGATGTCTGTCTCCACCCCCTAGACTGTGAACTTGCTGTGGGCAGGGATTATCTCTCTTTATTGCCATATTGTACTTTCCCAAGCACTTAGTATGGTGCTCTGCACACAGTAAGTGCTCAATAAATATGCTTGAATGAATGATTGGGAGGGAGGGGGAGAGAGAGAGAGAGGGGAAAGCTCACCTTGGTTCATTTGGGTATTTCTTTCTGTAGGGGGCAAGGAGGAGGGGGATTTATCTAAACAGTTAGCTGGCCATTAGGGACTGCACGGCTAATTAGGCAGGGAATATTGCTTCATTATCTCTGTGTTACAGAGTCATTAGATGCAGGTGGTCAGGCTGAGTGGCTCTGAAACGAAGCCACGAGGGGGGCAGGTTGGCCATTAGTGCGGTGAGATGGAGTAGACACTGTACCCCTTCCTCCCTCACCCCTAACTGGCTAATCCTTCTTCATTGATTCTTTCATTCTGAGCATAATGGCGATTTCTTGGGGTCCCCCTCAGAGAGCCCCGTTCCTCCATGAGACAGACTCTGTAGCCAAGCCAGACTGGGGGAAAAACTGGGAAAATATTGACCGAAAAGGCACGTGCGTCCATAGGGCAACTCAATGGAAAACACTTTCTTTCGCTGTGTCCCTTATCTCTGTTTGGCGATGCTGCCAGCAAGGCTGTTTAAATACTGTAGTCAGCCAGTGCCCACGCTCTAGGGCTTCAATGTAGCCAGAAACACCACCTGACTCACTCAGGCCCTCGCTGTGGGTGGAGAGGGGGTGAGGGAGAATGGCGACACAGGGCCCAGGCGTGCATGCCCCAAGAGAAGCAGCGAGCCTAGTGGATAGAGCACCAGCCTGGGAGTCAGAAGGACCTGAGTTCTAATTCTGGCTCTGCCACTTGTCTGCTGGATGATTTCAGGCAAGTCACTTCATTTCTCTGGGCCTCAGTTGCCTCATCGATAAAATGGGGATTAAGAGTGTAAGCCTCATGTGGGATGCGGACTGTGTCCAACCTAACATGTATCTACCCCAGTGCTTAATATAGTGCCTGGCATTTAGTAAGTGCTTAACAAATACCAATCAATCAATCAGTCAATCAATCGTATTTATTGCACGCTTACTGTGTGCAGAGCACTGTACTAAGCGCTTGGGAAGTACAAGTTGGCAACATATAGAGACAGTCCCTACCCAACAGTGGGCTCACAGTCTAAAAGGGGGAGACAGAGAACAAAACCAAACATGCTAACAAAATAAAATAAATAGAATAGATATGTACAAGTAAAATAAATAAATAAATAAATAGAATAATACTTATCAAAGTATCTTCCAGAGAGCTGACCAATCATTCATTCATACCATAATTACTATTATTGTTTGAGATGGGTGGACCAGGCCAAACCATGAAACAACCCACTCTGGCCCTGTCCTCTCCCCATCCCTTCCCTCCCCTCCCCTCCTCCTCTCTCCCCCATACACCTCCCTTCCACAGCAGCACAGAGTAGTGGATAAAACACGGGCCTGGGAATAGATGGGGGTTTTAAATCTGGCTCTGCCACTAGTCTGCTGCGTGACGTTGGGCAAGTCACTTCACTTCTCTGTGCCTCAGTTACCTCATCTGCAAAATAGGGATTGAGACTGTCACATAAGGGACAGGGACTTTGTCCAACTCTATTTGCTTGTATCCATCCCAGCGCTTAGTACAGTGCCTGCTGCATGCAGTAAACGCTAAGCAAATACCGCAATTATTTATTATTATTATTACCCCTCTTCACCCCCGTCTTCCTCTCCGAAGTACCTCCCCACCTTTTCCCACTCCCTCCCCCTCCTCCCTTCCTCTCCCTCATTCATTCATTCATTCATTCATTCATTCATTCATTCATTCGTTCATTCATTCAATGAATGAATTAATGAAGAATGAAGAGAAGCAGCGTGGCTCAGTGGAAAGAGCCCGGACTTTGGAGTCAGAGGTCATGGGTTCAAACCCCGGCTCTGCCAATTGTCAGCTGTGTGACTTTGGGCAAGTCACTTAACTTCTCTGTGCCTCAGTTCCCTCATCTGTAAAATGGGGATTAATCAATCAATCAATCAATCAATCAATCAATCGTATTTATTGAGTGCTTACTATGTGCAGAGCACTGTATTAAGCGCTTGGGAAGTACAAATTGGCAACATATAGAGACAGTCCCTACCCAACAGTGGGCTCACAGTCTAAAAGGGGGAGACAGAGAACAAAACCAAACATACTAACAAAATAAAATAAATAGGATAGATATGTACAAGTAAAATAAATAAATAAATAAATAAATAGAGTAATAAATATGTACAAATATATATACATATATACAGGTGCTGTGGGGAAGGGAAGGAGGTAAGATGGGGGGGATGAAGAGGGAGACGAGGGGGAGAGGAAGGAAGGGGCTCAGTCTGGGAAGGTCTCCTGGATGAGGTGAGCTCTCAGCAGGGCCTTGAGCTCTCAGCAGGGCCTTGATTAAGACTGTGAGTTCCCCGTGGGACAACCTGATCACCTTGTAACCTTCCCAGCGCTTAGAACAGTGCTTTGCACATAGTAAGCACTTAATAAATACCATCATTATTATTATTATTATTCAATCGTATTTATTGAGTGCTGACTGTGTGCAGAGCACTGTACTAAGCGCTTGGGAGAGTACAACAACAAATAGACACATCCCTCTCCTCACCTCTCTCCTCCCCCGCCATCCCGGATTCCTCCCTCAGGAATCAGCTGGCATGCGGGCTGCTGGTGGTTTTCTTACTTCCCAGGGTCCCTTGAGATTCCTTAGAGGTTTCTCCCTGCATGCGGTGTGGACCTCTGGTCTAACCGGGGCAAGTCGACTCAGGTCTGAGGGAGATTGAGTCTGGAGGGTCTAAAGGTTTGGTCGGTTTTAAGTTTCGGAAATAAATCTTTAATTATATTTTAGCCCCCTTGGCCTTGGAGAAAGGCAGGTTAGAAAACGGTTCCTAATACCCACAATTTTTAACCAGCCCCGGCCCCCATAATGACCTCAGTTTACTCTGAGAGGAAGAGAGGAGGGATGACGGAGAAATAAATTCTGTAGCTTTCAAGCAAGCACAAAAATAATAATACCAATACCAATAATACCTTTGTTTTGTTGAGTGCTAATTATTTGGCTTCAAATGCCTTCCCAACCATGTTTTCATTGAGAAGAAGCGTGGCTCAGTGGAAAGAGCATGGGCTTTGGAGTCAGAGGTCAGGGGTTCAAATCTCGACTCTACCAATTGTCAGCTGTGTGACTTTGGTGTGTCACTTAACTTCTCTGTGCCTCAGTTACCTCATCTGTAAAATGGTGATTAAGACTGTGAGCCCCATGTGGGACAACCTGATCACCTTGTAACCTCCCCAGCATTTAGAACAGTGCTTTGCACATAGTAAGCACTTTATAAATGCCATCATTATTATTATTGAGAAGCAGTGTGGCTCAGTGGAAAGAGCCCGGGCTTTGGAGTCAGAGGTCATGGGTTCAAATCCCAGCTCCACCAACTGTCAGCTGTGTGACTTTGGGCAAGTCACTTAACTTCTCTGTGCCTCAGTTACCTCATCTGTAAAATGGGGATTAAAACTGTGAGCCCCCCGTGGGACAACCTGATCACCTTGTAACCTCCCCAGTGCTTAGAACAGTGCTTTGCACATAGTAAGAACTTAACAAATACCATCATCATCATTATTATTATTATTATTCTCCTCAAAACAACCGTGGTATGCCGAGATTACTATCTCATTGAGAAAATGAGGAAGCAGGCACAGAGAGGTTAAGTGATTTGGCAGTGGCCACACAGCAGCCCTGTGGCAGAGCTGGGACTTGAACCTAAGTTCCCAGATTCCCAGCCCTGGCTGGGCCAAGCTTCCATTAAACTGATGGGAAGGGCTTTTGAGTTTAGGTCATCACGTAGGGAGGCATCAGAAAATCAATAATAATAAAAATAAATATTATTCATTCATTCATTCAATCGTATTTATTGAGCGCTTACTGTGTGCAGAGCACTGTACTAAGTTCTTGGGAAGTACAAGTCGACAGCAGATAGAGACGGTCCCTACCCAACAACGGGCTCACAGTCTAGAAGGGGGAGGCAGACGACAAAACAAAACATGTGGACAGGTGTCAAGTCGTCAGAACAAATAGAAGTAAAGCTAGATGCACATCATTAACAAAATAAATAGAATAGTGAATATGTACAAGTAAAATAAATAGAGTAATAAATCTGTTCAAACATATATACAGGTGCTGTGGGGAGGGGAAGGAGGTAGGGCGGGGGGGAGAGGAAAAAGGGGGCTCAGTCTGGGAAGGCCTCCTGGAGGAGGTGAGCTCTCAGTAAGGCTTTGAAGGGAGGAAGAGAGCTAGCTTGGCGGATGTGTGGAGGGATTATGGTATTTGTTAAGTGCTTACTAGGTACCAGACACTGTACTAAGTGCTGGGGTGGGTACGAGCAAATTGGGTTGGACACAGTCCCTGTTCCACATGGGTTTCACAGTAAGCAGTATGGAATGGTGGAGAAAACATAAACCTGGGAGTCAGAAGGTTGTGGGTTCTAATCCCATCTCCACCATTTGTCTGCTGCATGACCTTGGACAAGTTACTTCTCTTCTCTGTGTCTCAGTTATCTCATCTGTAAAATGGGGAGTAAGACTGGGAGCCCCATGAGGCTCCTACTCTATCCTAATCCTCCTCTACCTCTCAGCTTCCTTCGACACTGTGGATCACCCCTTTCTCCTCAACACGCTATCCAACCTTGGCTTCACAGACTCCGTCCTCTCCTGGTTCTCCTCTTATCTCTCCGGCAGTTCATTCTCAGTCTCCTTTGCGGACTCCTCCTCCCCCTCCCATGCCCTTACTGTAGGTGTTCTTCAAGGGTCCCCTTCTGTTCTCTATCTACACCCACTCCCTTGGTGACCTCATTCACTCCCATGGCTTCAACTATCATCTCTACGCTGATGACACCAAATCTACATCTCTGCCCCTGCTCTCTCTTCCTCGCTCCAGGTTCGTGTCTCCTTCTGCCTTCAGGACATCTCCATCTGGATGTCTGCCTGCCATCTAAAACTCCATATGTCCAAGACTGAACTCCTTATCTTCTCTCCAAACCTTGCTCTCCCCATGACTTTCCCGTCACTGTAGACAGTACTACCATCCTTCCTGTCTCACAAGCCCGCAACCTTGGTGTCATCTTCGACTCTGGTCTCTCGTTTACCCAACACATCCAATCCGCCACCAAAACCTGCCAGTCTCACCTCCACAACATCGCCAAGATCCACCCTTTCCTCTCCATCCAAACCACAACCTTGCTGGTACAGTCTTTCATCCTATCCCGACTGGATTACTGCATCAGCCTCCTCTCTGATCTCCCATCCTCCTGACTCTCCCCGCTTCAGTCTATACTTCACTCTGCTGCCCGGATTATCTTGGTACAGAAACGCTCTGGGCATGTTACTCCCCTCCTCAAAAATCTCCAGTGGCTGCCTATCAACCTACGAATCAAGCAAAAACTCCTCTTCAAGCTTCAAGGCTGTCCATCACCTCACCCCCTCCCACCTCGCCTCCCTTCTCCCCTTCTCCAGCCCAGCCCGCACCCTCCACTCCTCTGCTGCTAACCTCCTCATAGTGCCTCGATCTTGCCTGTCCCGCCATCGACCCCCGGCCCACATTCTTCCCCTGGCCTGGAATGCCCTCCCTCCACACATCTGCCAAGCTAGCTCTCTTCCTCCCTTGAAAGCCCTATTGAGAGCCCACCTCCTCCCAGACTGAGCCCCCTTTTTCCTCTCCTCCTCGCTATCCCCTCCACCCTACCTCCTTCCCTCCCCACAGCATTTGCATATATTTGTAGAGATTTATTACTCTATTTTACTTGTACATATTTACTATGCTATTTATTTTGTTAATGGTGTGCATATAGCTTTAATTCTATTTGTTCTGACAATTTTGACACCTATCTACATGTTTTGTTTTGTTGTCTGTCTCCCGTTTTGTTTTGTTGTCTGTCTCCCCCTTCTAGACTGTAAGCCCATTGTTGGGTAGGGACCATCTCTATATGTTGCCGACTTGTACTTCCCAAGAGCTTAGAACAGTTCTCTGCACACAGTAAGTGCTCAATAAATACGATTGATGAATGAATGAATGAATGAATGAATGAATGAATGAATGAAGGACGGGGACTGTGTCCAACCCGATTTGCTTGTATCCACTCCAGCACATAGTACAGTGCCTGGCACCTAGTAAGCTCTTAATAAATACCACAATCATTACTGTTATTATTATTATTATTATCATTATTTGTCTTCTGCTTCCACCCGAAAGCAGGGTGGCTTAGTGGATAGGGCCCAGGCTTCAGTGTCAGAAGGACCTGGGTTCCAATCCTAGTTTCACAACTTATCTGCTGTGTGACTTTGGGCATGTGTCACTTCACTTCTCTGTGCCTCAGTTATCTTATCTGTAAAATGGGGAATAAGACTGACAGGGACTATATCCAACCCAATTCCCTTGTATCTACCCTAGTGCTTAGTACAGTGCCTGGCATATAGTAAACACTTAACAAATACTATAACTCTTATTGTCATTACTATAACATTATAATTTGACAGATGAGGAAACTGAGGCCCAGAAGTAACTTGTCCAAGGTCAGATAGCAGACAGGCAGAAGAGCCAGAATTAGAACCCAGTTCCCCTGACTGCCAAGCCAGTGCTCTATCCACTAGGCCATGCTCCTTCTTAACAATCAGTTAAAAGCATTAAAATACATTCAGCAAGTCAATTTCAACTCTGCTGCATCATCCCCACATCAGTCCCTTCCCAGCAAAGATGCTTTCTTGGGAAAAGACAGTCAGCCTGAAAATTCCACTCCCAAACTTCCCAGTTTCTTGTCCAAGAAAGCCCCTTTAGCCTGAGCTCCATAACCCATCCCCCTCTTCCCCAGGTGCCTCTCAAGTATTTGAAGAATGAGCTCATTGCACCTTTAGGGGTCACTCATTTGTCTCATGGAGCTGGGAGATTTAAGCTCTTTCATCTTTCCCCATACATCACTCCTTCACTCTGCCCCAAAATGGTTTCTCTTCTTTAGGTTCATTCATTCAGGAATTCTCAGTCAATCAATTCGTCGACAGCATTTATTCAGCACTTCCTGTGTGCAGAGCATTGTACTAAGTGCTTGGGAAAGTACAATAGAATTAAATAGATATTAATATGTGTGTGTATTGGACTCTCCCAAGCACTTCATAATGTGCTTGGCATACAGTAAGCACTCAAGAAATACGATTGATTGATTGATTGATCGATGCAATCTCTGTCCACAACGAGCTTACGGTATAACATGGCCTAGTGGAAAGAGCACAGGCCAAGACTGTGAGCCCATTGTGGGCAGGGATTGTCTCTCTTTATTGCTACATTGTACTTTCCGAGCGCTTAGTACAGTGCTCAAGCACTCAATAAATACTACTGAATTGAATTAAGTCGGAGGACCTGGATCCTAATCCTGGCTCCACCACTTGCCTGCTGTGTGACTAGGAGCAAGGACTTTAACTTTTCTGTGCCTCAGCTCCCTCATCTGCAAAATGATAGTTCAGTACCTATTTTTCCTACTGAGACTGTGAGCCCCATGTGGCACCTGATTATCGTGTATCTACCCCTGTGCTTAGTACAGTGCTTAGCATGTAGTAAGTGCTTAAGTAATATTATTATTATTATTACTATTATTAGTCGATGGTGCCCTATCCCTCTCTGGTAGCTCTGATGGAATCCTCTGGGGTTTAGCAGGGAGGGACTTCCCTTTGTGGCAGTGAGGACTATTCTATGTTCTGCAGAACCTACTGGTCAGCCAGTACTCCCAACATAGGCCCCTCCTGGCCATTGGTCCCTGATTTGACCCTGAATTTTGCCACTGAGGCCGGTTCTGTATTTCTCAGAGGAGTCAGCCTAAGAGTGGTTACTGTAACCCTATTTAATAGAGAAACTGCGGTACGGAGAGATTAAGTGATTTGCATCCTGGAAATTGTCCCATAAATAATAATTATTATAATGAGATATTTGTTAAGCACTTACTATGTATCAAGCACTGTTCTAAGCACTGGGGTAAAAATAGGCTAATCAGTTTAGACACAGCGTCTGTCCCACATGGGGCTCATAATCATAATCCCCATTTTATAGATGAGTTAACTGAGGCACAGAGAAATTAAGTGACTCACCCAAGGTCACACTACTGTGTGACAGACAAGTGATGGAGCTAGGATTAGAACCCAGGTCCTTCTGAGTCCCAGACCTGCGCTCTATCCACCAGGCTATGCTGCTTCCCTAAGAGACTGGGGACTCTTCCTG
This sequence comes from Tachyglossus aculeatus, assembly GCF_015852505.1. Classification (NCBI taxonomy): domain Eukaryota; kingdom Metazoa; phylum Chordata; class Mammalia; order Monotremata; family Tachyglossidae; genus Tachyglossus; species Tachyglossus aculeatus. The sequence goes on along the minus strand of NC_052067.1, from coordinate 99,313,435 downwards.
GTGCTCCAATCGAAGCTGGCCTAGCCTGAGGAGTTCTGCCCACCCCGTAGAACCCAGGAAAAGCAGATTTCCCCCACCTCCAGCTCCTGTTCTCCTCTTTGGTCATCTCTGAGTCACAGTCTGATCCACTCATCTCTCCTACCTCTCCTCCACCAGGGATTCAGCAAGATAATCAATCAGTCAATCAATATGTGCAGTGTACCGCACCAAGAAAAGGCCAAAGGACACTGATATTTTGACTTGGGGTCCCCAAGCTCCAATCCCAGAGATCCCACCCCACTCTTCTAGGATAATCAATTAATTAATCAGTGATTAGGATTCATAACCATGTCTTATTTCTGTGCCTCCTAGGGTGGTTTCACACGCAAATACTCTCTCAGCTCCAAAACGGGAACCCTCCTTCCAGAATTCCCCAGCACACAGCACCTCGTGGACCAGGGTTGCTTGGCTACAGACAAGGTACGGACCCAAGCCCTGCTTGGAGAGGGGGTGGGTAGTTGAGATAGCCCCCTTCAGTTCTGGACCCACAGGCTTCTGGGGTTTGTACTTTCCAAGTGCTTAGTAAAGCGCTTTGCACATAGTAAGCGCTCAATAAATATGATTGAATGAATGAGTGAATGAATTTAGGCGGGAATGGTTGAATATCTCTAGGCCCGGCCCCATTGGCTGGGTTCTAGAGGAGTAGGCACGTGTCTTTCTAGGCTAAGGGTCTAGGCCAGATTGTAGCTGTGCTGTAGAGTGAGGTGAGAAAAGTTGGACAGATGCAAATCCCTGGGGAGAAAAGGGCAGTGATAGCCCCAGGCCATCAGAGCTTTAAGAAGACTTGCAGCTTCTCTCACTAGCCCCAGGGCTGAGTCTACCCTTCAAGAGCTCCTGTTTGGATCCTTGAAGTCAATTCTCTAGCCCTGCTGGCCCAAATGTGAAGAAGTGTGGCCTAATGATTAGATCACAGGCCTGGGAGTCAGAAGGACCTGGCTTCTAATCGTGGCTCCTCCACTTGTCTGCTGTGTGAGCTTAACTTCTCTGGGCCTCAGTTACCCCATCTTTAAAATGGGGATTAAGGCTGTGAACCTCACAGGGGACATGGACTGTGTCCAACCTGATTAGTTGTTTCCACTCCAGTACTTAGTATAGTGCCAGGCACATAGTAAGTTCTTAGGATTACTGCGCCAGCATCTTTTCTGATCTCCCAACCTTCTGTCTCTTCCCACTTCAGTCTGCTGCCTGGATTATCTTTCTAAGGAAATGTTCTGGGCATGTCACCCCCCTCCTCAAAAATCTCCAGTGGTTGCCTATCAACCTCCATATCAAGCAAAAACTCCTCACTGTCGGCTTCAAAGCTCTCCAACACCTCGCCCCCTCCTACCTCATCTCCCTCCTCTCCTTCTACAGCCCAGCCCACACACTCTGCTTCTCTGGTGCCAACCTTCTCTCTGTGCCTCATTCTCGCCTATCCCACCATCGACTCCTGGCCCACGTCCTACCTCTGGCCCGGAACGCCCTTCCTCCTCAAATCCACCAAACCATCAAACATCCCCCCTTCAAAGCTCTACTGAAGGCTTACCTCCTCCAAGAGGCCTTCCTAGACTAAGTCCCCACTTTTCCTCAGCTCTCCCTCCCCTCCCCATCACCGTGACTCACTCCCTTTGCTCTATCCCCCTCCCCCACAGACTACACTCGTGTATATATGTACATATCTAAAATTATATTTATTTATATTGATGCCTATTTACTTGTCTTAATGTATATATGTATATATCTCTAATTCTATTTATTTATATTGATGCTACTGATGCCTGTTGACTTGTTCTGATGTCTGTCTCCCCCCTTCTAGATTCTAAGCCTGCTGTGGGCCGAGATTGTCCCTCTTTATTGCTGAATTGTACTTTCCAAGCACTTAGTACAGTGCTCTGCCCACAGTAAGCACTCAATAAATATGATTGAATGAATGAACAAATACCAGAAAAATTTTTCATCTAGACTGTAAACTCGATGTGACTACCAATTCTGTAATACTGTTATGTTGTATTCTCCCAAGTGCTGTGCACATAGTAGTGCTCAATAAATGTGATTGATTGGTGTGGTAAAAAGTTCCTGAATCATATTCCTGGAAATCCACCTGCCATTCACAGTGAATGATTCCTTAAGTGTTAGAGCAAATGTTATTGTGGGAGCTTCTTGTGGGCAGGAATTGTGTCACTTCATTATTCTGTCCTTCTCAAGCACCCAGTACCAAGTGACTGCTCAACAACTGCACCTCCTACATAATAATAATAATATTTGTTAAGTGCTTAGTATGTGTCAAGCACTGTTCTGAGTGCTGGAATAGATACAAGGTTATCAGGTTGTCCCATTTGGGGCTCACAGTCTTAATCCCCATTTTACAGATGAGGTAACTTGAGCTCCAGCTGAGCGCAAAAACTGTACAAGTACTTGGAAGAGTGCAACACAAACAAGACACATATTCCCTGTCCACAAACAGCTTACAAACCAAGTACACATTATGAGAGCAGGAGGAAGAACAAGAGAAGCAGCATAGGCTAGTAGATAAAGCACAGACCCGGGAGTCAGAGGCCCTGGGTTCTAATTCCTGTCGAATTGTCTGCTGTGTGACCTTGGTCAAGTCACTTCACTTCTCTGGGCCTTAGGTACCTCATCTGTAAAATAAGCTCCATGTGGGACATGGACTATGTCCACCTTAATTAGCCTGTATCTACTCTAGCTCTTAGTACAGTGCCTGGCACATAATAGCTTAACAAATACCATTAAAAACCCCATAAAACAGTATAAATATAAACAATTTTAAAAATGATAAAGCAAATGAAATAGGTATATTTGCATAAGTGCTGAGGATAGGAATTAGATTTGTAAGAGCTAAGGTTGATTGTAGTTTTGATCTGACTGGGATGGAGTGAATTACTGGAAGAAGACTTCCTGAAAGAGGTGGGATTTTATGAGGTCTTGAAGATAGGGAGAAATGTGGTCTGAGGGGTTTTTTTTTGTTTTTTTTTTTTTGGCAGAGTAGGGGTGGTGTTCTCAGATCAGGGGAACAAAGGATTTATTATGTGTCAAACACTGTTCTAAGCACTGGGTAAATACATGTTAATCAGGTTGAACACAGTCCCTGTCCCTCATGGGGTTCACAGTTTATGTAGGAGGGAGAACAGGTACTGAATCCCCATTTTGCAGTTGAGGAAACTGAGGCACAGAGAAGTCAAATGACTTGCCCAGCATCTCAGAGCAGGAAAATAGAAGAGCTGGGATTAGAACCCAGTCCTCTGACTTCCAGGGCCACACTTTCCACTAGTCCAGTCTGCTGGTAAGATGGAGAGAACTGGTGGAAAGCCTTGATGTGAATATGGGAGTTTTGGCTTGATTTGGAGGGGGTTGAGCAGCCATTGTAGTTTTTTGAGGAATGGAGAGATGTGAGCTGAGCTGTATTTCAAAGATGATGATTTACGCAGCAATGTGAAGTGTGGATTGAAAGGGAAGAGGTTGGAGACAGGGTGACCAGTGGAGAAGATTCCTTGAAAAAGGAGAGAGACAGAGAGAGAAAAAGAGAAAGAATATAATAATTATAATTATGGTATTTGTTACATACTTACTATGTGCCTGGCACAGTACTAAGCACTGGGGTGGATACAAGCAAATTGGGTTGGACACCGTCCCCGGCCCATGTGGGGCTCACAGTCTCAATTCCCATTTTACAGATGAGGTAACTGAGGCCCAGAGAAGTGCAGTGACTTGCCCAAGGGCACACAGCAGACAAGTGGCAGAACTGGACCTTCCGACTCCCAGGCCCCTGCTATAACCACTATGCAACGCTGCTTCTATGAATATAATAATAACAATAATAATAATGGAATTTATTAAGTGCTTACTATGTGCAAAGCACTGTTCTAAGCACTGGGGAGGTTACAACATGATCAGGTTGTCCCTCGGGGGGCTCAGAATCTTCATCCCCATTTTACAGATGAGGTAACTGAGGCCCAGAGAAGTAAAGTGACTTGCCCAAAGCCACACAGCTGACAATTGGCGGAGCTGGGGTTTGAACCCATGACCTCTGACTCCAAAGCCCGGGATCTTTCCACGGAGCCACGCTGCTTCTTATGGCCTCTCCACACATCCTACTGCCTCTGTTATCCAATGTGCCGGACCCTGGGTCGGGGGGCGGGCTCTATTCCAGGACTAATAGAGAGTGAATGTAGCCCCTAGTCTAGAAAGTCCTTATAATTGGAATTGAAATTGCTGACCATTTGTGAATGGTTGGAGGGAACAAATCCAGCACTCAGAATAGGTCTATGTCCACTGAAGTACGAAGAGCAGAGCACAGGCACAGAGCTCCTGGGTTTCAGCTTCCTTTTCTTTGAAACAGGTGGACACTCTCATCATGATGTACAAAACTCACTGCCAGTGTGTGCTTGACAACGCCATCAACGGGAACTTCGATGAGGTACAAAGGGCAGACTCCACACTCTAGGTCACACTGGGCTTCTCGCATCGAGGGCAAGGCTGCTCCCTATCTGTAACTCTCCCCACTCCTTTCTCCCCTGCAGATCCAGCATTTTTTATTACACTTCTGGCAAGGGATGCCCGACCACCTCCTCCCCTTGCTCGAAAACCCAGTCATTGTGGATATTTTCTGTGTCTGTGACTCAATTTTGTACAAGGTGAGTTGGATCCGGCCAGAATGATAAACACCGTGAACTTCCTAAGCTCTGCATTAAGCGATGGGAAAGGATACCCTGCCCTCTCCCAGACTTTCCCATCTCTGTTGACGGCACTACCATCCTTCCCGTCTCACAAGCCCGCAACCTTGGTGTCATCCTCGACTCCGCTCTCTCATTCACCCCTCACATCCAAGCCGTCACCAAAACCTGCCGGTCTCAGCTCCGCAACATTGCCAAGATCCGCCCTTTCCTCTCCATCCATACCGCTACCCTGCTCGTTCAAGCTCTCATCCTATCCCGTCTGGACTACTGCATCAGCCTTCTCTCTGATCTCCCATCCTCGTGTCTCTCTCCACTTCAATCCATACTTCATACAGCTGCCCGGATTATCTTTGTCCAGAAACGCTCTGGGCATATTACTCCCCTCCTCAAAAATCTCCAGTGGCTACCAATCAATCTGCGCATCAGGCAGAAACTCCTCACCCTGGGCTTCAACGCTCTCCATCACCTCGCCCCCTCCTACCTCACCTCCCTTCTCTCCTTCTCCAGCCCAGCCCGCACCCTCCACTCCTCTGCCGCTTATCTCCTCACCGTACCTCGTTCTCGCCCGTCCCGTCACCGACCCTTGGCCCACGTCATCCCCCGGGCCTGGAATGCCCTCCCTCTGCCCATCCGCCAAGCTAGCTCTCTTCCTCCCTTCAAGGCCCTACTGAGAGCTCACCTCCTCCAGGAGGCCTTCCCAGACTGAGCCCCTTCCTTCCTCTCCCCCTCGTCCCCCTCTCCATCCCCCCCATCTTACCTCCTTCCCTTCCCCACAGGACCTGTATATATGTTTATACGTTTGTGCATATTTATTACTCTATTTATTTATTTATTTATTTTACTTGTACATATCTATTCATTTATTTTATTTTGTTGGTATGTTTGGTTTTGTTCTCTGTCTCCCCCTTTTAGACTGTGAGCCCACTGTTGGGTAGGGACTGTCTCTATGTGTTGCCAATTTGTACTTCCCAAGCGCTTAGTACAGTGCTCTGCACATAGTAAGCGCTCAATAAGCACGATTGATGATGATGATGATGATACATAGGTGAGAATTAGACACGGTCCCTGTCCCTCTCGGGGCACACAATCTAAAAATAAAAAGGGGGAGAGGGGACTCGTGACAGATACATAGGATTGAAAACAAAATACTGACAACGTGATGACAAAAACAAAGATCAGTAGAGTAGTGTGGCTAGAGGAGCAGAATGTCAGGCTCCTCTTGGCTTAGAATACACAGTCACAACGTGGCCCCAGTGTTGGCAACAGCAGCAGCCACCAATCACAGTCTTCCCAAGGTTTTACGGAGGCGGCTCCAGGCTGTGGCTGATTTTCTCTGTCCTTCAGGAGTGGTGAGAGGCAGGTTGAGCTGGAGGTTCCTCAGTAAGGTGGTGGAAAGTTGGTGCAGGATCCTCGGGGGGCATGGGAGGGGGGAAGTATCGATACTAAGTAGAGAAGGATGCCAAAGGTCCTGAGAGCCACGACTGGGGGTAGCAGTCACCAAAGGAGTTGCACGGCCACCTGTGAAGAGAGGGGGTCCTGGGCCTGCTTAGCGGCAGTTTAAAAGTTAATAAATAACACATTTATTATTATTATTTTTATCATTTGTTAAGCACTTATTGTGTGTCAACACTGTTCTCAGCACTGGGGTAAATGCAAGCTAATCAGGTTGGACACAGTCCCTGACCCACATGGTATTATATCCCCATTTTACAGATGAGAAATCTGAGGCACAGAGAAGTGAAGTGACTCACTCAGGGTTGCACAGGAGGCAAGTGGAGGAATCAGAATTAGAACCCAGGTCCTATGACTGCACTAGTCTACACTGCTTCTTTAACAAATTCAGTTGAATGCTCGCACACACACATGCTGTCCATGCATGCACATGCATCTACCAATATGTGCACACATTAGAAGACCATGTTGTTGAAAAGAACTTCTCCTGTACCTGAAGAGACACACTCCGTTGTGGGATTGACTGTACTCCTGAATGGCTCCTGCATGACTGACCTCACCCTGAGCAAAATACCCACATGATACGACCCCAGTGGGTATGAGTTCCTTGGGGAGTCAGCCAGACCCAGGTTTCCTGTTGAACTCAAGGGAGCTAACAATGGGTACATATCCCATTGTTGGGTAGGGACCATCTCTATATGTTGCTGACTTGTACTTCCCAAGCTTTAAGTACAGCGCTCTGCACACAGTAAGCGCTCAGTAAATGCAATTGAATGACTATCCCCAAATCCACTGGTTTTCCCTGACCATGGTGGTCAGGAAGAATAAAGCAAACTCTATTTTCTGTGTTCAAGGTTCTTACAGATGTCCTCATTCCTTCTACAATGCAAGAGATGCCTGAGAGGTAAGTAGTATGGGTGGTAGCTATCCAGAGTGAAAGATGTTTTGCAGTGACTCATTGATCATGGGAGCTTTGGCTGCTAGCTTCGGTTCACTCTGGTATACTAGCCGTGCTCACTGGGGCATTCTGTTCAATGTTGCTACACATGGCTGGGGATGGGTCACAACCAACAAAGCAGCAATCTCATCATCTTTAAGGTCCTACTGAAATCATATCTCCTCCAGGAAGCCTTCCTGACTAATCTCTTACCACTCTCCTCCCCTTGAACTCCACTGTCTCACCCTCCACACTTGGTCCCCTCACATTAAACCCTTAGGTACTTCCCACAACACTTATATACATGTCTTTATACTTTGTCACTTCCCTGACCTGAAACTTATTTTAATGTTTGTCTCCCCTTGTTGATTACCAGGTCCTTGAGGGCAGGAATCATGTCTACCAGTTGTATTGTAACTTAATTAGTTTAATGTTATTATGCTATTTGTTAAAGGCTTTCTATGTGGCAAGGACTGTCTTAATCTCTGTCTTAAAATAAAGGAATAATCAGGCTGGACACAGTCCCTGTCCCACATGGGGCTCACAGTCTAAGTAGGATTTAATTCCCATTTTGCAGATGAGGAAGCTGAACACAGAGAAGTTAAGTGATTTGCCCATAGTCACAGAGCAGACACATGGCAGAGCTGGAATTAGAACTCAGAACTCAGGTCCTCTGACTTTCAGGCCCAAGCTCTTTCCACTAAACCATGCTGCTTCTCTACTCGTACTGCTCCATCCATTTACTTATAATGCTCTGCACAAAATAAGTGCTCAATAAATACCATTGTTTGATGGATTGACAGGAATTTTCTGAAGCAAATTATTGACTCTGACCTCCTAGTCCCTTGGGATCTGACTGCTGAGATGGGGAGGAGATGGTTCTTTAAGAGGTTTTGAAGATACGGAGAGCTGTGATCTGGGGGATTTGATGGAAGAGGAAGTTCCAGCTTGGAAAAAGGGCATGTGCAGTGAGTCAAAGATGGGAAAGTCAAGAGCAAGGGACAGCTGTGAGGTTAGTTTGGGAGGAGCAAAGAGCATAAGCTGACAAGAGAGCTGTGAGAGGAAAAGAGCTGGAGAAAAACCTTGAAGCCAGTAGTTTTTTGTTTTTGTTTGTTTTTTGTTTTCCTCCTTCCAAGAGGCAAATCCCTATGCTTTCTAGTTTCCCCCAGATGTCTTTAGATGGGTATTAGCCATCAGCAACCAGCATCATCAGTCTCTGCTGAAACCCCCTGGGGCTGCAGCCCTGGTATGAACTCTGTGATGTGGCTTTCTCTGCAGCTTACTAGCAGACATAAGGAATTTTGCGAAAAATTGGGAGCAGTGGGTCATTTCGTCCTTGGAGAACCTGCCAGACACCCTCAGTTCTAAGAAGCTCCCAATCGCCCGGAGATTTGTGTCTTCACTGAAGCGGCAGACGTCCTTCCTGCACTTGGCACAGGTAAGCGGGGTGTCTGGAACCCTAGGAGGGCACTGGGTGGAGCTGGGCTGGTGGGCTGGATCTGCCAGAGGGACAGGCGAGAACGTGTGTGGGCGGGTGACCCCCAGCAGGGATGCATCGGGCTGGAATGAACCAAAACATTCTGGTCCATTTCGAAGGGAAATGCTCCCCATTACATTGTTAGCCTGATTATCCCCCTCTGCCAGAGATAACAATTCACACTGTTGATGCTGACAGTGAGAGCCAATTTTAATTTCAGTGAATCGCATGCTTTCAACGGGAAACAGTGGCCATATAACGGATTGGCAGTCAAAGGTTAACCACTGACCTATCTAATATCAGGGCCACCCAACCTTCTAATAGCCAAAGACTAGTTCTTTCCCTCACCTAAACCTCACCCTGACCCTAACCCCTAGCACTCTACCCCTAATTCAAATCCAACCAAGTTTTATGGGTTTTTCAGTGACTGAGATTGCTGTCAGGTAGTGGCATTAGTATTTATTAAATGCCTACATTGTGCCAAGCACTGAGAAAAAAGCACAAGTTTGAGAATTAGACACTGTTCCTGATCCCCAAGGGGGTCCCAATCTAGGAATAACCTGATAACAGATATATAAAGAAAGATGAAAAAATTAATAAACAGAATGAAAGATAATGACAATGATAAATACATAATTAAATACAAAAAGAGCAATAGGGTACTGTGACTAGAGGAGGAGAGTTTCAGCCTCATTGTAGCTTAGAGTCCACCATTCACAATAGCTACAGCCACAGGCTCCCCAGTGTTTTGAAAGCTGAGTGGATCTCACTCTGCTGCTTCTTTGACTGGAGCAGGGGTTGATAGGAAATCCTGCAGGTTTGAACCTGGGCAGCTTCTCTCCTCAGAAGCGGAGCTCCAGTTGGGTGGAGAAGGAACCAACAGAGGCTCTCATTGTGGCTAATTCTTCCCAGAATTTTTTGGGATTAGACCTCAAACACTTGGTTTTGAACCAGCAGTCACTCCCCGGACTCCCTGGGAAAGATTTTAAATCCCTAGCTCCTTCCTGACCAGCTAGGAGTTGGGAGAGTTTCCCTGATCCAGTTCTGAGTCTGATAAGATGGCGGTCCATCGTCCAAGTTCAAAAGTTGTGCTGACTCGAACACGAAGGTGGCAAGGCAGAAAGAGGGAGAGGAAACACGGACCGTCTCTGGGAACCACCCCCCGCCCACCTTCTCGAGTTCTGCCTTTCTTTCGGTTCCTAAACAAAGCTCTGCTGGATGAAGGTATGTGCCTTTGGTCCCCCCACAGATTGCCAGACCCGCCCTCTTTGACCAGCATGTCGTGAACTCCATGGTGTCCGACATAGAAAAAGTTGACTTGAATAGCATTGGCTCCCAGGCTCTGCTCACAGCCTCCAGCGGTGCAGATCCTCAATGTGAAGTCTATACCGAAAGTAAGTCCCTTCTCATCTCAGCTTTCCTTTTAATATAGAGCTGTGTTAAGAAAAATAAAACAAATAATAACACCTTGGAAATGAAGACCCTTAGTGACCTCTTATTATCTCCACAATATCCTTTAGAGGAGGGGAGGGGCAGGGATAATAATAGTAATGTAGTATTTATTAAGTGCTCACTATATGCCAAGCACTGTACTAAGTGCTGGGACAGATACAACATAATCAGATCCCACATGGAGCTCACATCTACGTAGGAGGTACTGGATCCCCGTTTTTCAGATGAGGGAACTGGGGCACAGAGAAGTGAGTGGCTTGCCCAAGGTCACAAAGCACATAAGTGGAGGAGACAGAATGGGAACCCAGGCCCGTGCTCTTTCCACCAGGCCAGAATGCTTCTCACTATCCCTATTGTACAGTTGAGGAAACTGAGGCTGGGGGTGGCTAAGTGACTTGTGGGAAATCAAACAGCTGGGATATGGCTGGAACTAGAACCCAGACACACATTTTATTCATTAGACCACACTGCTTCTCTCAAACCTCTGCCTTGTCATCTACGCTGAATCTTCACTGATGTACAGAGCTCATGAAGATGTTTAGGAGGAAAGGATGAGTTTGGGAATGTCTTCCAAGTTTAAAGTGATGGAAGAGTGAAATGTTTGGTGAATTTTGCAGTCTATTAATCAATCAATCAATCAATCATATTTATTGAGCACTTACTGTGTGCAGAGCACTGTACTAAGTGCTTGGGAAGTACAAGTTGGCAACATATGCTATTATATTTGCATAATATGTGCATATATTTGCTATTAATGGCAAAAGAGAGAGTGGTCAGAGTGCCAGCAAGCTGGAAAATCAGTGTTTCATGTAGTTTTTCAGCTTTGAATCTCTGCTCTTTTGACTCCTCTGAATCAGTACTCATTCATTCATTCATTCAATCGTATTTATTGAGTGCTTACTGTGTGCAGAGCACTGTACTAAATATACTAAATGTACTACTGTACTACTGTCATAAATGTATACTGAATGCATCTGAGCAGTTCTGTGTACAGAGCCCTTTAGGAAATGTCTACTGTGGGCAGAGAGCTGTATTATATACTTGGGACCATACAATAAAAGTAAGGACCATACAATAAAAGTAAATAACTCAAACAAAGGCCTTGCCCTCAAGGAATTTATCACTTTTCTACAAATGACTCGGGTATTCAGCCCAATGTCACCTGCAGAAATTACCTGCTGTTGCGTGCCCAGTTTTGAGTTACACTAATTACCTCCAAGTAGAGACTGGAGGGAGAGAAAAGACTTAGTTGACATGGCATTGGCTTTTCCCAGGGTTGGCGGTTGACAAAGGTGCTGCTTCTAGGGAAGCAGCGTGGCCTAGCAGATAGAGCATGGACCCGAGAGTCAAAAACACTTGGTTCTAATCTCAGCTCCTCCGCTTGTCGGCTGCGTGACCTTGGGCAAGTCACTTCACTTCTCCGTGCCTCAGTTACCCCATCTGTAAAATAGGGATTAAGACTGTGAGCCTCATGTGGGACAGGGGCTGTGTCCACCCAAATTTGCTTGTATCCCCCTCCCCCCACAGTGCTTAGTTCAGTGTCTGTCACATAATAGGCACTTAACAAATACCACTATTATTATTACTACCATTATTATTATTATTGTCTAGTCTTTAAACAAGAAATCGAGGAGTGGCCTGGGATGGGGAAGATAAGTTGTGGGAGAAAAGTTGATTGGGACAGTGGGTTGCAAATAAGAAAGTACAATTTCCATGTCAGAAAACTCCTCTTTTTGGACTTTTCAAACGTTCATTCCCTTAGGATGCTTGTATCCCTTCTCCCCTACCCCCTGGGCTGCATTCCAGTGCCATGGGGGGTGGGGAGGGGTGCTCTAGAACTTCTTTAGCAGTGAATAAAAATCCCTGGATTTGTGATGGACAAGATAGCCCTGGATCTGTTCAGTCTGGGCATCCCCCTACAGTGGTCATGCATGTTTCTTTGCTTTACTTGATGTTTGTCTCAGGCACCTGAAGACCCAGGTATGTTGCAATTGTGAGGGAATGCAAGGTGGTGTTGATGCATTTCCTCTTTTGCTGCAAGTGGTTTTTTAATCTCCAAATCATTTTCTCGAGCCAACCCTGTTACACACAGCCTGGTGTTTCTGAGCCCCTTGCATGCTTCTCAAGCCTTCAGGCGTTTGTTACTGAAGTTTTGCTCATTTAGAGTGCCCCTTTTTAAGGGTGTGGACAGGAAGAAAATGGAGTTTTATTCCCCAAATCACACACCACCATCAGGGGGAAAGCACATGAGATTTGCTTTCATAGAAAACTGCAGATGGAAACATCAGGTTCCATAGGTCATCCCATTCATAATAATAATAATAACTGTTGTATTTGTTAAGTGCTTACTAAGTACCAAGCACTGTACTAAGCACTAGGGAAGATACAAGTTAATCAGGTTGGACACAGTTCATGTCCCAGATGGGGCTCATAGTCTTAATCCCCATTTTACAAATGAGGTAACTAAGGCACAGGGAAGATAAGTGACTTGCCCAAAGTCACACAACAAACAAGGACAGAGCTGGGTTTGGAACCTGGGTCCTTCTGACTCCCAGGACTGTGCTGTTAACTTCTTTGTGCCTCAGTTTCCTCAACTGCAAAATGGGGATTCAATACCTGCTCTGTGTCTCACCTGATTAACTCATACCTATTCCAGTGTTTAGAACAGTGCTTAACATAGAGTAATTGCCTAACAAATACCGTTAAAAAAATGAAGTGATTTGCCCAAGATCACAGACAGCAGACAAGTGGCAGTTCTGGGATTAGAATCCAGGTCCTCTGATTCCCAGGCCAGTGCTTTTTCCACTTTTCCTTACAGTTTGTTTCCTTGTTCCAATAGGCCTGCTGTAGTGGTATAGTCTAGCCCCTTGTAAGCTTCTCTAGCCTTCCGGAGTTTGATATTGAATAGTCTTAATGGTTTGGATGCCTCCTTTTTAAGGGTGTGGACAGAGAGAACATGAAATTGTTATTCCCCAAATCCCACACCACCATCAGGAGATTCATTCTCTTAGGAAACTGCAGTTGGAAACACCAGGTTACCGAGGTATTCGAATAGATTTCTTGCCAGTGGTCCATGGTCATTTCCTAGAGGGAAAGTCTGTTCCTCCAGGAAGCTGTGGAATTGGAAACATCAGGTTCCAAAGGTGTTTGGATAGATTCATGGATGAGCTGTCCTTGTTGGGTCATTGGAGGGAAAATCAGGGATGGAGAAAGGAGAAGTTTGGGTGATGGATGGTCCATTCCCTAACCATGAGAGTGGGTATCCAAGCTTCCAGCTTTCCTTGTCAGAAACAGTGTCTTGGACTGGATGGACTGTGGGCTGGATGGACTGTGGGCTGGGGGAAAGTGAGCCATACAGCTCACTCACGTTGGGGCGTTTATCAGGGGTTCATTCATTCATTCCATCGTATTTATTGAGCACTTATTGTGTGCAGAGCACTGTACTAAGTGCTTGGGAGGTACAAGTCAGCAACATATAGCGACGGTCCCTACCCAACAACGGGCTCACAGTCTAGAAAGGGGAGACAGACAACAAAACAAAACATGTAGACAGGTGTTAAAATCGTCAGAACAAATAGAATTAAAGCTATATGCATATCATTAACAAAATAGAATAGTAAATATGTACAAGTAAAATAAATAGAGTAATAAATCTGTACAAATATATGCAAGTGCTGTGGGGAGGGGAAGGAGGCAGGGCAGAGCGGGGGATGGGGAGGAGGAGGAGAGGAGAAAGGAGATTCAGTCTGGGAAGGCCTCCTGGAGAAGGTGAGCTCTCAGTAGGGCTCTGAAGGGAGGAAGAGAGCTAGTTTGGTGGATATGTGGAGGGAGGGCATTCCAGGCCAGGAGAAGGATGTGGGCCAGGGGTTGACGACAGGACAGGCGAGAATGAGGCACAGTGAGGAGGTTAGTGGCAGAGGAGTGGAGGGTGTGGGCTGGGCTGTAGAAGGAGAGAAGAGAAGGGAAGTGAGGTTGGAGAGTTAATGTTATGTTAGACTGGGTCAAACCCAATTTGCTCCAACCACCCCCACCCCCCACAGTGTCTGGCACATAGTAAGCGCTTAACGAATACCACAGTTACTATCATGTCAAAAGATGAGCAGCTGGTCTTTCTCAGCTTTGAGGTTCTCTCCCACCCAGTCAAGGATAAGCCAATTGTCAACACGGATGGGGTGTGGCTTTATCTGAGTCCCGAGCAGCCCCAAACTTTCTGCTTTCCTCTGTCCCTGGCAGATGACTCCATATCAGTTTTCCACGAACTGAAGGATCTGCTGAAGAAGAACGCCACCGTGGAGTCCTTCATCGAGTGGCTGGACACTGTGGTGGAGCAAAAAGTGATCAAGGTATCTACCACCACTCAGCAGAGAGAGCAGAGGCTGAAAGTGGACTTTTCTTTGGGTGGAAGCCTTTTTTCTTTCATTGAACATATTTCCCTGTGGTAAGACTAAACATTGTTCAGGATAACACCCCCCGCCCTCACGGGCATCTGCTGGGGTCTCACAGACCACATTACACACTAAAATCAGTTTTCAAGGGTGGGAAATGGGGATGGAAATGAACAGGACTTCCAACCCACCCACTGGCCACCACCAAGCTGATAGAGGGGTATGAAGGCACTTCTGCTTTCAGCCAGTGGAAAGTCCAGTCCTTTGCCCTAGCCAAGGGATCCTCCTCATACGTGGAACTGTCTGAGTTCATTCAATCACATTTATTGAGCGCTTACTGTGTGCCAAGCACTGTACTAAGCACTTGGAAAATACAATTCAGCAATAAAGAGAGACAATCCCTGCCCACATTGGGCTTACAGTCTAGAAGGGGGGAGACAGGCATCAAAACAAGTAAATAGGCATCAATAGATAGACCGTTAGTGAACCTGGTTGCTAGGTCCCATTATAGGAGAGTCACTGGACTGCCAGCCCCTGGTGAAGAAGGCCTGGACAGGCATTTATTAGCCATTTGGAACTGGGAAATCTCTAACAGTAATAACAATAATTGTGCTATTTGTCAAGCTGTTCTAAGCACTGGGGTAGATACAAGATAATCATAACCTGTTGGAAACAGTTTGGGTTTCTTTTGATTTACCTTGGGGCGTGGCCATGTCAGTGAGCCAGCTGGTAGGGGGCGGGGGGAGGGCTGGTTTTCTTTAAACCAGAGAGGTCAGGGTTAATTACTCCCAGCCCTCCAGGCCCTTCTGTTGTCCTTTTCCCAGGCTGTGGCTTCCCCCTTGACACTCTCTGGTTCTGAGAAGTGTGTCAGGTCTTTGCTGCTTCTAGAGACAGTAGAGAACCATATGGGGCCTGAACATCAGTCAGTCAGTCAGTCAATCGTATTTATTGAGCACTTCCTGTGCGCAGAGCACTGTACAAAGTGTTTGGGGGAGAACAGTATAACAGACACGTTCCCTGCCCATCCACTGAGCAGTGGTCAGGGAGCTGAGGCCAAGGTCTTGACAGAAAAATTCTACCAGATCTGTTCGGGGCCTCCAGGAGAAGCAGGAATGGATCAGCAAGTCACTGTTTATTTTATTTTTTCCTCCAGACCAGCAAGCAGACAGGGAGGTCCCTGAAGAAGAGGGCCCAGGACTTCCTTCTGAAGTGGAGTTTTTTCGGGGCCCGAGTGATGCACACGCTCACCCTGAACAATGCATCCAGTTTTGGTAACACGCCGCCTCCTTCTTCTTCCCTCTCCCAGGGACAGGGGTACAGAGGGCGCTGGCATCTGATTCTGCTGTTTTCACTCTCCATCTTCTGCTTGGGCAGAGGCTCTAACTAGCTTGGCCTTTTTAATGGAAAACACCTCATATTTGGTTTGGGTGATATTGGCTTCTGGGACACAGGCTCACCTGAATACTGGAGAAATGAGGCAGCAGATTGGAGGAGATATGTGCTCTGGGATGGATATTAACTGACACTTCCTGACACCGAGAAACAACACAGTCTAGCAGAAAGATGATGAGCCTGGGAGTCAGAAGGTCATGGGTTCGACTCCTGACTCTGCCACTTGTCTGTTGTGTGACCTGGGTCAAGTCACTTCACGTCTCTGTGCCTCAATTACTTCATCTGTAAAATGGAGATTAAGAGTGTGAGCCTCATGTGGGAAAGGGACTGCGTTCAACCTGATTAGTTTGTATCTACCCCAGCGTTTGGAACAGTGCCTGACACATAGTAAGCACTTAACGAATACCAAAATACGAAACATCCTCCAGAAGGGAAACCAGATCTGTGGTCTTGTGCTTAGTTTTCCCAGAATGAAGCAATTTCATTCATTCAGTCATGTTTATTAAGTACTTACTGTGTGAAAAGCATGGTAGTAAGCACTTGGGAGAGTACAATACAACAATAAGCAGACACATTCCCTGCCCACAACAAGCTTACAGGTCGAACACAGTCCCAATCCCACATGGGGCTCACAGTTTAAGTAGGAAGAGATAAGATCTAATCCCCATTTTACAGATGAGGTAACCGAGGCACAGACAAGTTAAATGGTTTGCCCAAGGTCACACAGCAGACAAGTGGCAGATCCAGGATTAGGAACCAGGTCTCCTGACTCCTGGGCCCATGCTCTTTCTACTAAATACCTTCTTTCTTTCTAAATGCCATTATTATTATTACTACTACTATTATTATTACTACTACTATTACTATTATTACTATTATTACTAGGCCATGGCTGGCCTAGTGGGCAGAACTCTCTATTGGCTGCCTTTGCTATGCTGAGCACGATATCCAATGCCAACTATTTGCAGAGTGTTGTGGATCCTTACTGTGTATGGAGCCATGTACTATCTACTTGGGAGAACATAACATAGAAGATTCAATGGAATGGGAAAGACAGGCTGATAATAATAATAATAATAATGGCATTTATTAAGCGCTTACAATGTGCAAAGCACTGTTCTAAGCACTGGGGAGGTTACAAGGAGATCAGGTTGTCCCACGGGGGGCTCCCAGTCTTAATCCCTATTCTACAGTTGAGGGAACTGAGGCCCAGAGAAGTGACGTGACTTGCCCAAAGTCACACAGCTGGCTATTGGCAGAGCCGGGATTCAAACCCCTGACCCCTGGCTGCAAAGCCGGTGCTCTTTCCACTGAGCCACGCTGAGGCCCTGGAATGAGAAGGGAATTCCAGATACAACTGGTACAACCAAAGTAATCCAGCAGTTAGTCAATGGAGTGCATATATCAATAATACGTAGTTGCTAAATGAAGTCAAATCACTTGCTTGGAGGCTGGTTCTTGGTTTGGTATTTGTCTGCATCTCTGACTGTCTGGTCGATATAGAAAAGCTTCCCTCTGTTCGGCTTTATGAGGATTAAAATAACCTTCCCGGCGTTGTAGTGTCTTAAATATGGTCCAAAAAAATCTACCGTTTTGTCCTCAGACAAGCAAAAACCCTGGCCAGGTATGAGGCTCCCCAGAACCATGACAGCCATTGTCTGGTTAGACAGAGAGAGCGGCCTGACTCTCGCCAGGTTAAACCTTATCTCAGGCCAGTGTGTGCCCCTAGCCCTGGAGTGGAGAACAGGGCTCACTCTCCTCAGGGTTTCCTTTGATGTGGCCCCCCACCCCGGGCCAGAGAGCCAGCAGGACAGCAAACACCCTGAACTGGGTGGGCTGGGTCCAGAAAGATTAGCCCTAGAAGTCAGGGCTTGTTGATTCTGGCAGGTCATTTAAAGTCCAACGATTATTGGCTTATTTCACTTGCTTCTTGTATAGTGGTGAGAGATGGTCACCAAGATAACTGGCTGCCCTCTCCCTCTCTCACCCTCCTCTTCTCACCTCTCTGTCCCCCCATCCAGGATCTTTTCACTTGATCCGCATGCTGTTGGACGAGTACATTCTGCTGGCCATGGAGACGCAGTTCAACAACGACAAAGAGCAGGAGCTCCAGAACCTGCTGGACAAATACATGAAGAATTCGGGTGAGCCAGGGGAAGCCCCTGGTTGACCCCGTGGGATCTTCTACCTTGTACCTGCTTTCGAATGGATGGGCCAGGTGGACTTGGATAATCCATTTCTCTCCTCCCCCGGTTCTGCTTCTCCCCGCTGGGTTGGGCATCGGCTTTGGTCTCCCGCAAGTGGTTGGCCGGCAGGGTTCCCGCCGATTCATTCATTCAGTCGTATTTATTGAACACTTACTATGTGCAGAGCACCGTACGAAGCTCTTGGGAGAGTACAATACAGCCATGAAGCGGGGAAAATGGAAGTGCGATCTGACTGTCCCGCTCCTGGGTGGTCATCTCTTCCCTCCCTTTTCCAGATGCCAGTAAGGCTGCCTTCACCGCCTCCCCGAGTTCCTGCTTCTTGGCCAACCGCAACAAGGCCGGCCTCCTGGCTGCCGACGCTTCGGTCAAGAACGAGTGTCTCGCGGAGACCAACTACGCACCTCTGCCTTCCGGCCAGCATGGTGGCCTGCCCTCTGCGCTTCCTGCCTTCCCGGAAGGGGAGGCTGAGGCGTTGCAGCTCCCAGGTACAGGGGACCCAACGGAGAGCCCCGCATTTCCTTCCAGGAGCCGTCTCCTTCCCTCTCCTCCTCTCCTCTCTGAGTCTGGGCCCCCACGGTGGACTGAAACGGTTCCACCCAAACTGGGGCTCCCCAAACCATACACCAGAAGGGGTTCTAGTGTTTGCTCGGTGTGCTGTGTACTACATATCCACCACGTGCCTCCCTGGGCCTAAAGGGGCAGCCCTTCCCACCCACTCGCAGCCTCGCTAAAAACCAGAACACAAAAATCAGAGTTCCGGGCCTGGACTACATTACCTGCTTCCAGAATTTACTGCCCCAAACCAGCTTCCTCCAGTACTCCCCATCCCTTTCTGATCTGGGGATGGAAGTGTGAGGAGGTTGACAGTGTGGGGCTGTGGGGAAACGGGGGCACTGCTAGAAGTAGCACGAAACAGGTGGAACTCTGCTCTGGTAAAAAAAAAAATGTCCCAGAATCAATTCTAATGTGAAAATCATCTCACCATAGTGGTGGCCCTGTAATAATAATCATAATAATGCTGGTATTTGTTAAGCGCTTACTCTGTGCAAAGCACTTTTCTAAGCACTGGGGGGAATACAAGGTAATCAGGTTGTCCCACGGCGGGCTCACAGTCTTAATCCCCAATTTACAGATGAGGTGACTGAGGCACAGAGAAGTTAAGTGACTTGCCCAAAGTCACACAACTGAAAGTTGGCAGAGTCGGGATTTGAACCCATGACCTCTGACTCCCAAGCCCGTGCTCTTTCCAATGAGCCATGCTGCTTCTCCAGTAGGGGGCAGTGACATAATAATAATAATAATAATAAAATAATAATAATAATAATAATAGTGGTATTTGTTAAGCTTTTAGTCTGTGCCAAGTGCTGTACTAATTGCTGGGGTGGTTATGAGAAAATTGGGTTTGACAGAGTACCTGTCCCACATGGGGCTCACAGTCTCAATCCCCATTTTACAGATGAGCTAACGGAGGCACTGAGAAGTTAAGTGACTTGCCCAGGGTCATCCCCCACACAGGTGGCAGAGCCGGGATTAGAACCCAGCTCTTTCTGAGTCCCAGTACATAGTGCTCTATCCACTACACCACACCCCAACCCATATGGGCCTGGGTCAGCCCCACCTCCAACCCTAGCTTCATCTCATAGCCCAACCACTCTCATTTTAACTCTACCCCTAGACCCTGAATATGCCTTTGGAGCAGTGGGTTGGGTACACTGTGAGTCCCCCGTGGGACAGCCTGATCACCTTGTGACCTCCCCAGTGCTTGAAACTGTTTTGCACATGGTGAGCGCTTAATAAATGCCATTATTATTATTATTATTATCTCCTTCTTACCAATTCCGACAGCCTCTACTCCATCCTAACCCCCTTTGACCTCTCAGCTGCCTTCGACACTGTGGACCACCCCCACTCCTGGCAACATTATCTAACCTCTTTTTCACTGGGACTGTCTCTATATGTTGCCAACTTGTACTTCCCAAGTGCTTAGTACAGTGCTCTGCACACAGTAAGCGCTCAATAAATATGATTGATTGATTGATTGATTGATTTCACTGACACTGTCCTCTCCTGGTTCTCCTCCTTTCTTTCTGACCTCCCGTTCTGAGTCTTTTTCATGAGCTCCTCCTCTGCCTTCCACCCCCTAACTATGGGGGTCCCTGAAGGTTGAGCCCCACATGGGACAGGGACTGCATCCAACCTGATTCACTTGTATCCACCCCAGCACTTATTACAGTGCCTGGCACATAGTAAGCACTTAACAAATACCACAATTGTTATTATTATTATTATTATTATTACTAAGCATAATAATAATAATAAGCATGGAGAAACAGCGTGGCTCCGTGGAAGGAGCACGGGCTTTGGAGTCAGAGGTCATGGGTTCTAATCCCTGCTCCGCCACTTGTCAGCTTAGCTGTGTGACTCTGGGCAAGTCACTTAACTTCTCTGTGCCTCAGTTACCTTATCTGTAAAATGGGGATTAAAACTGTGAGCCCTTTGTGGGACAACCTGATCAACTTGTATCCTCCCCAGCGCTTAGAACAGTGCTTTGCACATAGTAAGCACTTAATAAATGCCATTATTGTTATTATTACAGAACCAAGGTGGGGCTCATCTTGCCCACTGCTGGGAAGATGAGGTCTCCACCCTGGCAATGGTGGCATTCTGTTAGAAATGTTTTTATTCTCGCCCTGGGGTAGGGTACCCCTTCCAGAGGGCTAATAGGTTTCCAGACCAGGTGGAACAAGGCAACTCCTTGTTTCCCACTGTTTCATTTCCATAAGTGTAAATAGCAATCCCGACAGCACAACAAAGCACAAGGAAGGACTGTCTATGTAGGTGAACACAATGTGGTTAGAACGGTGGCCTTTTCACCCCTTCCCTTGTCACACAACCAAAGGTGAACTTCACCACCAAGTACCAAGGATATTGAATGTGTTTGTATTTTCAGCTGCACTTGAGATGGGAAAACCTGCATTTTTTTCCAGTAATAATAGTGTTGGTATTCGTTAAGCGCTTACTATGTGGCAAGCACTGTTCTAAGCGCTGGGGTAGATCTCCCCTTAACAACAGCAGTGATTGATAAATTGTTGAGCGATGATGATGATAATAGTATTTGTTTAGTGCTTACTAGGTGCCAGGCATTGAACTAAACACTTGAGTAGATACAAGATGATCAGGTCAGCCACAGTCCCTGTCTCAGAAGAGGTTCACAGACTAAGGTATGGTAGAGAACAGGTATTGAACCCCCATTTTACAGTTGAGGAAACTGAGGCACTGGGACGTTGAAAAACTTGCCCAGCGTCACACAGCATACTACTGGCAGGGCCTAAATTAGAACCCAAATCCTCTGACTCCCATGTCTATGCTTCTTCTATGAGACCATACTGTCCACCATGTCAGGGCAATGTACTGGACGTCTACTGTTGCAAAGTGTTATATTGGGTACCTACTGTGGCAGAGCCCTGTCCTGAAGGCCTAATATATTAAGACCCTGTACTGAGCGCCTGCTATAACATAGTACCATTCTGGGTGCTTTAGAGAGTGCAATAGAAGTAAACCTACAGCTCTGCTTGCATGTAAACCACCTGTGGCCAGCAATCTGGGTCAGCCCTGGCCAAGGGGAGGGGACCCCATTTTCTCAGCTTCTCGGGCAAGTCACTTAACGTCTCTGTGCCTCAGTTACCTTATCTCTAAAATGGGGATTAAGACTGTGAGCCCCTTTGGGACAACCTGATGACCTTGTATCCACCCCAGCGCTTAGAACAGTGCTAGGCACATTGTAAGCACTTAATAAATACCATCATTATTATTCCAGGGAACCCGGGGCTTCGATCCTACTTAGGCAGACTGCACTTGAGGCTGTGGACACCGACTTTTCCCATGTCTTCCCGCTGCCCCCCCCCAATACCATCTCATTCCTTCCCTGCATCCCATGGAGAGACCTCAAGAGAAGCAGGAAAAGCAGCATGGCCCAGTGGATAGAGCACAAACCTGGGAGTCGGAAGGACCTGGGTTCTAAACCCGGCTCCACCACTTGTCTGCTGTGTGTGGCCTTGGGAAAGTCACTTAACTTCTCTGTGCCTCAGTTTGTGAGCCCTAGGTGGGACAGGGGCTGTGTCCAACCTAATTAACTTGTGTTTACCCCAGCGTTTAGTACAGTGCCTGGCACATAGCAAGTGCTTAACAGATGCTATTTTTTGTTTTAAAGAGCCATGTCCGGGTCAAGCCAGGCTCTAGCTCTGGAGATGGGTTGGAAACACTTGGATGCTTTCCTCTCTTCCCTCCCCCTCCCCATCGACCATGGGCACTAACAGAAGTGCCCAAGTTAACACTAACTTGGAGAAGCAGCGTGGCTCAGTGGAAAGAGCACGGGCTTTGGAGTCCGAGGTCATGGGTTCAAATCCCCGCTCCGCCAACTGTCAGCTGTGTGACTTTGGGCAAGTCACTTCACTTCTCTGGGCCTCAGTTCCCTCATCTGTAAAATGGGGATTAAGACTGTGAGTCCCATGTGGGGCAACCTGATCACCTTGTAACCTCCCCAGCGCTTAGAACAGTGCTTTGCCATAGTAAGTGCTTAATAAATACCATTATTATTATTATTATTATTATTTTTATTAACAGTGCTGGCATTTTGGTCTCTTGCAGGTCTCATGGAGATTCCTCAGGGCACCGTTCCCCTGGGGACCCCCCCGACCTCCCCAGCCATGGCAAGCAGAGGGAGCGTCATCAGCCAGGGGCCCGTGGCAGGGAGGCCACAGAGTGTGGCCCAAGAGCTCCCAGTGCCAGCTCACTGCCCTGCCTACCTGGAGCCCACCTATCAGACTCTCCCACCAGCCAGCCAGGGCTATTTTGGGGCAGGTCCCGGCTTCCCAACCGTGTTCAGGGCCCAGTCCCACCCACCGCCAGCCACTTACCACCAGCCCAGGGCTGAGCCCGGCCGCTTCATGGCCTTGAGTGACCAGCAACTGCCCAGGGAGTATTTCGGAAGCAGCTGCACGGGACCTCCCTACCACGGCCGCTCACCGCCGCACTACGGGCCGCCCGCGAGCGTTCCCGAGCCCCACGGTGTCCCGTACCTGAATTCGGGAACCTTCAACTTCCTGAGCAACGCCATGCCTGGGAACTGCCAGGGATCTACTTACCCGCCCAACACGCCGAATGGTGGTGCGTTCTGACCGAGCCCTCCCCCTCCGGCCTCTCCCCCAAGGCTCTCGCTGCCCCAGGGAACTATTCTTCCAGCTGAAAGGGGCAGCGCCCAAATGAGACCGAGAAAGTGATGTCTTCCCAGGGGAGGGATTGGAAAGAAGTCTGGGCCCCTCTCCCAGACGACTCTGTCTGCATGTGCTCATGGTGCCCTGGTGTGGGTGGGGATAGGGGAGGGGGACGGGCCCTTCTCTCTGCCTGCTGGTTCCCCCTCAGGAAACTCTCCATGCTCTGCTCCTGGCCCAGTGCCACAGTGACCTTTTAAGGGAGCATGCTCAGGCTAAGTGTCTCTGTTTTGGTCGCTCGACCTCTATTGTCCCCTTCTAACCTATCTATACCAATATCAGTCAAGCGGGGGTCCCTCCAGGATAGGCTGCTAGCTTTGGGGCAGAGCTCATGTCCTCCCCAGAGCCTACGTGTTGGGGGCTTTGGGCCCTGCTACGTGGACAACTCTACTGGAAGAAGCTCATTTCCAGCCAAATCTAAAGAGAACAGAAGGCTCATGTACACATATGTGTGCACGTATGTGTGTGTGTGGGGGGGGGGGGGAGGTCTATGTGCATGAATTAATTTGTGCTCTGTGTGTGTATGTATTATATATGTGAGGGCCTATTTGTTTATTATGTATGGGCATCTCTATGTGCATGTAGGCATGTGTGTATTCATCTGAGTGCCTATGTACTTCAGGTAGATATGAGTTCATTCATTCATTCAATCGTATTTATTGAGCGCTTACTGTGTGCAGAGCACTGTACTAAGCGCTTGGGAAGTACAAGTTTGCAACATATAGAGACGGTCCCTACCCAACAGCGGGCTAACAGTCTAGAAGGGGGAGACAGATGACAAAACAAAGCGTATTAACAAAATAAAATAAATAGAATAAATATGTACAAATAAATAGAGTTATAAATACGTACAAACATATATACATATATACAGGTGCTGTGGGGAGGGGAAGGAGGTAAGGTGGGGGGGATGGGGAGGGGGAGGAGGGGGATCCAACCTGCCAAGTTGTTGCCAACTTGTCCTTCCCAAGTGCTTAGTACAGTGCTCTGCACACAGTAAGCATTCAATAAATATGATTGAATGAATGGATGCAAAAGCTGTACTGTGTGTGTATGTGTATTTATGCCGTTGCTGAGCACAGTGCTGGGCACAGGGTAAGCGCTGCGGGGGGGGGGGGGGCGCCGGTCCTTCTCCTTGTTGCTCCACATAGTGTTCTAAGCGCTGGAGTTTATACAATATAAGCAGATTAATCCTTGCCCGCAGAGGATTCACAATCTAAGTGGGAGGGAGAATGGGTAATAAATCTACATTTTCAAATAAGGAAACAGACCCAGAGAAGTTGAGTGACCTGCCCAATATCACACAGCAGGCATGTGGCAGAGCCAGGAAGAGAATCCAGATCCTCTGACCTCCAATCCCATGCTCTCTTTCCACTAGGACACACTGCTTCTCAACTACCATCATCGACAAAGTTATCATCAATAACCTTAACAGTATTTGAACACATGAGTGTGTGGTTGTGTGCAGATGTGCCCACGGAGGACATGTGAGGGATACAGACCCTCTGCCTTGTCCTCAGCATCCTTGCTAGGCTCAGGATCAACCAATCCATGTACCAACCATCGGTTACCCCCAGAGTCCATCCCGCTCCCAAGAGCGGCAATGATGCAGTTCAGTTCATCTGGCTCTGCTTCCCTTTAGCTCCTGTTGGCTCTCCACTGGGGGTAAAAAGTCTTGGAGGTCTGGTCTACCTGGCCAGCCCAAGAAACTCCCCTTCTTCTGCCCCCAGGATACTACGGCACCAACGTGAACTACCCCGAGCCACCCAGGCTGGGCTCGATGGTCGACCAGCATGTTTCTGTCATCAGCAGCGTGAGCAGCCTGCGCTCCCTGCCTCCTTACAGCGACATTCATGACCCGCTCAACATCCTGGATGACGGTGGGAGAAAGCCAACTACCCCTTATTATGCAACCACCTCACCTTGCGGAGGCTGCCGGACTCCAGCAGGAAGTAAGTCATTTGGGGAGAACTCAAACACACTACAACCCTGGGCAGGGAGGGGTGGGGGCAGGGGGTGTCTCACAAAAATCAACAGACTGGGGGTTGGCATGGAGGGTAACGGGGTTTGGAGGGGACAGTGCCTCTCTACTTGTACTGGACTGTATGCAGGAGCACTGAACTGAGCACCTACTCTGATCAGTCAATCAATCAATCCTATTTACTGAGTGCTTACTCTAGGCAGGACACTGAACCAAGTGCTTGGGAGGGTACAGTAGCAATAATAGACAAGATCCCTGCCCTCCAGGAGTTTACAGCCTAGCACTGGAGACAGACACTAAGATAAATCACAGAAAAGGGGAAGCAATAGAATTTAAAAACATGTATATAAGCGTTACAGGGAGCCAGGAGACGAATACCACAGTATTGGAATGGTTGTAGGTAATGGGGATATGGTGGTGAGATGAGAGAGGTAACAGGGAAGACCTCCTCCGATGTGATTTTAGTAGGGCTTTGAAGATGGGAAGAGTGGTGGCCAGTGGGGTATGAAGCAGGAGGGAATACCAGGCAGGAGAGAGGGCGTGAACAAGGGGTCAATGGGTAGAGAGGTGAGATCAAAGCACAGTAACTATGTTGGGGTAATTGGAATGAGGTGTTTGGACAGGACTGTAATGAAGGAAGAACTGAGATAGGTATGAAGGAGAAAAGCTGATTGGGTGCTTAGAGATCCTGGAGAGGAGCTTCTCCTTGAGGCAGAGATGGAGGAGCAAGCATTGTAGGATTTTGAGGAATGGAGAGGCATTTGCAAAATGATATTTGAGAAAAATGGTCAGGGTCACAGATGTGAGGGGAGAAGCTCTATTGAGAGATAGATGATGACTCGCGTTTGGAGCAGTGTGGTAGCATCATCATCAATCGTATTTATTGAGCACTTACTATGTGCAGAGCACTGTACTAAGCACTTGGGAAGTACAAACTGGCAACACATAGAGACAGTCCCTACCCAACAGTGGGCTCACAGTCTAAAAGGGGGAGACAGAGAACAAAACCAAACATACCAACAAAATAAAGTAAATAGAATAGATATGTACAAGTAAAATAAATAAATAAATAGAGTAAGAAATATGTACAAACATATATACATATATACAGGTGCTGTGGGGAAGGGAAGGAGGTAAGATGGGGGGAATGGAGAGGGAGACGAAGGGGAGAGGAAGGAAGGGGCTCAGTCTGGGAAGGCCTCCTGGAGGAGGTGAGCTCGCAGCAGGGCCTTGAAGGGAGGAAGAGAGCTAGCTTGGCGGATGGGCAGAGGGAGGGCATTCCAGGCCCGGGAGAAGACGTGGGCCGGGGGTCGACGGCGGGACGGGCGAGAGCGAGGTACGGTGAGGAGATTAGCGGCAGAGGAGCGGAGGGTGCGGGCTGGGCTGGAGAAGGAGAGAAGGGAGGTGAGGTAGGAGGGGGCAAGGGGATGGACAGCCTTGAAGCCCAGGGTGAGGAGTTTCTGCCTGATGCGCAGATTGATTGGTAGCCACTGGAGATTTTTGAGGAGGGGAGTAATATGCCCAGAGCGTTTCTGGACAAAGATAATCCAGGCAGCAGCATGAAGTATAGATTGAAGTGGAGAGAGACACGAGGATGGGAGATCAGAGAGAAGGCTGATGCAGTAAGAAGGCTGATGCAGTAAGAAGGCTGATGCAGTAAGAAGGCTGATGCAGTAAGGCTGATGCTGATGCAGTAGCAGTTTGGATGGGGAGGAAGGAGTGAATTTCAGAGATATTATGGAGATAGAACTGACACAGTTTGGTGACTGACTGAAAATGCAGATTGAAGGAAAGAGATGAGTTGAGAATAACACTAAGGTTGTGGGGCTTGTAATAATAATAATAATAATAATAATAATAATGGCATTTGTGTAGTGCTTACTATGTGCCAAGCACTGTTCTAAGCACTGGAGGGGGATACAAGGTGATCAGGTTGTCCCACATGGGCTTGCAGTCTTAATCCCCATTTTACAGATGAGGTAACTGAGGCAAAGAGAAGTTTAGTGACTTGCCCAAGGTCACACAGCTGACAATTAGTGGAGCCGGGATTTGAACCCGTGATGCTTGTAAGACGGAAAGTATTGTGAGCTTGTCCTCAACGATGGGAAAATCTGGGGGAGGAGAGAGGAGAGATGAGAAGTTTGTTTTTCGACGTGTTGGAGACAGCAGGACAACCCAGTAGAGATGTCAGAGGGTTGGGTATCAGTAGGACAGACACATGTAAAGAGCATAAGACCTGGCCCCTGGCCTCCAGGAGCATACAGTCTAATGGTGGATATAGTAGTCATAAGCTGTTGGACAGTTAGAGGAGGGTGAGACTAGGGGTCAATAAAAGGCCTAAATGGATGAATAAACCAATAACAAACCAATAACAGCCCTAAGCCCAGGTACTCCAAGGGCACTGACAGGGTGAGCCAGCTGGGGAGAGCAAAGAGACCCAGGCATTTGGGGATGATTTTTCATCCCTTTATGGCAAGTGGTTTGGGTGAGGCAAGAAATGTGAGTTCCATGCTGATAATCACTTCTGTCCTGCAGCTTCCGGCCTGCCTGCTGCCATTCCCCCCTCTTCCTCTTCCTCTTCCTCCTCCTCCTCCTCTTCGCAGTGCATGTATGGACCCTCAGCGCAGTACCCCTCTCAGCCTCCGCTGGACCCCCACAGCCCGGAAGGCCGGGAAATGGTTTCGTCTTTACCACCGATCAATACCGTGTTCATGGGTGCGGCTGCCGGGGGCACCTAGGCCATGTTAAAATGTCTTGGTTCCAGGATATTAAGCCTCATTCTCTCCCAGTCACGTGGGAGAGGACAGACAGCCCCTCCTGAAGGGGATTGGGCGCTACTCCCTGGCCCGATGCTGTTACTGGGAACAACCAGTTCTGGCTGCAGAGCAGTCACAGATGAGGGCAAACCAACCTCGCAGGGGTCGAAACCAGCTTCTTCTCCAGAACCGGTGCCTCCTCCAGCGCCATCTTTTCTGGCACCGTCTCCTTCAGCACCGTCTCCTCCAGGTGTCGTCCCCTCTGGTACCGTCTCCCTTGGTGCCATCTCCTCCTGTGCCATCTCCTCTGGCACTGTCTCCTTTGGCGCTGTTTCTTCCAGCGCCGTCTCCTCCAGCGCCATCTCCTCCAGCGTCATCTCCTCTGCTGCCATCTCCTTTGGCTTCGTCTCCTCCAGCGCCATCTCTTCCAGCGCCGTCTCCTCCAGTGCCACCTCCTCCAATGCCATCCAATGGGTCCAGCGGGTCAGAGAAGAAGCACTGGGATCCTCCTTCCTATTTATTGGAAACGTTTGTGTCCATGTCATTCGCCTGTGTGTGCCATTTCAGTTACAACAAAGGAAAAACAGTCATTTTTAATGCCCTGTACCAGGCTCTTTATTTATTCGGACTGCTGGGTCGCTGTTTACACCTCCTGATTGGTGAGGTCCATGTTCTACCTCCTGTGGAAATGTTTACAAGGCTGAGGTGATTTCCCCCTCCATCCGGACCGACAAAGTTCCCAGGGGTTCGGCTCCCACGGGGTCGTATGCTGATAACGGCTACCTGAAGGTGGCAGCCCAGGAAATGGAATTGAGACTTTAGTGGTTTCTACTTGTTTATAAGACGAAGAAGAAATAAAATGCAGAGTCAAATCACACAAAGCGCCACGGTCGTTTCCTAAGCTCTTGGGGTCTTAGCCGGCCGAGCTGTCTATCCCGGGCTGGGACTGGGTCTGCAGGTGGCAGACATCCCAGGGATGCATTTAGAGTGGTTGGTGACCCTCCAATCAGTACTCAGCAGCTGTCACACAAAGCCACATTCCCGAACCACGGGTTAATCAACGCTTGCAACTCCTGACGAAGACTTAGGGAGCTTGTCTTCCTCTTGGGAATTTCTAAAACTAGTGCAGGGATGGGGAGAGGGTGAAGGGGAGTGAGTGTGGTCGTGTGTGGGTCTAGAGATGGGGTGTGCGTGTATGTGGGGGGTGGATGTATGCGTGAGTGGATGTGAGTCTGTGATGATAAGTATGTGTGCATGTGCGGGCATGCATGGATGGGCATGCGGACATGTGTATTATGCAATTACTGCATTTGGAGATGGTCAGAAATGGGGAAAAATCAGCTGATTGCTTAAAAGCATTACTCACAAATCAGAATTAAATGGAAACCTGATTAGCAAAAAATAGACAGCCTTGCATTTCCCATAGATCCTGGGAGTAAATCCTGACACATGAAGTTGGCCAACGGGGGCACAGAACTAAAGCCACCCGAGAGCGAAGCCCATGTGTTGGTCAGGAGCTTGAAGGTCAACAGATGCAGTCTGCCTGGGGGACCAACAAAGAATGGACTGCTCCTTCTGACGGTATTGGATACAATTGGGGTCAGCTTCAGAATTGAGCACTGCTTGAACAGGGCACTGGCTCGGCCTAGCACAGTACTAAATGCAGAGCATTGTACTGGGTGTCTATTACATACAGGTAACTGTGCTAAGTGCCTTCTGGGTGTAGTACATTGTACTTGGTGTCTACTACATGCAGAACACTGCATTAGGTTCCTACTGCATTTAGGGTACCGTATTAGGTGCCAGTAGTGTGTAGAGCATTGTACTTAGTGTCTACTACATGCAGAACACTGTATTTTTAAAACGGTATTTATCAAGAGCTTACTATGTGCCAGACACTGTACAAAAGCACTGGGGTAGATACAAGCCAGTGAGGTTGGACACAGTCCACAGAGGGCTCACAGTCTTAATACCCATTTTACAGATGAGATATCTGAGACACAGAGAAGATAAGGACACCCAGTAGACAAGTGATAGGGCCGGGATTAGAATCCAGGTTCTCTGACTCCCAGCCCCATGCTCTTTCCACTAGGGCAACCTGCTTTTCCCTGTATTAAGTGCAAACACTGTGCTGAAAACTGAACTTGGGATTCAGTGGATAGTCAAAAGAAGCAAAAGTAATTCCCCACCCTCGAGGAGTTTATAATCTTGTAGGGAGACAGTAAACCTAACTTGAAAAAGATATGTCAGTCATTCAATCAGTCGCATTTATTGAGTGCTTACTGTGTATAGAGCACTGTACTAAGCGGTTGGGAGAGTACAATATAACAGAGTAGGTAGATGCGTTCCCTACCCACAATGAGCATACAGTCTATAGTAAAGGAAGGTGAGCACCAGTGGATAAATAAGCAGATAACATACAAATAGGTGAATCGGTGAAATAGATGAATCGGTGACTGCTGTTGTGGTAGGGTGTCTAGAAAGGTGGGGGCGTTTGCCCTTAGAGACCCTCAGTATGAAGATTCCTGCTGCCTCCCTGCCAAAGATCTCAGCCAGCCAGAGCCAGGAGTTGTAGCAAGGTGAAGGTCTAAACTGATAAAAAGCGAAGAGCAGAACCAGGACTTCTCTGACAATGGTCACTGAAACGGGACTCCTGCTTGTCCTTCTCTTGTTCTACCTTCTTTAAATCTGACCTCATTTAGATTGTCAATCCTTGGGCTGGGCCTATGTCCACTCTGATGTTTGCCAAATGGTTTGCAGTACCCTGGTAGTTGAAGTGTTAAGCAGGAAGAAGTCAGTGTTTGCCAAAGTCACAGTAGGTCATTAAACTGGTGATTAGCGCTATGTCAACTAAACAATTAGTCAATCTGGAAATGAGAAGGATCCATATCAGGTATCAGTCCTGATGCCTGCTCATCAAACACCAGAGATCAGGGCAGGAATGACGCCCAGTGCTCTGCTGAGACACTCCCAAAATCGACTCCCAAATTGGCTTACTCTTTGCAGAACCTAAGCTGGATTCATTAGCACTGCCAAGCACTTCTGGCCTTAACTAGCCTAGCACCAGAACATCTTGTTAACTGGGCCCATTTTAGAGATGAGGAAAACTCATCATGAGAAAGGCAAAAATGATAAATGAGTCCATAACAACATAAGAAATGTCCTCATTCCATCCAGCCCAGGATTCTATCTCCAACAGATGTGCTAGGGCTCTTGGAGAAACAAGTGTTAGTCATCTTGGATGTCCACCCTCATGGTTAGGGATGGATTACCCATCACCCCCAACTTTCCCCTCCCCATTCCTGATTTTCCCTCCAATGACTTAACATAGTTCCCTCATCCACTGTGGACCACCCCCTTCTCCTCAACATGCTATCCAACCTTGGCTTAACAGACTCCGTCCTCTCCTGGTTCTCCTCATCTTTCCGGTCATTCATTCTCAGTCTTTTTTGCAGGCTCCTCCTCCCCCTCCCACCCCCTTACTGTGGGGGTTCCCCAAGGTTCAGTTCTTGGTCCCCTTCTGTTCTCGATCTACACTCCCTCCCTTGGTGACCTCATTCGCTCCCACGGCTTCAGCTATCATCTCTACGCTGATGACACCCAGATCTACATCTCTGCCCCTGCTCTCTCCCCCTCTCTCCACTGCCTTCAGGACATCTCCATTTGGATGTCTGCCCGCCACCTAAAGCTCAACATGTCGAAGACTGAACTCCTTGTCTTCCCTCCCAAACCTTGCCCTCTCCCTGACTTTCCCATCTCTGTTGACGGCACTACCATCCTTCCCGTCTCACAAGCCCGCAACCTTGCTGTCATCCTCGACTCCGCTCTCTCATTCACCCCTCACATCCAAGCCGTCACCAAAACCTGCCGGTTTCAGCTCCACAACATTGCCAAGATCCGCCCTTTCCTCTCCATCCCAACCACTACCCTGCTCGTCAAGCTCTCATCCTATCCCATCTGGACTACTGCATCAGCCTTCTCTCTGATCTCCCATCCTCGTGTCTCTCTCCACTTCAATCCATACTTCATGCCGCTGCCCGGATTATCTTTGTCCAGAAACGCTCTGGGCATATTACTCCCCTCCTCAAAAATCTCCAGTGGCTACCAATCAATCTGCGCATCAGGCAGAAACTCCTCACCCTCGGCTTCAAGGCTGTCCATCACCTCGCCCCCTCCTACCTCACCTCTCTTCTCTCCTTCTACAGCCCACCCCGCCCCCTCCACTACTCTGCCGCTAATCTCCTCACCGTGCCTCGTTCTCGCCTGTCCCGCCGTTGACCCCCAGCCCACGTCATCTCCCCGGCCTGGAATGCCCTCCCTCTGCCCATCTGCCAAGCTAGCTCTCTTCCTCCCTTCAAGGCCCTACTGAGAGCTCACCTCCTCCAGGTGGCCTTCCCAGACTGAGCCCCCTCCTTCCTCTCCCCCTCGTCCTCCCTCCATCCCCCCCTCTTACCTCCTTCCCTTCCCCACAGCACCTGTATAGATGTATATATGTTTGTACATATTTATTACTCTATTTATTTTACTTGTACATATCTATTCTATTTATTTCATTTTGTTAATATGTTTGGTTTTGTTCTCTGTCTCCCCCTTCTAGACTGTGAGCCCACTGTTGGGTAGGGACTGTCTCTATATGTTGCCAACTTGTACTTCCCAAGCGCTTAGTACAGTGCTCTGCACACAGTAAGTGCTCAATAAATATGATTGATTGATTGAATGATCCATGGATCTATCCAAACCTCTTTTGAATTTTATTTTATCTCTAACCTCTCTTCTCTCTCTCTCTCTCTCTCTCTCTCTCCCTCCTTCTCTCCCTCCCTCTCTCCCTCCCTCTCTCTCTCTCTCTCTCTCCCTCTCTCTCCCTCCCTCTCTCTCTCTCTCTCTCTCTCTCTCTCTCTCTCTCTCTCTCTCTCTCTCCCTCTTTATCTATCTATTTCCCACCCATCAGATCACCCAGGCCATCTTGGGTGAGATGCAAAGTCTCGCTTCAGTTGAAGAGCCTAAAACTGAAAACAAGAGTCTCTCAAAGACAGGAATCTGAATTTGGAAGGAAGATTATTTTCTCTCCTCCTCCAAGTATTAGGTGTGCATTATTCACTATTCCTGTATCTTTCCAACTCATCTAGCTTTTGATGCAGTTGAGGTTATTCCTTCAATATTTTCCCACTCTGCTCTGCTCCAGAATAACCCTTAAAGAAAAAATATACTCCTAAAATCTAGGCCTGACCCTGTTGTTTAATCCTCAGAGGGTCCCCAAAACTGGTGCCTGACCTTCTAAGTTTTCCTCGTTTCTTATTGAGGGTGCCTTAGAGACTAACCTGAAAGCCTTACTGAGGCTAGATTTCTTTCTTTGCTGTCCAAGGTTTTGTGGAACCTGGCCTGTCAAAGAAGAGAAATCGATCTGAGAGAATTTGTTCTTCTCAAAGCCGTGGTCAGTTCTGAACTAGGATCTTCTACATGTTCCACTGTAAGTTCCTTGAGGGCAGGGATCATGTCTACCAACTGTATAGTATTGTACTTTCCCAGGTGCTCTGTCTCTGCACTAAGTGCTCAATAAATACCATTGATTGAGTTTTCTGGTTAGCTGTTTTCCAGTGTGTGGTTTCTTTTTTTTTTTATGTACGGAACTTGCCTCATCAGCCATGGGGTTCCAGGTTTGACTTTCTGCATTACATTAAACTTTTCCCAATCTCTAGACATCTCACAAGTCTTCTAGGGTGATTTCTAACAACTCTATGGGTTCCCTACACTACATTTGATACAGAATACACTCAGTTTATACTGGAAACTCCTGGGGGACAGGGACTATCTCTTCCACACTCTCTAAACCCTATAGGGTAACTTACATGGTCCCAGCACACCTCTGGCACTCAATAAATGTCTGTTGATGATGTTGATTCAATCATTGTTAATGAGGCTTATTCAATCAATCAATCAATCAATCGTATTCCTTATCAATTAATGAATTGATAAATATCATGATAAATAATGATATTTAGCTCGTACTTGCTTTGTGCAGAGCACTGAACTAAGCTCTTGGGAGAGTATAATAAGGTAGACAAAATTCCTGCTCTCGAGAAGCTTTCAGTTTTCTGGGGGAGACTGACATTGATACAAATTAATGCATTAATTAGGGTAAAGAAAGCAGCAGAGGAGATGTGCATATAGCTATAATTCTATTTATTCTGATGGTTTTGACACCTGTCTATATGTTTTGTTTTGTTGTCTGTCTTCCCCTTCTAGACTGTGAGCCTGCTGTTGGGTAGGGACCATCTCTATATGCTGCCGACTTGTATTTCCCAAGCGCTTAGTACAGTGCTCTGCACACAGTAAGCACTCAATAAATATGATTGAATGAATGAATGATGCACGGAAGGCTGTTGGGATGAGGGTGGGGGAGTGCTTAAGTGATTAGGGGATGGGACTAAGTGCATGAGTGAGGCTGTAGGGAGGGAAAATAGGGTGGAGGGGGGATGAGAATTTAGTCAATGAAAGGCTTCATGGAGCAGAGATGATTTTCATGGGGCTTTGAGGGTGGGGATGGTTCTGGTCTGTCAGATAAGTAGGAGAAAGGTGTACCAGGCAGGAGGGAGGGGGTGAACAAGGGGTCACCAATGAGAGAGGGGCTAAGTGGGTGGGCTAAGGATAAGTAAGGGAGGAGAAAGCTGACTGAGTGTCTTGAAGTCAACTTGGAGGAGTTTCTACTTAATGCGGAGATGGATGGGCAACTGTCGGGGGTTTTGAGGACTAGGGAGATACACAAAGAGGGTTTTTGGTTTCAGAAAAATTATTCAGATAGAGTGAAATATGGACTGCAGAGGGTAGAGGCTAGGGGCAAGGGTATCAGTAAGGGGGCTGATGCAGTAGTCAAGAAGGTGTATGATGAGTGCCTGAAACCAAATGGGTGTGAGCTCCTTGAGGGCAGGGATTGTCACTCTTTCTAGCTGTTATTGTATTTTCCCAAGCACTTAGTACAGGACTCCACACACAATAAGCGCTTAATAAATGTGATTGGATGAATAAACGAATGAAGTCTGGATAGGGAGAAAGGAGCAAATTCTGAGAAACTGTGAAGGTAGAATTGACAAGATTTAGTAACTAATTAAATAAGCAAGTTGAAGGAGGGAGATGAGTCAAGGATAATGTCTCAGGTTTCAGGCTTGTGAGACAAAGAGAAATGGTGTTGTTCATTCATTCGTTCATTCAATTGTATTTATTGAGCGCTTACTGTGTGCAGAGCACTCTACTAAGCACTTGAAAAGTACAGTTCAGCAACAGAGACAATCCCTGCCCACAACTGGCTCACCGTCTAGAAGCGGGGAGACAGACATGGAGTTGTCTATAGTGATGGAAAAGTTGTGGGGAGGAGAAGATTTTTTAGGGAAGCTGAGAAGGACAGTTTTGGGCACATTAAATTTGAGATGTTGGTGGGGCATCCAGGTAAGTCAGGGGGTGGGAGGCAGAAAAGGAGCGGGTGAAAGAGACAGAGAACAAACAACTAGAGATTTGGAGGAGAACCAGGAGAAGATGGTGTCAGTGAAACCAAGGTTAGATGGTGTTATCAGGAGAAGGGGGCAGTCCATGGTGTCTAGGACATCTTAGAGGTCAAGGAGAATTGGATTGAAATAGAGCCTATTTGTATTGGGCAAGGAGGAGGTCATTGGTGATTTTGGAGAGAGCAGTTTCAGAGGAGTGGAGGAGGTGGAAGCCAGATTACAGGGAGTTGAAGAGGAAAAAAGTGGAGGCAGCAGAGGTAAAAAAACCCATTCAGGGAGTTTGGACAGGATGGTAGGAGGGAGTTGGTATGATAACTGGATGGTGCAGTGGGGTTTTGGGAGAGTTTCTTTTAGGTTAGGAGATACATGGGTATATTTGAAAAAGTAGGGGAAGGAGCCCTTGGAAAGAGAGTCATTGAAGATGCCAGTCAGTGAGGAAAGAAGGATGGACACAAGTGTTTTAATAACGTGTGAAGGGATGGGAGATAAGAGATATAGATTACAAAAGGACACAGCTGGAAAAGACAAGAGAAAAGATAGCGGAGTAGGAAGGGTCTGAAGCCAGGGGGGTGAGGTGGAGATTTTGGGGAACTCAAGGGGGAGCTTGGGAAACTTGTCAATAAAGTGGGTGGAAAGTCAACAGGGGCAGGTGATGGAGGAGGTGAACGCAGTGGAGGGTTTAAGAAAGGAGTATATAGTCAGAAACAGTTGGTGCAGGCAGTAGGCAAGTGGGTCAGGCTCGGGAGTCAGAAGGTCATGGATTCTAATCCCCATTCTGCCACCTGTCTGCTGTGTGACCTTGGGCACCTCACTTCACTTCTCTGGGCTTCAGTTACCTCACCTATAAAATGGGGATTAAGAGTGTGAGCCCTTTGTGGGATAGGGACTGTTTCCAACCTGACTAACTTGCATCTACCCCAGTGCTTAGATCAGTGCTTGGCATATAGTAAGCACTTAACAAGTACCATTATTATTATTATTATTATTACTAATGTTGTTGAGCACAGGAGAGGGCAGGATTAGGGCTGGTGAGGATGTGTTTGAGATGAATGAAGACTAGCCTGTTGCCAGGGTTTCTCTCAACAGTGTTCTGTGGCACAAGCACATGAATGGAGGAAGTGGACTGTGAATGTAGTGCAGGGCTTGGGGGTTGGTGGTACAAGATTAACGGAGGGGCAAGGCCACAGGGGAGTTAAGTTCCTTGGAGAGGTAGTATGGAAGATGTGCCTTTAGAGAGGGGAGGTCAGGTAGGGGGATCAAATGGCATATGATGGCTCGGGATAGGTGGGTGGGGACAAGAGATCAGAGGTCTCTGTTGGGAGACAAGACAGTTTTGCAGGGAGGGAACATGTGTTGCTTATTAAGTGCTTACTATGTGCCAGGCTCTGTCCTAAGTGCAAATTGGGTTGGACACAGTCCCTGTCCCAAGCTCACAGTCTCAATCCCCATTGTACAGATGAGGGAACTGAGGCACAGAGATGTAAAGTGACTTGCCAAGGTCACACAGCAGACAAGTGGTGCGGCTGGGATTAGAACCTATGATCTTCTGACTCCAGGCCCATGCTCTATTCACTATATGATGCTGCTTCTCACAAGCAGATTTCAGCAATGGAGAGATTAGAAATTGAGTGGCAATTAAAAATGATGAGTTCAATCGAGATTGAAAGCTCCTTCTCTAGACTGTAAGATCCTTATGGGCAGGGAACACACCTACCAGCTATGTTGTATTATACTCTCCCAAACAGTACTGTTCTCTACACACAGTCAGCACTCATGGCTGAGTGGAAAGAGCCTGGTCTTGGGAGTCAAAGGTCATGTGTTCTAATCCTGCCTCCATCTATTGTCTGCTGTGTGACTTTGGGCACTTAACTTCTCTGTGCCTGTTCCCTCATCTGTAAAATGGGATTAAGACAGTTAGCCCCATGTGGGACAACCTGATGACCTTGTATCTACCCCAGTGCTTAGAACAGTGTGTGGCACATAGTAAGCACTTAACAAATACAAACGTTATTATTATTATTATTAAGTGCCATTGATCCATTGGTTGATTGATTCAAGAGGGTGCTTTAGTTGGTGAGTGGGTGAGGTGGGATGGAGCAGGAGATCAGTGGAGTTGAGTGATAGGAAATGAGCAATGAGGAGGTCAGAGACCAGTAATTAGAATGGGTGGTAGAGTCGGATGCTATAGGCTTCAAAGGAGGAGAAAGAGAGGTGTGGAGAGGGTGTGGATGGTGCAAAAATAGTATTGGGAGGCAAGAATGAAGCCTACTCCTCCCCCTTCCCCAGAAAGTCTGGGGAGGCTGAGAAGATGGGGCCCCCACAGGAGAGAGCAGCAGGGCAGACAGTATCATTTGGGGAGAGTCAATAATGGTGAGGAGGAACAGATCAAGGATGAAGGGGAGTTTGCCCAAAATGGAGTGGGGCTTCCATGGACCTCATTTGGCTGGGGTTAATTGGATTTCCCAATTCTCCCCTGCTCCAGCACTCAGATTCAGTTGCCCTTTTATTTTAAAGACACAGACGGTCTACCTCCAGAGCCTCTGCCTCTCCAGGGTTACCTGCTAAGAGCTTTCTGCTAAGACACTGATTTTTCCTTTATTTTTTCTTACTCCTAATGCATCGGAAAACCTTTCTCCGTTTCCTTGGATGAACCTTTTACGTTTCAGCCCTCTCCCTCACTTTTGCATTTCTAATTTTCGTCTTACAAAACACTACTAGTACTTTATACACTTTCCTTTCTTTTAGTGAGCCAGACTAGCTGCCGTTTTTTTATGACATTCCAATTTGTGTCTCAAGCCTTTCTGTCCTCTTTGTTTAACTTCTTCCCACTCTTCCTATCTGTTTTCCTGGAGAGATAATATTTAAGGGGGAACCTTACTACTGTTCCTTTGATGTAGATTCTACTTTCTTAGACTCCTTTGTTTCTCAAATCTTCTCCCGCTAGAATGCTTTCTAGCAATATCTCAGAACCTATTCAGAAAAGGGATTCGTGGCATGCTGTCATCGCTTTTCAATGTGGATCTCTTTTATCTTTTAACTTCTTAGATAAGTTAGCATTTTCCAAATATAGTTAAGGGAGAGGGTGGTGCCCACCCTTGCAGCTTTAGTATTTATCAAATTTAAATTTAGTCTTTAGTATTAACAGTATTTATCAATCAGTAAATATGATTGATTGATTAAGAGCTGCTCATCTTTTTTTTAATGGTATTTGTTAACTGCTCATTAGCAGTTCTAAACACTGGGGTAGATACAAGTAAATTAGGTTGGACACAGTACCTGTCCTGCATGGGGCTCACAGTCTCAGTAAGAGGAAGAATAGGAGAACTGAAGCACAGAAAAGTTATGTTACTCACCCAGGGTCACACAGCAAGCAGTTGGCAGAGCCAGGATTAGGACCCAGGTCTCTAAATCCCAGGCCCACGCTCTTTCCACAAGGCCATGCTGCTTCTTCAGCTCTCTGCCTGTTGAATGCAGTTCAAAGGGGCTTCAACTTGGTTCATTAGGGTTCAGCAGCTATTTGACTTATCCTTCTGGCAGTTGGGGTGGGGGTGTCCATCTAAGTCGCCCAGTTCGACGCATTCTACACCTTTGATGTTACTGAGGCTGATGTTCCTAAAACAGAGGGTGACAGAGATCAGGAAGAGCAATGTTCTCTGGCCCAAATGATATCCCAGCGTCCAGGTGGGCCTTGATGAGATCTCAATCCATAAAATGATAGGCTCTCATCGGGATAGGAGGATGGATGGGACTGCATTGTGATTTGTATAAAGAGAACATAGGGAAAGCAAACAACACTTGAAGTCACTTAGCCCTCAGGAAGATTTGGTCGCTGTAGGTAGGACACGGGCTTTGGAGTCAGAGGTCATGGGTTCAAATCCCAGCTCTGCCAGTAGTCAGCTGTGTGACCATGGGCAAGTCACTTCACTTCTCTGGGCCTCAGTTCCCTCATCTCTTTATGGGGATTAAGACGGTGAGCTCCCCGTGGGACAACCTGATCACCTTGTAACCTCCCCAGTGCTTAGAACAGTGCTTTGCACATAGTAAGTGCTTAATAAATGCCATCACTAAATTAAATTAAATTAAAAGGAAGCAGGCAGGCATGAAGCTTCTACCCAATCTAATGCTAAATGAAACCTACATTTGGACACTGAAGGGATTAGAAGTGTTTCTATTTAGGAAAAATGGAATTTGAAAGTAAAACAAAACAATTTCCGGGCCACATTTATCCTGTGACTCTGAGACCCTCAATTGCCTGAAATAAACACACACGAGGACCGGGTTGGTTCTGATTTACCCCAGAGGAAAGCACCAGCGTGGCGCTTTGGTCTCCAACCTACTGGTGGGAAAGAGTTCCTCTCCAAAATGTTAGGTGAGTCCTTAAATGCATCACAACTGGACTGTCTTGAGCTTAGTCTTGCTTGGGGAACCCAAACCCATTCCCTTGCTCATCCACTCCAGAATCCAGGGTCAGCAGGAGAAAGAGTCTGTGGACTCCTGATCCATTTTGATTTGGCAGATTCCGGCCACTTTCTGCAATGGGAACTTTTAGCCTGATGTGATGAAGTGGGAGCAGAGTTTCGGCTGTTAACATTTTCCCTGCTCAGGCTTCCCCTGCTGGTCTCTCAGTATTGAGGCAATGCTCCCATCATCACAGCTCTGCTGGGTGCGGTGTGTGAGGAGCGTGGGCCACAGTAGTCTACCCAAACTTTATGGTCAGCTGAAATGGGGTGACCAAAAACAAAGGGGACAGAGGACACATTTTAAGGACATGGTAAAGTGTGGTCTCAGACAATGCTGTATCTTAACTGGGAGAACATCGAGGTAATTCAATTCATTTCAATTGTTTTTATTGAGCACTCACTATGTGCAGAGCACTGTACTAAGCACTTGGGAGAGTACAG
This sequence comes from Tachyglossus aculeatus, assembly GCF_015852505.1. NCBI lineage: Eukaryota > Metazoa > Chordata > Mammalia > Monotremata > Tachyglossidae > Tachyglossus > Tachyglossus aculeatus. The sequence continues at coordinate 99,273,017 of NC_052067.1, read as the reverse complement.
TATAACAATAAACAGACACATTCCCTGCCCACAGCAAAGTTTAAGTCTAGAGAGGGAGACAGACACTAATAGAGAAGCAGCATGGCTCAGTGAAAAGAGTGTGGGCTTGGGAGTCAGAGGTCATGGGTTCAAATCCCGGCTCAGCCACTTAGATGTGTGAGCTTGGGCAAGCCACTTCACTTCTCTGGGCCTTACTTCCCTCATCTGTAAAATGGGGATGAAGACTGTGAGCCCCATGTGGGGCAACCTGATGACCTTGTATCCTCCCAGTGCTTAGAACAGTGCTTGGCACATAGTAAGCGCTTAACAAATACCATAATTATTATTAATACAAATAAATAAATTCCAAATATGTACATAAGTGCTGTGGGGCTGGGAGGGTGGATGAATAAAGAGAGAAAATCAGGGTGATGCAGAAGGGAGTGTGAGAAGAGGAAAGGAGTGCTTAGTTAGGGATGGTTGCTTAGAAATGTGCCTGAATTAGGCAGACCAACTGGCCCACTGCAATCAGTCCATCCTATTTATTGAGTGCTTAGTGTGTGCAGAGTGCTATGCTAAGCACTTGGGAGAGTACAATATAATGGAGTTGGTAGACATGTTCACTGCCCACAGCAAGCTTACAGTACAGAGGGGGAGAAAGACATTAATGTAAATAAATAAATTAAATGACAGATATCATCATCAATCGTATTTATTGAGTGCTTACTATGTGCAGAGAACTGTACTAAGCGTTTGGGAAGTACAAATTGGCAACATATAGAGACAGTCCCTACCCAACAGTGGGCATATGTACCTAAGTGCTATGGGGCTGAAGAAGGGGTGAATAAAGGACGCAAATCCTAGTGCAAAGGCAATGCAGACGGGAGTAAGAGAAGAGGAATTGTGGGCTTTGTTGGGGAAAGCCTCTTGGAAGAGATATGGTTTTAATAAGACTTTGAAGGTGGGGAGAGTGAACATCTGTCAGCCATAACGAGGAAGGAAGATCCAGGCCAGAGGCAGGACACGGGCAAGGGGATGTGAGATAAATGAGATTGAGGTACAGTGAGTAGGTTGGCATTAGAGGAGATAATTGTATGGACTGGGTTGTAGGAGAGGGCACTGTGACTGAGTGCTTTAAAGCCAATGGTAAGGTGCTTCTGTTTGACATATAGGTGGGTCAGCAACCCCTGGAGGTTCTTGAGGAGTGGGGAAATATGCACTGAATGGTTTTGTAGAAAAATGCTATAAGCAGCAGAGTGAAATATGGGCTGAAGTGGGGGAGATACAGGAGGTAGGGAAGTCAGCAAGGAGAGGGATGTAGTAATCAAGGCGGGATAGAATAAATGCTTAAACAGCAGCTCTTTTTAGCAGAAGCTTCGATAAACTCCTGAGGGCAGGGCATCACACCTACTGTTTCTATTGTACTCTCCCAAAGACTCAGTACCTTGCGCTGCGCATAATAGACTGTAAGGTACTTGAGATCAGGGATTGTGTCTCCCAAGCATTTAATGCAGTGCACACACGTCAAGTGCTCAGAAAATACTTTCGATTGACTGATGGAGAGTCAAAAGACAGAAAGGAAGAAATAAAAACAGTAGAGGTGCTACAAACAGAGAATATGACAACCCAGGCCTAGGAGTGTGTGTGTGCATTTGTGTGTGTGTGTGTGCATTTGTGTGTGTGTGTGTGTGTGTGTGTGTGTGTGTGTGTGTGTGTGTGTGTGTGTTGCAGGAGGGACCCACATTGGCCTTTTTGCCTTCACACGTCCTGATAGGTGAACTTTGCTGTTCATGCCATCTTCCACTAGTGTGAAGGACTCATATATAATCATTGTTGGAAATTCTGCTCTGCCATTTTTTTCTAAGTTTGGCTTGCAGAAGACACCAGTAAAATTGCTCAAGAAGTTTATATGCCTCTTGTGGAAGGTTCAAGTCACACTGCCTTTGGAAATGGGTTGAAGGTGGATTTTTGAAAACCCTTCTGTGGAATATCTTCTCTTGTACCAGCTGCCTCTTATGAGATTCTTTCCTGAGCTCGCTTGTATAAACACTATCTGTTTCGGGTCCACATTATTAAAACCTGGCTTTTCTGACTACCTTTACAAGTTTCTGTTCATTCATCTGAGTACCTACAATACAGAGGACTATACTGAGTGTCTTTTGGGTGCAAAGCACTTCACTGAATGCCTTGGAGGGTTAACTAGAAATAGACTATTTTAATAGGTCACAAGCCATCATCAGTCAGTCTAATGCCTCTACTACTCCCCATGCCCTTCCCTTCACCAACCCCTTCTCCCTAAGGAAAGTAGCACTTTTAAAGAAATAAATTTTTGCTTGCATATTTCTGCTGGATAGAATGGTTTGTTTCTAGCTAGAAGAGAAAGCAGAATATCTGCAATCAGAGGGTTATCCTGCATTGTTAGAGCACTGATTTTATCCCAGGTAGCCAAAGGTGAAGAATAGGGCAAGTTAGGATTTGAAAGTGTGACAGCCACTTTTCTTCTCTCCCTTAAAATAGATGTTTTAGAGTTTCCCAGAAAGAATTGGGTGTAGGAAACATTTACAAAAGTGAAAAATTAACTACTCAAAATGATACCTGCTGCTAAGTAAAGAGAAGCCATTGTTGTGATTAGTCAAGAACAAGGGTGTTGCCCTAACCGATCAATAGCCAGAATAAGGGTCAGAGATTTATAGCCTTCAAGCATCTTTAAACACCCAGAGACAAATATCGGCTGATCAGGTTTTGGTTAGGGGGTCGTGTGTTCTGGCTTCTTCTGGCCCTCCATGGCTGACTTCCAGTGAAGGGTCAAACCGTTCTGAAGACTGTGGGCAGAGATCAGGTCTACCAACTCTGTTCTGTTCTACTTTCCCAAGCACTTAGCACAGTGCTCTTGCACTCAAAAAATGCTCAGTAAATATCATTTATTGATTGATTGAATGGAACCAGCTGAGTGGGACCTGAGAGCCTGGAGGTGTTCTGGTAAATTCGGGGAGGAAAGGAGGGCAGATCAGACTTGGTATGTTCAGGCTTCTTTGGGCCCTCGATACCTGGATCAAACCATGTCAAAGACTGTGGGCGGAAGGCCAGGAGGCCCTTACTCTGCATTTCAGATTAGAGGAATTCATTCATTCATTCAGTTGTATTTGAGTGCTTACTGTGTGCAAAACACTGCACTAAGCACTCGGGAGAGGACAATAATAACATCAGACACATTTCCTGCCCACAGTGACATCACAGTCTAGAGGAATCTCGACTCCCCAGTCCTGGAGATGGCATTTTTGTTTTAATGGCATTTGTTAAGCACTTACTATGTGCCAAGCACTGTACTAAGTGATGGGGTAGATACAAGCTGATCAAGCTGAACACAGTAGCTGTCCCACATGGTGCTCACAGTCTTAATCTTAATTTATGTATTTATTTATTTTACTTGTACATATCTATTCTATTTATTTTATTTTGTTAGTATGTTTGGTTTTGTTCTCTGTCTCCCCCTTTTAAGACTGTGAGCCCACTGTTGGGTAGGGACTGTCTCTATATGTTGCCAACTTGTATTTCCCTAGCGCTTAGTACAGTGCTCTGCACATAGTAAGTGCTCAATAAATACGGTTGATTGATTGATAGATTAATCCCCATTTTACAGATGAGGGAACTGATGCACAGAGAAATGAAGTGGCTTACACAAAATCACACAGCAGACAAGTGGCAGAGCCAGGATTATAATCCAGATCTTTCTGACACCCAGGACCATGCTCTATCCACTACACCCTGTTGCTTCTGGGACTCAATGAGCATGGAGGCATCTGGGGAAGTTCTCCCCAGCTCACCCTGGTAACCAGAAAGACATTTGCCTTGGAGTCTATCTGCAGGTAACTCCCAGAAGCTCAGCCCTGAGGCATGAGAAAGGTCCAGCACAAACCATGGAGGTACCCCTGATGTCCATATAATCTCAGAAAGATCTTCCACAATTATAATGACTGTGATATTTGTAAAGTGTGCACCGTACTAAATGCTGGGATAGAAACAGTACAATCTAAAATGGGGCTCACAGTCTAAGGAGAAGGGAAAAGAGACATTTTATGCTCATCTTAAAGATGTGAAAACTGAACAGAAGTTAAGTGACTTGCCCAAGGTCACATCCAAAAAGCAATGCCACCCCGCTCCTCAAAAGACTCCAGTGGTTGCCCATCCATCTCCATATCAAATGAAAGCTCCTCTCTGTTGTCTTTAAAGCATGCCATCACCTTGCCCCCTCCTACTTCACCTCGCTTCTCTCCTTCTACAACCCAGCCCGCACACTTCACTCCTATAGTGCTGACCTTCTCACTGTACCTCAATCAATCTTGCCTGCTTCACTGCTAACCCCTAACCCAAGTCCTCTGGCCTTGGAACGCCCTCCCTCCTCAAATCCGACATACAATTACTCTCCCCACCTTCAAAGCCTTATTGAAGACACATCTCCTCTAGGAGGCCTTCCCAGACTAAACCCCACTTTTTCTCATCTCCCACTCCCTTCTGCATCGCCCTGACTTGCTCCCTTTTCTCTTCTTCCCTCCCAGCTCCACAGCACTTACATACATATCTGTAATTTTATTTATTTGTATCGATGTCTATCTTCCCCCCTCTAGACTGTAAGCTCATTGTGGGCAGAGAATGTCACCTTTTATTGTTGTGTTGTAGTTTCCCAAGTGCTTAGTACAGTGCTCTGTGCACATTAAGTGCTCAATAAATATAACTGAATGAATGAATGAAATGGCAGAGCTAGGACATGACCTTGTGGAAAAAACATGGACCTGGTGGACAGAGGACCTGAGTAGCTCTGTCACTTGCTTCCTGTGTCACCTTGAACAAGACACTTAACTTCTCTGTACCTCAGCTTCCTCATCAGTAAATGAGGATTAAACACTTGTTCTCCCTCCTTAGACTGTGAGTCCCAAGTGAGTCAGGGACTGCAACTAACTTCATTATCTTAGGTCTACTTCAGTACAAAGTACTGTGCGTGGCACATAGTAAGCACTTAACCTAATATCACAATAGTTAAAAATAATAAAGACTAGAACTGCTGACTCCCAGTTCCACACTTTTCCCATTAGGCCACATTGCTCCCCTAAACCAGCTTGGACACACCCAGCCTTATCTCCAGCGAGACATATATTCAGACAGCCTGGCAGTGGTCCTGAACCCTGGCATTCGAGTGCCAAGTCAGACTGGAAATAAATCTAGCTTAACTGGAAAGGGCTTGGGACTCACTCCTAGCCAAGCATAGTAAGATTGCAGGCTCCTGGGAAATGTATTCCCAGCAACCCAGCAGACAACTGCTCAAGGGCATGGGTACCACACGCAGAATGGAGCATCTTGACCTGTCATCCCAAAGGCCTTCTGACCCTTCTCCCCTCTCTTCTCAGCCACTGACATCACCATAGCAGTTGAACTGTCTGATTCCTGGGCCGTTTCTGGGAGTTTTCTAGTGTGACCATAGTAACATAGTGGAATAGTAATAATAACTGTGGTGTTTGTTAAGCTCTTACTATGTTCCAGCTCTTAGTACAGTGCCTGGAACATAGTAAGTGCTTAACAAATACCATTATTATTATTGTTTTAATTGTTATGTACCAAGCACTATATTAAGCACTGGGATAGTTACAAGAGAATCAGGTCTCACATGGGGCTCACGGTCTAAATAGGAGGTGGACTATGAATGAACGTGCATGTATATATCTGTAGACATGTATGTAGATATATATGTATGTGTGTATGTGCATATGTGTATGTATATCAATCAATCATATCTATTGAGAACTTACTATGTGCAGAGCACTGAACTAAGCATTTGGGAGAGTATAATATAACAGAGTTAGTAGTCACATTCCCTTCCCACAATGAACTTACAGTTTAGTTGGAATGGATATGTCCATAAATACTCTGGGGCTGAGGGAGGGGTGAATAAAGGGTGACAATCCAAGGGTGATGCAGAAGGGCGTGGGAGAAAAGGAAATGAGGGCCTAGTGGGGGAAGGCCTCTTGGAGGAGATGTGCCTTCAACAAGGCTTTGAAGGTGAGAAGAATGATAGTCTGTACGAGAAGGGACAGACATACCAGAGGCAGGATGTGGATGGTCAGTTGGTGGTGAGTTAAATGAGACTGAGGTACAGCGAGTAGGTTGGGATTAGAGCAGCACAGTGTGCAGGCTGGATTGTAGTAGGAAATCAGGGAGGTAAAGTAGAAGGGGGCAAGATGATTAAGTTCCTTGAAGCCGACAGTAAGGAGTTTCTGTTTCATGCAGAGGTGCATGGGCAACCATTGGAGGTTCTTGAGGAGTGGAGGGGCATGGACTGAATGGTTTTGTAGAAAAATGATATGGGCAGCAGAGTATAGTATGGACTGGAGTAGAGAGAGATAAAAGCCCGGGCTTGGGAGTCAGAGGTCGTGGGTTCTAATTCCACCTCCACCACTTATCAGCGGTATGACTTTGTGCAAGTCACTTAACTTCTCTGTGCCTCAGTTCCCTCATCTGCAAAGTGTGGATGAAGACTGTGAGCCCCACGTGGGACTACGTTGATTACCTTGTATCCCCCCATCACTTAGAACAGTGCTTGGCACATAGTAAGCACTTAACAAATACCAACATTATTATCAGTAAAGAGACCGACATACTAGAAAAGGTAGGAAAGGATATGTTCTTTGATTAACATGGTAGTAGTTTGGATGGAGAGGGAAGGGTGGATTTTAGCAACGCTGTGGAGGTTGAAGCCACAGAAGTTGGTAACATTGAATATGTGGGTTGAATGAAAGAGATGAGTCGAGTGTAACACCAAAGTTTCCCTGCTTGAGAGGCAGGGAAGGTGGAGGTGTTACCTAAAATGAAAGTCAAGTGGTGGACAGGATTTGGGTGGGAAGATAAGGAGTTCTGTTTTGGACACGTTAAGCTTGAAGTGCTGGCAGGACATTGAAGTAGAGATGTCCTGTAGGTAGGAGAAAATGTGAGACTGGAGAGAAGGAAAGAGATCAGGGCTGGAGATGTAGATTTGGGAATCATCTTCCTAGAGATGGCAGCTGAAGCCATGGAAGTGAATGAATTCTCCAAGGGAGTGGGTGTAGGTGGAGAATAGAAGAGGACCCAGAACTGAGTCCCGCGGGACTCCCACTGTAAGGGGGTGGGAGGCAGAGGAGGAGCCTGCAAAAGGGACTGAGAATAAACAGCCAGACAAGTAGGAGTAGAACCAGGAGAGGGAAGTGTTAGTGAAGACAAGGTTGGTTTATATTTCCAGGCAAAGGGGGTGGTCAACAGTGTTGAAGGCAACTAAGAGGTCGAGGAGGATTAAGATGGAGTAGAGGCCATTGGATTTGGCAAGAAGGAGATAATAATAATAACGGAATTTGTTAAGCGCTTACTATGTGCAATGCACTGTTCTAAGCTCTGGAGGGGATACAAGATGATCAGGTTGTCCCGCGTGGGATTCACAGTCTCAATCCCCACTCTGCAGATGAGGCAACTAAGTCTCAGGGAAGCCAAGTGGCTTGCCCAAGGTCACACAGCAGACATGTGGCAGATCTGGGATTAGAACCCATGACCTCTGACTCCCAAGCCTGTGCTCTTTCCCCTGAGCCATGCTGCTTCTCCATCTGTGTCCGTGGTGTCACTATGGGTCAGAAATGACTTGATGGCATAGGATAAGATCATTTGATGACCTTTGAGAGGGCAGTTTCTGTGGGACAAAGGGGGTGGACCCCAGATTGGAGGGGGTCAAGGAGGGAATTGGAGGAGAGGAAGTGAAGCCCATGGGTGCAGAAAACTTACTCTAGGAGTTTGGAGAGGAATGGTAGAAGGGGGATGGGGCGCTGACTGGAGGGAACCATGGGGTCAAGGGAAGGTTTAAGCATGCTCGAAAGCAGTGGAGAAGAAACAATTAAAGAGTGAAAAGTTGGAGATGGCAGTCAGGGAGGGAAGGAGGGTGTGGTCAAGTATTTCGATAAGATGTAAAGAGATGGGGTCAAATTTGCAGGTGTAGGGGGTGGATTTTGAGAGAAGACAGATCTCTTGAAATACTACTGGGAGGGATGGAAAACTTGAAAAAGAAGCAGGAGGAGGGAGGAACTGGAGAGGAGCAGGGAGGATTTCAGGGAGATCGCACCTGACAGTTTCAATTTTCTCAATAAAGTATGTGTATGTGTGCATTTGTGCAAATATGAAAATGTATGTGTGTCTGTGGGTGTGTTTGAGTGGCCCCTGCATCCTCAACCCCTTGTCCCTCGTGACCTAGTGGAAGTAACATGGCCTAGTGAAAAGAGCATGGGCCTGGGAATCAGAGGACCTAAATTCTAACCCCTGCTCTGCCATTTACCTGTTGTGTGACCTTGGGCAAATCACTTACCTCATCTGGGTCTCAGTCCCTCATCTGCAACATGGAGATTCAATCCCTGTTTTCCCACCTACTTAGACTGTAAGCCCCACGTGGGACCTGATTATCTTGTGTCTACTCCAGCTCTTATTACAGTGCTTGGAACACAAGAAGCACATAACAAATACAATTATAATAATATGTATTATTATTATTATTATTATCTGTCCCCGTTCTCCACTACTATACTCTCTCTCTTACTTTCCCTGCATCTTTCTCTTTCCAATTATAGTAATAATAATAATAAAATAATGACAATTGTGGTATTTGAAGAAGAAGCAGCAGCATGGACTAGTGGATAGAGCAACGGTCTGGGAGTCAGAAGGACCTGGATTCTAATTCCGGCTCTTCCACTTGTCTGCTGTGTGGCCTTGGGCAAGCCACTTCACTTCTCTATGCTTCAGTTCCCTCATCTGTAAAATGGGGATGAAGACTGGGAGTCCCATGTTGGAAAGGAACTGTGTCCAACCTGGCTACCTTGTGTCTATCCCAGCTCTTGAAACAGAACATAGTAAGTGCTTATCAAATACCATATTGTTATTATCATTATTTATTAAGTGCTTGCTGTGCGCCAGCACTTTACCGAGAGCTGGGGTAGATACGAAGTAATCGGGACAGACATAGCTTCTGCTCCATATGGGGCTCCCCGCCTAAATGGGAGGGAAAATAGGAAACTGAGGCACAGAGTAATAAAGTGACTTGCCTAAGGTCGCACATCAGAGCCCCTAATTCCCAGGCCCTACTCTTGCTACGAAACCACCCTGCTTCTCTCTTTCCTGCTATCTCTCTACCTCTCTTCCCTCCTCACCCCCCTCTTTATGCCAATAAAACAAAGCATTACAGTCTGAGAAGCAGAAAGAGGTAAATGATTAACACACTCAATATGGGGTTGGAGAGAGAGCAGATATCAGAGGCATGGTGTGGCACACTCCCTGGTAATGGAAAGACTGATCAGCATCAACGGGACAGAGAGCAGGGCCACCTAGCATCCGATGATTAAACTCTCCAAACACACCCTGCTGTCTGACTGGGGACAGATGGTCCCCAAGTCCTGTCCACATAATGGGACTCTTTGCCGACTGCAGGAACTCATATAATGTACTTAAGACCTTGTCTTCATTATTCCCATTGAATTGCCCAAAGCACATTTATAATAAAAAATACTACCTCAGCCTCCTCATTGACCTCCCTGCCTCTAGCCTCCCCTCCCTCCAGCCTACAGTCCATACTTCACTCTCCTACATGGATCATTTTTCGAAATGCTGGGGAAGCAGTATGGCATAATGGATAGAACATGGGCTTGGGAGTCAGAAGGTCGTGAGTTCTATTCCAGCTCCACCACTTGTCTGCTCTGTGACTTTAGGTAAGTCACTTCACTTCTCTGTGCCTCGGTTTCCTCATCTGTAAAATGGGGATTGAGACTGTGAGCCCCATGAGGGACAGGGACTGTGTCCAACCTGATTTGCCTGTATCCACCCCAGCATTTAGTACAGTGTCTGGTACATAGTCAGTGCTTAACAAATACCACAATGATAATAATTATAATTATTATTATTATTATAAAAATTATTCTGTGTACATCTCCCCATTCTTCAAAAACCTCCAGTAGTGGCTCATCCAGTTTCATATCAAAAAGAAAGTTATCATCCATCTCCACATCAAGAAGAAATGCCTCATCATCTGCTTGAAAGTGTTCATTCAGCTCTCCCTCTCCTACCATACATTGTCCTCTCCCACTACAACTCAGCTCATACATTTCACTTCTCTAACACCAATTTACTTACTGTGCCTTGTTCTCATCTTTGTTGACATCAACCCTTGCTCATTTCCTGCCTCCAGCCTGGAACATCCTCCCCCTTTATACTGACAGACCAACACTCTTTCCAGCTTCAAAGCCTTACTAAAGTCATGTCTCCTCCAGGGAGCCTTTCAATCAATCAATCAATTGTATTTATTGAGCGCATACTGTGTGCAGAGCACTGAACTAAGCGCTTGGGAAGTACAAGTTGGCAACATATAGAGACAGTCCTTACCCAACAGTGGGCTCACAGTCTAGAAGGGGGAGACAGAGAACAAAACCAAACATATTAACAAAATGAAATAAATAGAATAGATATGTACAAGTAAAATAAATAAATAAATAGAGTAATAAATATGTACAAACATATATACATATATACAGGTGCTGTGGGGAAAGGAAGGAGGTAAAACGGGGGGATGGAGAGGAGGATGAGGGGGAGAGGAAGGAGGGGGCTCAGTCTGGGAAGGCCTCCTGGAGGAGGTGAGCTCTCAGTAGGGCCTTGAAGGGAGGAAGAGAGCTAGCTTGGCGGATGTTGGGAGGGAGGTCATTCCAGGCCAGGGGGATGACGTGGGCCGGGGGTCGATGGTGGGACAGGCGAGAATGAGGAACGGTGAGGAGGTTAGCGGCAGAGGGGTGGAGGGTGCGGGCTGGGCTGTAGAAGGAGAGAAGGGAGGTGAGGTAGGAGGGGGCCAGGTGATGGACAACCTTGAAGCCGAGGGTGAAGAGTTTCTGCCTGATGTGCAGGTTGATTGGTAGCCACTGGAGAGTTTAGAGGAGGGGAGTAACATGCCCAGAGTGTTTCTGGACAAAGACAATCCGGGCAGCAGCGTGAAGTATGGATTGAAGTGGGGAGAGACACGAGGATGGGAGATCAGAGAGGAGGCTGATGCAGTAGTCCAGACAGGATAGGATGAGAGCTTGAACGAGCAGGGTAGCGGTTTGGATGGAGAGGAAAGGACGGATCTTGGCAATGTTGCGGAGCTGAGACCGGCAGGTTTTGGTGATGGCTTGGATGTGGTTTTCCTGACTAACCTCTCATTTCTCCACCCTATACTCCCTCCATTCTGAATCGCTGGTGCACTTGAGTCTGTACCCCTTAGGTACTTTGAAACTCAACCCTACCCTACACATGCTTCCCCTCTCTGTAATTTATTTCAATGTCTATCTCCACAACTAGACTGCAAGCTCCCTGAGGACAGGATTTGTGTCTACTGAGTTCCCCTCTCTGTAATTTATTTTAATGTCTATCTCTGCAACTAGACTGTAAGCTCTCTGAGGACAGGATTTGTGTCTACCAACTCTATTGTATTCCCCCCAGAGCTTTTTGCAGTGCTCTGCACACAGTGAGTTCTCAAGAAATTCCGTTTAATGATTGATCTGTCCATTGGCCAAGGTTGAATGTGTAACCAGAAGCTCTAGCTATCAAGATGCTCTTAATTTTGGAAGATGACTCTATTGATAGTACAGTGCTCTGCACACAGTAAGAGCTCAATAAATACGATCGACTGACTGACCCATGAATGGAGGATTACTGGAGGGATTATGAGGGATATAAAGGCCAAAGATTTCACTAAGCGCTTGGGAGAGTACAATATAACAATAAAATAGACACATTCCCTGTTCACATCGAGGATCAGCCCCATAGTCTATTTACCCCAGGTCTCTTTGTCTTCAATAACATCTTGCTGTTTATATTCATTCAATTGTATTTATTGAGCACCTACTGTGTGCAGAGCACTTGTACTAAGAGCTTTGGAGAGTGCAATGCAACAATCAACAGACACATTCCCTGCCCATAAGGAGCTTACATTCTAGAGCGGGGAGACCGACATCAATAGATTGTAAGCTCCTTGAAGGTGGGGATTTCATCTGCCATCTCTACTGTATTGTACTCTCCCAAGTGATTACTCACCTCTCAGGGTCGCACCTGGAGGGCTTCCAGTACTCTACCATATGGAAAGGAGAGTCAAGCAGAGGCCTACCCATTCCATTCCTAGTTTGGGCAGTGGCTAGCAAGTGAAAGGCAATCTGCTACAAGTCAAAACTCACCTGTGCTGGGCAGTAGCGACATGGGAGAGAACCAAGGGTGGAGGTTATCTGCACAGAAGGAGGCCATGGTAAAATGCTTCCATCTTTTTACCAAGAAAACTTTCTGGATCCACTACCAGAACAATTGCGGATGGAGGTGGGGTGTCCTGGGAGAGATGTGTCCATGACGTCGCTATGGGTCTGCCTCGACTCTACAGCATAAGACAACAACGTGTAATTACTACAGAGCTCTGCACCCACAGTAAGTGCTCAGTAAATGCCACTGATTTATTAATTAGGAGAACCAGGTGCTGATTACCCTCCTGGACACCTATCCTCAAAATTAGGAATGGGCCATCCAAGCACCTCTAATTCTCCCCTCTCTATCCCTAACTTTACCTCCAGTGACCTAGCATCCATCAGAATGAGGGATTTACCGCGATTCTGCCCCAAATCTTCTGGAACCTGTTGGTTTTTTCAGTGGCACAACTTCCTTTGGGAATAGAGCCTATTCCTTCACACCCTGCAGGTGAAGATGACTTTCCTTCCATTTGGTATCAACTTGTCACTTTCCAGCTTTAATGGGTACCCCTCCCCTCAGGATCGTGGAATCTAGGGAACAACAACTCCATGTTAGCCTTGTCCAATATATTCGTAGTTCTTCAAGCTATAATCCTGCTGCCTCTCACCCTGTGTCTCTCGAGACTGCAGTGTCCTGACGCTCTCAGTCCATCTTCCCACAGAAGGTGCTCCAATCCCCTACGAATCCTTCCTCTCTGCAAACAAACCTCTCTATAGCCTAGCAACTTGTGTGACCTCCCCAAGCTGGTGCGTGACAGTGACTTAACATTCCTTGAGCTGAATGCAATCATCCAGATGTATCTTGCAAGGCTTCCCCACTGTTGCCCGGGGAGAATGGGGATCCAGGCTGTAATCCCAGCCCAACGGGGAGAGTCCCCACTTCAGTGGGACTGTTTGGAGGTTGGGAAAATTATTTCTAGAAAATCTCCACTCCTTAGCACTTTCTCCTAGTACCACCTGGGGCACAGGGAAACGGCATGGCCTAGTTGTTAGAGAGCATGATTCTGGGACTCAGAAAGACCTGGGTTCTAATTCCGGCTAACCACTTGTCTGTTTTGTGACCTTGGGCAAGTCGCTTAACTTCTCTGTGCTTCAGTTACCTCATCTGCTGAAGTGTACTTTTCAAGTGCTTAGTTCAGTGCTCTGCACACAGTAAGAGCTCAATAAATACGATTGAATGAATGAATGAATGAATCTGTAAAATGGGGATTAAGACTGTGAGCCCCACATGGGACAACCTGATTGGCTTGTATCTACCCCAGCGCTTAGGACAGTGTCTGGCACATAGTAAGCGCTAATGAATACCATTAAAAAAACCCAAGAACAATAATAACAAAAACAGGGTTTAAGTCCCGCAATGCCAGCAGGGTAGCCAAAGAGCTTCATGCTCTCTGCTGTCCCTAAAATAGATGCTCCCAAGGCACCAGCTTGGCTCACATAATAATAAAAGTATTTGCTAAGTGCTTATTATGTGCCAAGGACTGCACAGAGCACTGGGGCATGTACACGATAGTCAGGTAATACACGGTCCCTTCCCACACAGTCTAAAGAGGAGGGGAAAAGAGGCATTAAACTCCCTTCTGGTGGAGTGACCTGGGTGTGATCAACAGTGACTAAAGTCCACTCGGGTGTCCCGGGGTGCCCAGGGGATGCTTTGTGCAGAGCCCTGAGAGTTATGAAGGAGAGGGATCAGGTACCAGGAGGATGCTGTGGGGAGTTCCTGGAAGGTTCCATTGGGAAGGTAGCTAACAGGTTCAGAAAATCCCAGAGGCTGCTCCAATCCTCAGATGAGCATTGCAAAAACACTACCTTTACGGTACTACTCTCTTCACCCGCTACCTCTCCTCTCACCCTTTTCTCTTCTCCCAAGCCAACTTTCTAGCTGTACCCCAATCTCACCACCATGTTGTTGATCACTCTTTTCCCCTGCTTGGAATACCCTCTCTCCCCACATCTGACAGACCACAGCTTTTCCCACATTCAGAGTCCTCTTATATCAATCAATCATATTTACTGAGTGCTTACTGTCTGTAGGGCACTGTACTAAGCACTTGGAAGGGTGCAATAGAACAGAGTTGGTGGACACATTCCCTGCAAGAAAGGAGTTTACAGTCTAGAGTCTCATAGTTTATAATCTCACCTTCTCCATCAGGCCTTCCCCAATAAATCTCCCAGCACCCTGAGACATATAATAATAATAATGGCATTTGTTAAGCACTTACTATGTGCAGAACATTGTTCTAAGCGCTGGGGGGGATACAAGGTGATCAAGTTGTCCCACGTGGGGCTCACAGTCTTAATCCCCATTTTACAGATGAGGCAACTGAGGCTCAGAGAAGTTAAGTGACTTGCCCAAGGTCACACAGCAGACATGTGGTGGAGTTGGGATCCGAACCTATGACCTCTGACTCCAAAGCCCGTGCTCTTTCCACTGAGCCATGCTGCTTCTCTATCATCCCATCAGCCAATTCTTGTACTTAAGACTTATTTATACCCATTTTCAGCACTCATGCATAGATGCTTCTTCAGTAATTAATTGTGACAACTAGCTGTAAATGTTTTGTTTGATTTCCTCATTAGAGTGCAAATTCCTTGCTGGCTGGGAATATGTCACTTTGTTATTCTGAACTTCCCAAGCACCTTGTTCAGTGCACTGTAACAATCAATCAATCAATTAATCAATTGTATTAATTGAGTGCTTACTATGTGCACAGCACTGTACTAAGTGCTTGGGAAAGTACAACAGAATTAGCAGACACAATCCCTGCCCACAACGAGTTTACAGTCTTGCAAGTGAGCTCTCAATAAATATTAGTACTACTACTGTTACTAATAATAATGATGGCATTTATTACGCGCTTACTATGTGCCAAGCACTGTTCTAAGCACTGGGGTAGATACAAGGTAATCAGGTTGACCCACATGAGGCTCACAGTTTTCATCCCCATTTTACAGATGAGGTAACTGAGGCACAGAGACTGCTACTACTACTATTACTACTACTTACTACGACTATTTACTGCTACAACAACGATGATGACTACTCTATTCCTAATGCTCATCACAGGAGTTTACTTTCCTTTGGCCTTTTGAAATTCTTAGTTATTTGTTGAGCATCTCCCCCATACCTAGCACTGTACTAGGCATTTGTGAATTTACAAAAAAAACTCTATAAATCGAAGACAATCCCTACTTTTAGGGAGTTTACACTTCAATAATAATAATGTCATTTATTAAGCATTTATTATTTGCTAAGCCCTGGGACAAATACAACATTAACAGATAGTCCTGTCCCATACAGGGTTCACAACCTATTGTATTCCCACTTTCACAGATGAGGAAAATGAGGCTCAGAAAGGTTAAGTTACTTGGCCATGGTCACACAGTATTCATTCATTCATTCAGTCAGACAGTCAGTCATACTTATTGAGCACTTACTGTGTACAGAGCACTGTACTAAGCGATTGGAAGAGTACAATACAACAATAAACAGACACACTCCCTGCCCACAAGGAGCTTACAGTCTAGAGGAGGGGAGACAGACAGCAGTCCAGTGGCAGAGCTGGGACCACAACTTGGGGGTCCTGACTCCCAGCCCCATATTCTCTCCATTAGACCACACTGCCTAATTTAAGGTTTTTTTTTTTGTTTTGTTTTCAGCTCTTTCCATGAATCAGCTTTGTGACAGACATCGTGGCACAGAGTAATGCAAGGGCTTTATGGACAGCAACCCAGAGCCATGGGTTAAAAGGGCCCTGGCAAAAATCAATCTGTTATTATATTCAGAAAAAAAGTGAATGTTTGATTAATGGTTTGAGGTAGATCTATTGGCCAAGGTGAGAAATGGGCCATGTTGGATTGAAAAGTAGATTCTAGCTGTTTTAAGACTTAAATGTAATTACAGAATGGCTTGATATTTAAAAGCCCTGTTTATTCAAGTGTTAATAGCCTCTAGAGAACGGGCTTGGGAGGCAGAGGATGTGGGTTCTAAGTCTACCACTTATCTGTTGTGTGACCTTGGGCAAGCCACTTCACTTCTCTGTGCCTCAGTTACCTCATCTGTAAAATGAGGATTAAGACTGTGAGCCCCATGTGGGACAACCTGATTACCTTATATCTAACCCAGCGCTTAAAACGGTGCTTGGCACATAGTAAGCGCTTAACAGATACCATCATCATTATTAAGCCAAAATTGTGATCATTTAGTATTAAAAGAGGAAAAAGACATCATCAGGGGCTCTACAACATCTAATACATTTAATAGAGTGACATATTTAGTGAGATTGAAGATACTAAAGCTGGAAAAGAGAAAGGCACCAATTCAGATGACTTCAGGCAGCTCTTTAACCTTAAGTGGGAAATCTTCTTCCTTATGAAAGCAGGATGTTAATGACTTTTTTCAAGCAAAGATTGATTTGATACCTTAATCTATAACCATCTCTTTGGAATGCAAGTAAAGTCCATTTTGCTTGTTTGGTGCTAAAGTTCTCTTCAAAATGTGATCCAGAATGATAATTCTGGAGCACTCTTTATATAAGGATGGTGTCCTTTGTTTTGGGAAGATAATTATGTAGTTAAGTGTGCTAACTGGCTCCATAAAGTCAGGTCTTCATTTAGACACCCAAATTTAGGGATTTTATTTTCTTCTACCTCCAAAAGCAGCATGGCTTAGTGGAAAGAGCACAGGCTTGTTTGGGAGTCAGAGGTCATGGGTTCTAATCCTGCCTCCGCCACTTGTCAGCTGTGTGACTTTGGGTAAGTCACTTAACTTCTCTATGCCTCAGTTACCTCATCTGTAAAATGGGGATGAAGACTGTGAGCCCCATGGGGGACAACCTGATTACCTTGTATCTACCCCAGTGCTTAGAACAGTGCTTGGCACATAGTAAGCGCTTAACAAATACCATCAACATCATCATCATCACTAAAAAACCCAAATTATTTGCTGTATTTAATTGTGCACATTGTATTCCCTTAATGAACATAGAACTCTCTTTGAGGGGGCCAAGGAAATACAGTATTTTGTTTTACAGACATCTGTATAGTACTCTCCCAAGACCTTAGTACAGTGCTCTGCTCGTAGTAAGCATTCAATAAATACCACTGATTGATTGATTGATACGATAGTCCTGAGACCACCCGAGAGTTAGTTCAGGCCCGTGGACACCCTGTGCTTGGCCTTTCAAGGTAAAGTCAGAAACTTTGAGCTCTCCACCTTCATAACCTATAATCCAAACAAGAGCAGAAAAATAAGCCCCCAAAAGGGGCAGGACCATGTTACAAAATAAATATTTTAAGCCACTGGTGGCTTCCAGCTAGTCTGCTAAAGTAGAGGTCTCTATAACCCAGACTTCAGTGTCCCTAACTTGAGATTCTTTGTTTCCCATTGGCTTCTCTCTGCCCTGGAGGTGCAGATGAACTCCCCACCCCACTACCTCCAACCCCAGCAACCAACCATATTCAGCATATTCAGCGGAGCAGCATAGCCCAGTGGATAGAGTACAGGCCTGGGAGACAGAAGGACCTGGATTTTAATCCTGACTCCAACACTTTTTTGCTGTGTGACCTTGGACAAGTCACTTAACTTCTCTGTGTCATAGTTACCTCATCTGTAAAATGGGGATTAAGACTGTGAGCCCCATGTGGGACATGGACTGTGTCCAACCTGATTACTTTGTATCTTCCCTAGAGCTTAGAACAGTGCCTGGCACATAGTAAGCCCTTAACAAATACCATAAATAAAGACTGAATGGAGCAGTTGGAATAGGAAAAGTTTTTTCTTCCTCTTGGCCTGGTTGATGATTATCCCTGATCAAATAAAGGACACATGTTCCTGCTGCCCTTGTCTCCTGGTTACCCAGGGAAGAGAAAGGGTCAGACAAGGAAATATTCCATTTTGGGTGGAACTGATGTGGGTTGGGGTGCCAGTCTTGGGCATGTACCGTGGGGAGTGGTGGAAGGGATGATCTAAGATTACATGTGTGTTGCCGTATGTCTGATCCTGGGGTTTAGGGATTGTGTGGGTGGTTACTGGCTCCGGAAACTGGACAGGAATCACAAAACAAGAGACAGGAAAGTGTGCCGCCCTTATCTCTGCCACTTCCCATTGGGCAACTGGTCCTGAGGCTGGTGTGATTGGGAGACGATCAGGGCCTGGATTGTGAGGCAAATTAGAAACGGTCGTGAGTGAGCCTAGGGATTGACAGTCAGCAGTGAGCTGGAGAAAGAGTCAGGGGTGTTGGATGGTCCGGGTATCCGGGAAGATCACCAACACATGGTTCTGCCAAGTGTTCCAGTGTCGCTGTTGGAGTCAGAGTACTGGGCTGGGTGAGCCCGCGGAGCTGACGATGGATGCCGTTCAGGGTCTGACTGTCTTCATTCATTCGTATTTATTGATCACTTTCTGCGGGCAGAGCACTGTACTAATCACTTGGGAGAGTACAATAGTAATAAACAGACACAGTCCTTGCCCAAAATGCACTTGCTACTGGCTTACGTAGAGCTTCAGTCCTGTTTGCTGGAAAAAGAGCAGCAGTTACAGTTGGCTCCAGTTTGAGCACTGAACTAAGGCCTTTTGCTCCTTTCATACACCCAATCACATTTATTAAGTGCTTACTGTGTACAGAGCACTGTACTAAGCACTTGTGAAATCAGTGCTTAAAACAGTGCTTGGCACATAGTAAGAGACCATTATTATTATTATTATTACAATACAACAATAAACAGTGACATTCCCTGTCCACAACAAGCTCACAGTCTAAAAGGGGGGTGGGGTGTGTGTGACAGACATCAATACAAATAAATAAAATTACAGATAGATACACGAGTGCTGTGGGGCTGGGTGGGGCAGGGGGAGCAAAGGGAGGAAGTCAGGGCATGCAGAAAGGAATGGGAGATGAGGAAAAGTTGGGCCTAGTCTGGGAAGGCCTCTTGGAGGAGATGGGTCTTCAATAAAGATTTGAAGGGGGTAAGAGTAATTGTCTGGTGGATTGGAGAAGGGCCAAGCCAGAGACAAGATATGGGGCCAGGGGTCGGCGGTGAGACAAATGAGGTTGGGGAACAGTGAGAAGGTTAGCACTGGTTAGCACTGGTTAACCTGGACTTTCCTCTCTGTTTGACTTCTCCGGACCATACTCCTCTCCTCCTTCAGAGCCCACTTACAAATCCGGCTCTCTTCCCTGACTGGACCCTCAAGCCCAGCCAAGCCATCCCCTCAGTTACCTCAACACCGTAAAGTCCATAACTGTTTAATTCTTTGTAATTGATGGCATAGTGGATAGAGCATGGGCCTGGGGGTCCGAAGATCATGGGTTCTAATCCAGGCTCCACTGTTTGTGACCTTGGGTGAGTCATTTCGCTTCTCTGAGCCTCAGTTCTCTCATCAGCAAAATGGAGACTGTCCAACCCAATTTATATCCACCCCAGAGCATAGTATAGTGCCTGGCACATAGTAAATGCTTAACAAATACCATAATTATTGTAATTATTATTTATCCATGAATGTCTGTATCTAATATTTCACTGCTGGATAAACACATTGGCATATTCATCACAGTATGTCTCCTTGTCTCTCCCAAGACTTATAAACTTTTCTCGACTAGGGATTCTGACTTTTACTTCTTCTGTATGTCCCTCAAATGATTAGTTCAGTGCCTTCATTGTCTAAAAAGTGTAAACTCATATTGTAGGCAGGGAATGTGTCTGTTCATTGTTGTACTGTACTCTCCCAAGCACTTTGTACAATGTTCTGCACACAGTAAGTGCTCAATAAATCCAAATGAATGAATGAATGAATGAATACCCTGTACTCAGTGGAAACCTAGTACAGTGCCTTGCACAAAGCAGGAGACCAGTATAGTGTACAGCACACAGCAGACTTCCAGTATAGTGTCCTGCATATGGCAGAGATCCAGTGTGGTTCTCTGAACCCAACAGGTACCTAGTACAGTGTTTGTCACAGCAAGTGCCCAATACAGTACCCTGCCTACAAGCAGTCATCCAGTACAGTGTTCTGCAACATAGGAGGCTCCCAGTCTATCCTAACTCTCTCCCAGAGACCTGACAGCACTGGTAAACTGAGAGACGTAGCTCCCAGGAGCTCCTAGGAACAATAAAGAGCCTTAAAAGAACAAATCCAAGCACTCGTGTCTCCCATCCCTTAAGTTCTGTTAGCTGCGAACCGCATACTCCCAGGGAGAATCTTCCTCCTTCTTTAAGGTGAGCTGGGCACCTCGTTCAAAACCCACCCACCCTCCATACCCTGAGCCCCAAACTCCTGAGTTTTGCTCTGCCCCGGCAGGGGAAGGAAATTCACCCTTGCCCCCCAACAGATGGTTTGAAATGTGGTGATTACAAAACCCCGAAAGTAAAATAGTTTAATTACAAAGTCAATACGGCTGCCAACCTCGGCCGAGGCCTGAGCGTGAAAACAACAGACGGAGCTGTGTGAGCCCGGGGCAATGTTTAACCAGAACTTTGCATTAGCTACTGCTGCCCTCTCGGCTCACCCGACTCCCCGTCCTCCTATTTGTTGACTGTCACCCCACTGGGCTCTTGGTGGCAGGGGAGGGGTGAGCCGGGCAGCGGAGCACGGGCCCGCCCATTGGGCCCCTGGACTCCGGGCAGAAGTTGGGGCACAGCTGTTAGCAGCCTGGCAACTAAGGCTGGCAGCGTGGGTGCTGGTGGTAGGAGTCAATGCCACTTTGGCCACCGTCAGGGTCCGAAGTGGGCACGGTTTCCGGGTAGAGGCAACCGGTGGCTGATGCTGCCTCAGATCCACAAATCACCTCCATCAAAGTCACCATCGGGACGATCAGGGGCCCAGGTGGGCATGGTTTCCATGTAGAGGCCGATGCTCTCTCAGATCCACCAAGCGCTTCAGTCAAAATCAGGGCCAAAGCAGAGAGTCTTTCTGGACTGTCACTTTCCTGGGTTTTTTGAGCTCATCTCCTGGAAGGACAAGCTGATGGAATACAAATGATGCTTTCTTCCTTCTTTCCTGAGAGAAGCAACAGGATTTGGGCAGAAGGGTGGGCTCCAGGCCCCGAGGGCAGCGGACAATCACCCAAGGGCAAAGCCTGTCACAGTCTGCCCCTCCGTCACCATTAAATATCTACGGCCATTACTAGATAGTTCAGGTCAGGGGCCCGAGGTAGGAAGGTCTTACTATTTAGGCAGAACAAACACTGTTAACAGCCTTATCGGTGCACCTTAAGATGCTGATAAATGTCACCAGGATAACCTGTGACGATTCCTTCAGCTATTCCCAGGAGAGGATGAAAAGGCCAATATTTCAGGGTTTCTGAATGGTGGAAGAGGGCTTGGCTTGATGGGGGGGCAGGGTGAAGAGGGGCACAGAGCTGAAGGTTGGGTCAAGGGGGCGGGGAGGGAGGAGGCTGCAAAGCAGGGAAAGATGCAGAGGACAAGAGAGCCGGTTGTTGTTTAAATGGAAACACCTGAGGGAAGCAGTGTTGCCTAGTGGATGGAGCATGGGCCTGGGATTCAGAAGGACCTGTATTCTAGTCCCGGTTTCACTGCTTGTCTGCTGTGTGAGCTTGGGCAGGTCATTTAATTATTCAGTGCCTCAGTTACCTCATATGTAAAATGGGATTAATCAATCAATCAATCATATTTATTGAGCGCTTACTGTGTGCAGAGCACTGTACTAAGCACTTGGGAAGTACAAGTTGGCAACATATAGAGTTGGTCCCTACCCAACAGTGGGCTCACAGTCTAGAAGGGGGAGACAGAGAACAAAGCCAAACACATTAACAAAATAAAATAAATAGAATAGATATGTACAAGTAAAATAAATAGAGTAATAAATATGTACAAACATATATACATATATGCACTTATATATACATAAGACTGTGAGCAACATGTGGGTTATGGACTGTATCTAAATGGATGAGCTTGTATCTATCCTGGCGCTTAGTACAGTGCCTGGCACATAATAAGTGCTTAACAAATACCATAAGAAAAATAAATATAGGGTTAACTCAGGCAAGGCAGGGGAGAGGCCAACGCCCATCTGGCTCTCCCCGCCCTGTAGGCTCCCATGGGCTCCACAGTTCTTCAGAGCCAGTAAGGAAGGAGGGAATTGGGTGCGTGGGGGGACAGCAGACAGGAACAGAAGGTGAGGCAGGAGGAAGGTCTGAAATACTACCCACGCAGCCCTGGGAATCTCTCTACCTCCCCAAACCACACACACCCATTGTGTCTAAGCAGGACAGCCCAAATCTGGGGCATGGAGAGATGGTGCCCCGCTCAGAGCTGGGGAGGCAGAGCCTATCTACCCGCAAATCCCAGGCCTGCTCTGCATATATGTTTGTACATATTTATTACTCTATTGATTCATTTATTTATTTTACTTGTACCTATCTATTCTATTTATTTTATTTTGTTAGTATGTTTGGTTTTGTTCTCTGTCTCCCCCTTCTAGACTGTGAGCCCACTGTTGGGTAGGGACTGTATATGTTGCCAGCTTGTACTTCCCAAACGCTTAGTACAGTGCTCTGCACACAGTAAGCGCTCAATAAATACGATTGATTGATTGATTGATTGGGAGAGGGCCTCCTGTCCTCCATATGTGGGTCTGGGGGAGGCAGGGCAAAAAGAAGGACCCAGCTATGGGGACACTTCCCTCAGGAGGGAGGGGGAGCGGCAAAAAGAGAAGACACTAATTCCCACACCCCCTTGCCTCCCCTCCTCCATCACTGGTTGGTGGCAACAGCTGTTGGTATCAATAGCTATTTATAGTCATCTTCAGCACTTAGTTTTCTGTTTATTCATTTGTACGTTCAGTTATGTAGCTTGATTACTGTTTGTCAATTCTTTTATTGCCACCTCCCCCATTAGAGCGCAGGTTCCTTGTGGACAGGAAATGTGTCACCAATACTACTACAATGATATCATCGCTTTGTGCCGTGCACCGGGTGATATAATGACATCTCATTCATTCATTCATTCATTCAATTGCATTTATTGAGCGCTTACTGTGTGCAGAGCACTGTACTAAGCACATAAGTCACGTATCGGCCTTATAAAACCAAGTAGTCCTGGTCCCCTGGCCAGAGGTGGGGATGGCATTAATCATTCATTCATTCATTCAATCATATTTATTGAGTGCTTACTGTGTGCAGAGCACTGTACTAAGCTCTTGGGGCCATACAGGGATGGTCCCTACCCAACAACGGGCTCACAGTCTAGAAGGGGGAGACAGGCAACAAAACAAAACTGTTACCCCGAGAGAGGGCATTGTGTGGGTGAAGGGCACGGGATGAGGTATTTAAAACCACTGCATTCGCAAGGTATGTTAATGAGTATTCAAATTGTATGAGTGGATCTTTGCACTCTAATCTGCTCAAAGATTTCAATTTGACTCTTCTGGACAAAAATTTTGCTGATCCCTGCTATAATTAATATGATGCCATTATTTAGGCTGTGGCTGCTTCAAGGATAGTTTTTCTTTTGTTTGTCAGGTGGAAGGTGTTATTTGTGATCATGAGATGGAGTTTGACTCATTCACTTACCTAAAGTAGGCCATTACTGTTGAGTCTGCCAATCCCATTCGGCCTGATGGCTTCCTTCCATGTGTGGGCATCACTTCCCACTCTGGCATCAAAATTACCCATTACAGCCAATTTATTGGTACTTCTATGATTAGTTCACTTAAATCTTTGTGGAAACGCCTTTTTTTTCCAACACAGATCATCATTACATGGACATAAGCGCTTACGATGTTAGCAAAGCTCTTCTGTTTCAGGGCAGCTCTGTCACTTGTCTGTTGTGTGACCTTGGACAAGTCGCCTGACTTCTCTGTGCCTCAGTTGCCTCATCTGTAAAATGGAGATTAAGACTACAGGATAGGGACTATGTTCAAATTGATTAACTTGTATCTACCCCAGCAGTTAGAACAGCATTACACACATAGTAAGCACTTAACAAGTACCATAAAAATACAGCGGCAGGGCAGGGAGTTGCTGTAGGGTCATTAGACAGCCAAGGAAACCTCTGGGCAGATTTGGGAGGCCTGACATTAGTGGCTGTCTGACTACAAATCCAACCCCAGATAAGAGTCGTTCTGAAGAAGGATGTCTTCTCCAAAAGAAGACACATTCAGCACCTCATTCATTCATTCAATCATATTTATTGAGCGCTTACTGTGTGCAGAGCACTGTACCAGGCACTTGGGAAAGTACAATACAACAATAACAGTGACATTCCCTACCCACAACGAGCTCACAGTCTAGAGTGGGGGAGAGAGAGATCAATACAAATTAAAAAAATAACAGATATGTACATAAGTGCTTTGGGGCTGGGAGGGTGCAAAGAGTGAAGGGAGAAAGTCAGGATGATGCAGAAGGGAGTGGGAGATGAGGAAAAGTGGGGCTTAGTCTGGGAAGGCTTCTTGGAGGAGATGTGCCTTCAATAAGGTTTTGAAGGTGGGTAGAGTCTGTTGATCTGAGGAGGGAGAGCATTCCAGGCCAGAGGCAGGATAATAATAATGGTATTTGTTAAGCGCCTACTATGTGCCAAGCACTGTTTTAAGCGCTGGGATACATACAAGGTAATCAGGTTGCCCCACATGGGCCTCGCAGTCTTAATCCCCATTTTACAGATGAGCCGACTGAGGCACAGAGAAGTGAAGTGACTTGCCCAAGGTCACACACCAGGCAAGTGATAGAGCCGGGATTAGAACCCATGATCTCTGACTCCCAAGCCCGCTCTCTTTCCAGTAAGCCACGCTGCTTAGTGGGCTAGGGGTCAGTGGCAAGATAGGTGAGATGGAGGCACAGTGAGAAGGCTAGCATTAGAGGAGCGAAGTATGGGGGGGAGGTTGTAGAAGGAGAGAAGTGAGGTGAGGTAGGAGAGGGCAAGGTGATGGAGTGCTTTAAAGCCAATGGTGAGCAGTTTTTATTTGATACAGAAGTGGGTAGGCAACAACTGAAACTTTTTGAGGAATGGGGTGATGTGTCCAGAGCATTTTTGTAGAAAAATGATCCAGGCAGAAGAGTGAATTATGGACTGGACTGGGTAAAGACAGAAGGCTGGGAGGTCAGCAAGGAGGTGGATGCAGTAGTCCAGGCCTCTTTACCTCCATACCTTCTTCTGTGAGCTGTACTTTATTGGGGAATTTAGTCTCTTTTTGTGCCTTGCCATTAACTCATATCAATGCATTTTTATTGTGCATTTACCTTGTGCAGAACACTCTACTAAGTGCTTGAGAAACAGTATGGCATAGTGGATACAGCATGGGCCTGGGAACCAGAAGGTCATGGGTTCTAATCCCAGCTTGGACACTTGTCTGTTGTGTGACCTTGGGCAAGTCACTTCACTTCTCTGGGCCTCAGTTCCCTCATCTATAAAATGGGGATTGAGACTGTGAGCCCCACATGGGACAGGGCTGTGTCCAATGCAATTTGCTTGTATCCACCCCAGTGCTTAGTACAGTGCCTGGCACATACTTATGTGCTTAACAAATACTGTTATTATTATTATTATTATTATTGGGAGAGTACAAAAAAACAGAATACAGAGTTGGTAGATATGTTTTCTGGCCACAAGGAACTTGCATTCTAGAGGAGCAGTTCCTGGTCAGTTCACATCCTGTTAGAAATATTAAGAATGGAACCCGTTGTTGGACCTGATTACCTGGTATTCACCCCAGGGCTTAATACAGTACGTGGCACTTAGTAAGCGCTTAACAAATACTGCAATTATTAATGGAATAATAGAATAATTAGAATTATAAATGGGAAGACAGAAGCAAAGAATGAGGTAACAGAATTCAGTGGGTCCTCTCCATCACAGCCATGCTGATCAATTAATCAATCATATTTATTAAGTGCTTACTGTGTGCACTTTTCTAAGCACTTGGGAGAGTCTTCCATTGCCCCTTAGCTGGGAGGGACGTGGAAGAAAAATGAATTATTACTATTGCGGTATTTGTGAAGTCATTTGGAAGGCCAAATGACCCAATTTAGATTAGCGTATTTTGGACACATAATCAGGAGGACTAATTCTCTGGAGAAGATACTAATGCTAGGAAAAGTCCAGTGAAAACGTGGAAGAGGCAGACCAGCAGCTAGATGGATAAAGACCATAACAGTGATAATAGAAGAACCATTAGAAAGGTTACGGATTATGACAGAAGACAGGATGTTCTGGAAAAAATATATCCATAGAGTCGCTAAGAATTGGAAACAACTCAACAGCACTTGATAATACTACTAATAATAATTTGTTAAGCACTTACTATGTACCAAGCACCACAGTAAGCACTGAGGTAGATACAAGTTAATCAGGTTAGATATAGTCCCTGTCCCAAATGGGGCTCATATTCTAAGTAGGAGGGAGAACAGGTATTGAATCCCATTTTACAGATAAGGAAAAGGAGGCACTGCGAAGTTAAGTGACTTGCCCAAAGTCACACAGTAGGCAAGTAGCAGAGCCAGAATTAGAATCCAGGTCCTCTGACTTCCAGGTTCATGATCTTCCCATTAGGCCACACTACATCACTGGTTGTCATCAGGATACCCACTTGCAGGATTTGTAAAATGCTCAAGGATGAAGAGCATGTCTATCAACTCTGTTGTACTGTACTCCCCAAGCTCTTACTATGTTCATAGTAAATACCACTGATTAATAATTGATCGACTATCCACCTGCTCAGAATAATAACAATAATAATTATGGTATTTGTTAAGCACTTACTATGTGCCAGGCACTGTACTAAGTGCTGGGGTGGATACAAGCAAATCGAGTTGGACACAGTCCCTTGTCCCAAGTGGGGCTCACAGTCTCAGTCCCCGTTTTACAAATGAGAAGAGAAGTTAAGTGACTTGCCCAAAGTCACACAGCTGACAAGTGGCAGGCAAGGATTAGAACCCATGACATTTTGAGTCTCAGGCCCGTGCTCTATTCACTATGCCATGCTGCTTCCCATACCTTCTCTTTTCCTGCAGCCTTCTAGACTGTAGTCCCTGTTCCCTAAGGAAGGGCAACACCAATTCATGTTCAGCTTGGAATCCACTGTAATCCCCAGGTTTCTTTTCTGTTGATATAGCCAATCTGTTCCCGTCCTGAATTTGTATTTGTTTGTGTCTTCATGGACATAGTCCCTTGCCCTTCTTTGTGTTTATTTGCATCCCTTTTCTGTGGGACCACTTCTCCATGTGCTTAGCCAGTCCATCAATAGCACTGATTGAGAAACTATTTGGTGCAAAGCACTATATTAAGCACTTGGGAGAGTACGATAGAATTAGAAGAGAAAATCTTCAGCCTCAAGGAGTTTACAATCTAACAGGAGGGACTGATAGATACAAACAAGTCACAAATAGAAAAGGAAAAAGAAATAATGCACGGGCCATTGATAGCGGGAGTATAAATAGAAAAATAAACAAAAATTACCATAAATTGAGGCTAGGTACAAGAACTCTGGTTAGCTGCTATGGGGATGCAACCTGGGAAGTTGGAGTTTAGTCAGGGAATGTCTCCTCAGAGAGGTGGGCTTTCAGGAGTGTTTTGAAGATGTAGAGAGCTGTGGTCGGACACATTTTAAGAGGGAGGGAATTTCAGGCAGGAGGGAAGGCATGAGAAAAGGATCAGAGGGAGGAGAGTCAAGAACCAGGCACAACTTGAGAGGGATATATAGAGAGAGCTGGGGTATAGTGGGAGAAGAGATCTTGTAAGAAAGAGGGAGAGTAACGGTTAGCTGCCGGAGGCTTTTCAAGGATGGAAAGATTCATTCATTCTTTCATTCAATTGTATTTATTGAGTGCTTACTGTGTGCAGAGCACTGTACTAAGAGCTTGGGAAGTACAAGTTGGCAACATATAGAGATGGTCCCTACCCAACAACGGGCTCACAGTCTAGAAGGGGAAGACAGACAACAAAACAAAATATATTAACAAAATAAAATAAATAGAATAGTAAATATGTACAACTAAAATAGAGGAATAAATCTGTACAAACATATATGCAGGTGCTGTGGGGAGGGGAAGGAGGTAGGTCGGGGGGGATGCAGAAGGGGAGAGGAAGGAGGGGGCTCAGTCAGGGAAGGCCTCCTCGAGGAATGAGCTCTCAGTAGGGCTTTGAAAGGAGGAAGAGAGCTAGCTTGGTGGATGTGCGGAGGGAGGGCATTCCAGGCCAGGAGGAGAACGTGGGCTGGGGGTCGACGGCGGGACAGGCGAGAACGAGGGACAGTGAGGAGGTTAGCGGCAGAGGAGTGGAGGGTGTGGGATGGGTTGTAGAAGGAAAGAAGGGAGATGAGGTAGGAGGGGGCGAGGTGATGGAGATCCTTGAAGCTGAGAGTGAGGAGTTTTTGCCTGATGTGTAGATTGACTGGTAGCCACTGGAGATTTTTGAGGAGGGGAGTAACATGCCCAGAGCGTTTCTGCACAAAGATGATCCAGGCAACAGCGTGAAGTATATAGATTGAAGTGGGGAGAGACAGGAGGATGGGAGATCAGATATGTGTACAGAATGACATTTGAGAAAAATAATTGAGGCAGCAGAATGAAGTCTAGCCAGGAGAAGGGAGAGGCTAGAGGCAGGGAGGCTAGAGGCAGGGAGACTAGTGAGGAGGCTGGTGCATTCATTCATTCAATCGTATTTATTGAGCGCTTACTGTGTGCAGAGCACTGTACTAAGCGCTTGGGAAGTACAAGTTGACAAGTCGGTGCAGGAATTCAAATGGGAAAGGACAAGCACCCAAACTCAAATGGGGGCTGTTTTATGGAGGGGAAGGGATAGAACGAGGGGTTTTGTGGAGGAACACTTGTGAAGATTTAGCAACAGACTGTAAGTGAGAATTACAAGACAAAGAGGAGATAAAGATAATACAAGGGATATGGGCTTCTGGGACAGGGAGGATTGTGGTGGTGTAGAGGGAGTTCAGAAAGTTAGATGGATCTGGGAGGAAAGATAAGGAATTCATTTGAAACATATTGAACTTGAGGTGCTGGTGGACTTCCAGAAAGAGTGTTCTGGAGGAAAAGGAAATGCAAGATTGCAGAGCAGTAAGAGGGATGTGGAGTTATTTGCCCAGAGGGACAAGCTAAAGCCTCATGAGTGATGAAATCTTTGAGGCAGTAAGTATAAAGTGAGAAGAGAAGGACACCCAGAAAAGAGCCCTGGAGGACAACAGTGCTTAGTACAATAAATATGACCCATTAGAGGATGAGTGGCAGAAGAGAAACCAATTCAACAAATTGAGGACATGCACAACTAATAAGAATAAAAATGATAATGGTATTAAGTACTTACTACGTGCCAGGCACTATACTAAATTCTGGGGTGGATACAAGCAAATTGAGTTGGACACAGTTCCTGTCCCACATGGGGCTCACAGTCTCAATCCCCATTTTATAGATGAGGGAACTGAGGCCCAGAGAAGTGAAGTGATTTGCCAAAGGTCACCCAGCAGACAAGTGGCGGAGCTGGGATTAGAACCCATGACCTTCTGACTCCCAGCCCTGTGCTCTATCCACTATGTTATGTTGATTCTATACTTAGGGGCACACGCAGGCGTGTGCACGCATACACACACACACACACACACACACACACACACACACCCCTGCACACATATAAGCACACACATGGGCATACAAAAATGCCTAGACAAGCACAATTATAAATGGATATAAACATATACACAAATACAGACTGTTATAAGCACCCCCACACACACATGTCCAAGCACGCATACATGCATATACCGATGCCCACCCAGACACACAGATGCAGTCATACACTCTTTTGGAAAAGGCTTGTTTAGTTTTTGGCTTTCTGGTCATTTTGCTTTTGTTCTGAAAGTGGCAGAGGAAGGAATCCAGGGTAAGTGGATTAGGGAGCAGGGGAGCTACAGCTTCTGGAAGGCAGGCAGTTGGCAGGGTGCTGGCTCTCTAGACTGTGAGCCCACTGTTGGGTAGGGACCTTCTCTGTATGTTGCCAACTTGTACTTCTCAAGCGCTTAGTACAGTGCTCTGCACACAGTAAGCGCTCGATAAATACGATTGATTGATTGATTGGGGAATAAGAAGGAAAATTTGAAACATTGGGGTGGTCGGGGAGGGGGGCAAGGAAAAGGCTCCTGGGAATGGGTGTGGGCCAACCATGGCAAAAGGAAAATGGGGGAGAAGGTACGGCCTTGCTCTCCAGAATTACAGCCATTTGACCCCAACCAACTCTTCCCCTGCTGTCCTTTTTTCTCCCTCACCCAACCATCCCAGGAAGTTAGAAGGGGATGGCAGGGTTGCGGGGCTTGGAAGGCCCTGGCTTTTTGACTGACACTCTAAACTACCCCAAAGCAGCCAGATTTCCTAGACTTATCTTTCTGGGGGGTGGGGGGAGGTGAAGCATTCCTGAGTTGCCATGAGTGGGGCATCCAGAGGGTAGGGATGTCAGTGGGTGGCACCCCCCTGAGACAGAGGGGGACAGGGCTTCCTGTGGGCAGAATCAAGGGACCAAGTATGACGAGTTGGGGAGGACAAAGACAGGAAGGGGGGCTACAGACAGAAGATACACAGAGGGAGCAGAGGGAAGAACACGGACAGAAGGGATACAGAGAGAGAGGGAGAGATGCACAGTCTCCCCCCTAGACTATAAGCTTGTTGTGGGCAGGGAATGTGTCTATTGTTTATCGTAACATTTGTTTATTGTTTATTGTTAGAGAAGCAGCGTGGTTCAGTGGAAACAGCCGGGCTTTGGAGTCAGGGGTCATGGGTTTGAATCCTGGCTCCATCAATTGTCAGCTGTGTGACTTTGGGCAAGTCACTTCACTTCTCTGTGCCTCAGTTCCCTCATCCGTAAAATGGGGATTAAGACTGTGAGCCCCCCGTGGGACAACCTGATCTTCTTGTAACCTCCCCAGCGCTTAGGACAGTGCTTTGCACAAAGTAAGTGCTTAATAAATGCCATTATTATTATTATTACATTGTACTCTCCCAAGTGCTCAGTACAGTGCTCTGCACACAGTAAGTGCTCAATAAATACTATTGAATGAATGAATGACAATGGAGATAGAAAGTCCCTAACGGGGCAATGACTGCCATTGACAATTGTGGGCCAGCTTGGTGCCATTGTCCCTTGTCTCCCACTGGCCCCCAGCCCCACTGGCTCATGGATCCCCCACATAATGGCAATTTACTGAGTGAGTCTCTGGCTGCCATCCCTGAAATTCTGCAGGTACAGCTCCACAAGACCATTTTAATAATAATAATAATAATAATGATTAATAATAATGGTATTCATTAAGTGCTGATTATATGCCAAACATCTTTCTAAGCACTGGGGTAGATACTAGGTAATCAGGTTGGACACAGACCCTGTCCTACATGGGGCTCGCAGCCTTCATCCCCATTTTACAGATGAGGTAACTGAGGCACAGAAAAATGAAGTGACTTGCCCAAGGTCACACAGCAGACAAGTGGTGGAGCCGGGTTTAGAACCGACGTCCTCTGATCCCAAGCCCGGGCTCTTGCCACTAGGCCATGCTGCTTCTCATTTTAGCCCAGGATGCCTCCAGTGAAAATGACTTGATTCAAATTCCTCCCACTGATGTCCGGGGCTGAGATGGCTGTTGGGAGGGTATGACTTGGAAGAAGAAAAATTAATCAGGTAATTCATTCAATTCATTCATTCAATCGTATTTATTGAGCGCTTACTGTGTGCGGAGCACTGTACTAAGCGCTTGGGAAGTACAAGTTGGCAACATAGAGAGACGGTCCCTACCCACCAGTGGGTTCACGGTCTAGAAGACTGTGAAGAAGAGGTAATGCCACATGGAGGAGGTGGGATTTCAGGACTTGGAAGATGGAGATTGTACTTCCCAAGCGCTTAGTACAGTGCTCTGCACACAGTAAGTGCTCAATAAATATGATTGAATGAATGAATGGCATGAATCAGGGGTGGAGGCGGGAGAGTCTAGAACAAGGTACCTTGAGAAGGTGAGGCTGGGAGGAATGGGAAGTGCGAGGTGGGATGTGTGAGAAGAAAACATAGACCAGTGGGAGTGGGAAGAGACAGGGCACAGTGGATGGAGCACAGGCCTGGAAGTCAGAAGGTCACGGATTCTAATCCTGTCTCTGCCACTTGTCTGCTGTGAGACCTTGGCCAAGTCACTTTACTTCTCTGGGCCTCAGTTATTTCATCTGTAAAATGGGGATTGAGACTGTGAGCCCCACGTGGAACAGGGACGTGGCTCGGTGGAAAGAGCATGGGCTTTGGAGTCAGAGGTCATGGGTTCAAATCCCGGCTCCACCAATTGTCAGCTGTGTGACTTTGGGCAAGTCCCTTAACTTCTCTGTGCCTCAGTTCCCTCATCTGGAAAATGGGAGTTAAGACTGTGAGCCCCACGTGGGACAACCTGATCAACTTGTAACCTCTCCAGCGCTTAGAACAGTGCTTTGCACATAGTAAGCGCTTAATAAATGCTATCATTAATTAAAGAGCACGGGCTTTGGAGTCAGAGGTCATTCGTTCAAATCCCAGCCTGCCGATTGTCAGCTGTGTGACTTTGGGCAAGTCACTTCACTTCTCTGGGCCTCAGTTACCTCATCTGTAAAATGAGGATGAAGACTGTGAGCCCCCCGTGGGAAAACCTGATCACCTTGTAACCCCAGCTCTTTGCACTTAGTAAGCACTTAATAAATGCCATCATTATTATTATTATGTCCAACCTAATTTGTTTGTATCCACTCTAGTGCTTAGTACGGTGCCTGGCGCATAGTAAGCACTTAACAAATACCAGAATTATTATTATTATTACCCACATGTCAAAGTGGAAAGAGCACACGCCTGGGAATCAGAGGACCTGGCTTCTAATTCCGGCTGTGCCACTTGTCTGCTGTGTGACTTTGGGCAGGTCACTTAATTTTGCTGTGCCTTAGTTCCCTCACCTGTAAAATGGAGATTAAATGCGACTTAGACTGTGAGCCACATGTGGGGCAGGAGAAGTGGTGTGGCCAACTGGAAAGAGCATAGGCCTGGGAGTTGGAGGACCTGGTTTCTAATCCTGACTCTATCACTTGTCTGCTGTGTGACCTTGGGCTAGTCACTTAACTTCTCGGTGACTCAGTTACCTCTTCTGTAAAGTATAAAGTGTTGAACAGATATTATTGTTAGTTAAGCAGGAGAAAGCTGATTTTGTGCCAATAGAATCAATCAATTGTATTTATTGAGCGCTTACTATGTGCAGAGTACTGTACTAAGCACTTGGGAGAGTACAGTACAACAGAATTAGCAGACGTTCCCTGCCCATAATGAGCTTAAAGTCTAGAGAAGGGTTTGTTTCGTGTCAAACTAAAAGGGTAACCATTGGAGGTTTTGGGCAGTGGAGAGACATGTGGAGAACATCATTTTGGAAAGATGATCCGGGAGCAAAATAGAGTAGAGCAGAGAAACCAGTGAGGAGGCTGAGACAGTAGCCAAACAGGGATGCGGTGAACTCTTGGATTAGGGTGGGTTGACTGTTTGGATGGAAGAGGGGAGAGTTAAACCTGGGAAACACAGACAATCAGCAGGTGGAGTTTTGCCACAAACTGAAAGTGAGAGCCTGGGGACCAGTATCCATTACATCCTTCAGAGTTTCTCATTTGTCCAAAGCTCCTCGCTGATGTAGCCAACACGGTTATTGGAGCCAGCAATCTGCTCTTCCGTGGTCATAGAGGTCGCCTCATGAGCTGTATTAAAACTTAACTCTGCGTTCAAGTTAAACGCTTTGGAGTTATTAGAGTTTCCTCTCCTCTCCAAATGTCTGGGTTGAGAGGAGGCTTCGGAGGAAGTGTGCTAGCAACGGTAGGATGTGAGGAAGAGGGACGAGTCCATTAAACAGATGTCGATGGGGCCATTAGCCCAGGGTGGAGAGGCGACACCTGGCCCTCGCTCCATCTGCCCGGGACTTTAGTACCTGAAAATGTACTGCAGCCCCAGTTCTCGGCTTCTATTAAATCTTTTACTGCTCCATTATGGGGAACCCCAGAGTCATTCCGACCTTCTGGCTCGCAGAGAGCCCGGCCAGTAATGCGCTGCTGGTGGCCAGCTGGGAATGCTAATGAGGGAGTGGCAGGGGTCAAATGGTACTCTGCCCGGCTGGGAGACCCAGCTTCTGCACCCACGGGAGGAAGTCGTCAGGCCGTAAAGTCAGAGATTGAACAGGGAGGCGTGGGGGCCGTGACATTACTCTCAGCACTCTCCTTCCTGGTATTCGGGAGGGAGATCTCGGCCCCCTCCTCGAGCAGGTGGGCCTCTTAGCCAGTAAAGAACAAGGAGCCCAGAAATCTGTACTAAGTACAGTACAACCTCCTGAAAGCTGGAATAGGGTCATAGGGGAAAGTGCCTAACTTCCCAAATGGCACTGCCCCATAATGAAAGACACCGGGACAGATGCTGGGAGGGCAGGAATTATCCTAGGGTTCCTTGCGCTTGAAATTTTTCACCCCTCCCTCAGCCCCACAGCACTTATGTACATGTCCATAATTTATATATTTATATTACTGTCTATCTTCCACTCTAGACTGTAAGCTCGTTGTGGGCAGGGAACCTGTCTACCAGTTGTGTTATATTGTTCTCTCCCAAGTGCTTAGTACAGTGCTCTGCCCACAGTAAATGCTCAACTAATATGATTGATTGATTGGTTCTAGAAGGTGATGAGTAGACCTCTTGGCTGTCCAAGAAGATGATGGGCTCAGTGGAGAAGAGCATGGGCTTTGGAGTTAGAGGTCATGGGTTCAAACCCCGGCTCTGCCAATTGTCAGCTGTGTGACTTTGGGCAAGTCACTTAACTTCTCTGGGCCTCAGTTCCCTCATCTGTAAAATGGGGATTGAGACTGTGAGCCCCACGTGGGACAACCTGATCACCTTGTAGCCTCCCCAGCGCTTAGAACAGTGCATTGCACATAGTAAGCACTTAATAAATGCCATCATTATTATTATTATGATGATGATGGGGAAAGATGACCTCAGAGCAGCCATTAGATCTGTCAGTGCTCAATAAATATGATTGAATGAATGAATCTTTACTATCATCCTCATCCTAGCTAGTCTGAGAGCAAAAAAACTCTCTCCTCACTTCCAGCTGGCTCTGAGTAGAGTCTCCTCTTTCTGTCGATTACATGAGTGGCTGTTCATTTGGATTTATACCAGACAGTCCCATTTTCAGCTGGCTTGTCCCACGTCTTGTCCAGATAGGACAACAGATGCTTTTCTGTCCGGTATCTTTTATTTTCAACACCAGGACCTCCAGCTGCCCCAGTTCCTGCCTCTGAGTTTCTCTGCTCAGAAGAGGCATCTGTGATCACAGGGGCCTGGCAGGAGGACACAAAAGCTCCAGAGGAAGTGATGGGGTCCGAGGTCCCCCTGTAGGTTTAGGTGGCCTCAAATGGACTTCCTTTTTTTTTATAGTTTTTGTTAAGCACGGACTATGTATCAGGCACTGTACTAAGCCCTGGGGTAGGTTCAAGCTAACCAGGTCAGACACAGTCCATGTCCCACATGGGGCTCACAGTCTTAATCCCCAGTTTACAGATGAAGGAACTGAACCCCAGAGAAGTTAAAAGAAAATCCCAGGGTTACACAACAGAGAAGTGGCAGAGCTGGGGTTAGGACCCAGGTCCCTCTACTCCCAGGCCCATGTTCTATAATAATAATAATGGTGGTATTTGTTAAGCGCTTACTATGTGCACAGCACTGTTCTAAGCACTGGGGGGGATACAAGGTGATCAGGTTGTCCCACTTGGGGCTCATAGTCTTAATCCCCGTTTTACAGATGAGGTAACTGAGGCACAGAGAAATTAAGTGGCTTGCCCTAGGTAACACAGCTGACGTGGCAAAGCGGGGATTCGAACCCATAACCTCTGACTCCCAAGCCCACAATCTTTCCACTGAGCCACACTGTTCTATCCACTAGACCATGCTGCTTCCTGAGTATGATATCTGTATGTCGGGCTGGGTCCCCAGAGTAACACACGTGGAGTTCTGTCGTCTGTCCGGTTGTCAGTCTACCTTAGCCAGCTCTAGATTCTGGAGCTAAAAGAGGAAGTTATCTTGGGGGTGTAGGTGGTGGCTAAGGCAACCCAGAATAATGGGCAATCAATTGACAAGTTACCTTATTTACTGAGCGCTTACTATGTATCTAAGCACAGTGCTAAACCCTGGGGTAGATCAATCAATCAATCAATCAATCGTATTTATTGAGTGCCTACTGTGTGCAGAGCACTGTACTAAGCGCTTGGGAAGTCCAAGTGGGCAACATATAGAGACGGTCCCTACCCAACAGTGGGCTCACAGTCTAGAAGGGGGAGACAGAGAACAAAACAAAACATATTAGCAAAATAAAATAGAATGAATATGTACATAGAAAATAAATAAATAGAGTAATAAATACATACCAACATATATACATATATACAGGTGCTGTGGGGAAGGGAAGGAGGTAAGGCGGTGGGGAAGGAGAGGGGGATGAAGGAGGGGGCTCAGTCTGGGAAGGCCTCCTAAAATCAAAAATCAAACAGACGGATGGACAGACGGGCAGCAGCTGGAGTGGCAAGAGAAGGGGGGAATAATAATAATAATAATAATTATTATTATTATTATAATAATAATGATAATGATGATGATGGAAGTGGGGGAACCAGCAAGGTAGGCCTGCAGCAGGCGACCCCCACCCAGCCTCTCACTCCAGGGGGGCTCTGGGTATTGGCAGGGGCCCGGGCCAGGCTGGGGAAGGGGCCCCGGGGAGTGTCCTCAGACAAGGATACTAGAATACATAATTAACTAGGCTGGACACAGTCCCTGTCCCAGCGCTTCCAGTCTTTCTCAGTCTAATTAGTCTGGAGAAGCAGCATGGCTCAATGGAAAGAGCACGGGCTTTGGAGTCAGAGGTTATGAGTTCAAATCCCAGCTCCGCCAATTGTCAGCTGTGTGACCTTGGGCAAGTCACTTAGCTTCTCTGTGCCTCAGTTAGCTCATCTGTAAAATGGGTATTAAGACTGTGAGCCCCACGTGGGACAATCTGATCACCTTGTATCCTCCTCAGTGCTTAGAACAGTGCTTTGCACATAGTAAGCACTTAGCAAATGCCATCATCATCATCATTCCAATCTAGCAGATAAGAGGGAGAGCAGTCAACCGCTATCCCAGCATGCCGCAAAAGAAGGGCATTACACCCTACCTCTTAACATAGATTCTATCTCAGAGTGAAGAGAAGAGCGACTATCAGAATGAGGCTTGCTGGGATGGCAGAGGACTGCCAACTGTATTTCTGCCTGCAACCTCCAGAATTAACAGTGATGAGATCAGACCAGTCCAACGGGACTAAAATTTGGGACGGGTATGTGGGGATGAGGATGGCAACATGACAAAGCAGACACAAGTGGGACTGACTGCCTATCGTTTGGGATGCTCGGTTCCTTCCTGGCGCATTTTTCTGAGGAAGAAGCCAAAACAAAGCCTTCACCTGTCCATCGAGGAGTTGGAAATATTAAGTCCTGCCTAGGTGCAATGATCACGTTCTTCACGTGAACCTCCCTGCCCTATCGCTTCAGCACTGCAATTAGGTCAAGGGAAGGACCGAGTTTTCATGTCCTGTATTGATGCCATGTCCCAGCGGTGAAAATGATGACTGACTCTGGGAATAGACTTCATTGGCTCTGGGAGCCCTGCCTGTAGTTCTGGTGAAACCATTTGCTGATTTGAATTAATTCTGTGGCGTCCTTCCTTCCTCCCTCGACCCCTTCCCAAACAAAGCTAATTAGACTGAGAAAGTAGCTTCTGCTTTTGGCCTTGGAGGCAATAAGGGGAAGCAGCGTGACTTAGTGGAAGGAGCCTGGACTTGGGAGTCAGAGGACATGGGTTCTAATCCCAGCTCTGCCACTTGCCTGCTGTGTGATCTTGGGCAAGCCACTTAACTTCTCAGGGCCTCAGTTACCTCACCTGTAAAATGGGGATTTAAACTGTGTGAGCTCCCTCCGGCCACCCCGCCCCATGGGACAACCTGATTACCATGTATCTACCTCAGCACTTAGAACAGTGCTTGTCATATAGTAAGTGCTTAGCAAATACCATAATTGAGAAGTAGCTTGGCTTAGTGGAAAGAGTGTAGGCTTGGGAGTTAGAGGTCGTGGGTCCTAAGCCCAGCTCCGCCATTTGTCTGCTCTGTGGCCTTGGGCAAGCCACTTCACTTCTCTGTGCCTCAGTTACCTCATCTGTAAAATGGGGATTAAGACTGTGAGCCCCACATGGGACAACGTGATTACCTTGTATCTTCCCCAGTGCTTAAAACAGTGCTTGGCACATAGTAAGCACCTGACAAATGCCATCATCATCATCATTATTATTATTATAATCTAAGTAGTTATAAAGGTTGAGATGGTGGTGGTGGTGTTTGTATTTGCTAAACACTTATGGGTCACACACTGAACTAAGCACTGGGGTATATACCAGGTAATCCGAGCAGAGGCAGTCCCACAGAAGCTCCCTAAGTAGGAGAACAGGGAGAACAGCACTTAGTACAGTGCTCTGCATACAATAAGCAATAAGCAAATCTGCCAATTACTCTTCCCCACCTTCAAAGCCCTACTGACGGTGCACGTCCTCCAAGAAGCCTTCCCAGATTAAGCCCCACTTTTCCTCATCTCCCCCTCCCTTCTGCATCACCCTGACTCACTCCCTTTGCTCTTCCCCTCTCTCCGTCCCACAGAATTTATGTATATATGTATGTAACTATAATTCTGTTTATTTATATTGATGCCCGTTTACTTGTATTGATGTCTGTCTCCCCCTGTGAGCTCACTGTGAACAGGGATTGTTGTATTGTACTTTACTGCTATATTGTACTTCCCAAGCACTTAGTATAGTGCTCTGCACACAGAAAGCACTCAATAAATACGATTGAATGAATGAATGAATGAATGAATAAGCACTTAATATATTCGATGGAATGAACAGGTATTGAATCCCATTTTGCAGTAGAGGAATCCTAGGCACAGAGAAGTGAGCAGTAAGTGCCCAATAACTACTATTGACTGATTGATTGATTGATTGAAGTGACTTGCCCAAGGTCACACAGGTATTTGTGCTGAGGGAAGCGGTGGCGGGCACTCTCGGCTTCAAGGCTGTCCATCCCCTCGCCCCCTCCTACCTCACCTCCCTTCTCTCCTTCTCCAGCCCAGCCCGCACCCTCCGCTCCTCCGCCGCTGATCTCCTCAGTGTGCCTCATTCTCGCCTGTCCCATCGTCGACCCCCGGCCCACGTAGTCCCCCGGCCCGGAATGCCCTCCCTCTACACATCTGCCAGACTAACTCTCTTCCTCCCTTCAAAGCCCTACTGAGAGCTCACCTCCTCCGGGAGGCCTTCCCAGACTGAGCCCCCTTTTTCCTCTCCTCCTCTCTCCATCATCCCCACTCCCTCCGCCCTACAGCACTTGTATATATTTGTACATATTTATTACTCTATTTATTTTACTTGTACATATTTACTACTCTATATTTTATTAATGATGTTCATATAGCTATAATTCTATTTATTCTGATGGTTTTGACACCTGTCTACATGTTTT
Source organism: Tachyglossus aculeatus (assembly GCF_015852505.1). NCBI lineage: Eukaryota > Metazoa > Chordata > Mammalia > Monotremata > Tachyglossidae > Tachyglossus > Tachyglossus aculeatus. The sequence continues at coordinate 99,233,171 of NC_052067.1, read as the reverse complement.
GTTTTGTTGTCTGTCTCCCCCTTCTACACTGTGAGCCCATTGTTGGGTAGGAACCATCTCTATATGTTGCCGACTTGTACTTCCTAAGCACTTAGTACAGTTCTCTGCGCACACTACGCACTCAATAAACACAATTGAATGAATGAATGAAAAAGTGGTGAAGCCAGGATTAGAAACCAGGTCTTCTGATTCCCAGGCCTGCTCTCTTTTCACCAGGGCAATCTGGTCTGAATCTGATAAACCATTTCACAGCAGCTCCCATGCCCTTTGCTGCCTCGTTGGAAGGCCCTATCACTGTAGGAGGGATTCAGAGGCAGGGCAGAGAGGCAGGACAGAGGGATGTCTGCTTCAACCTGCAGTGTCAATCAATCATATTTATTGAGAGCTCACCTAATCCAGGAGGCCTTCCCAGACTGAGCCCCTTCCTTCCTCTCCCCCTCGTCCCCCTCTCCAAACCCCCATCTTACCTCCTTCCCTTCCCCACAGCACCTGTATATATGTATATATGTTTGTACATATTTGTTACTCTATTTATTTATTTATTTATTTTATCTGTACAGATCTGTTCTATTTATTTTATTTTGTTAGTATGTTTGGTTTTGTTCTCTGTCTCCCCCTTTTAGACTGTGAGCCCACTGTTGGGTAGGGACCGTCGCTATATGTTGCCAATTTGTACTTCCCAAGCGCTTAGTCCAGTGCTCTGCACACAGTAAGCGCTCAATAAATACGATTGATGATGATGATGATGATGAGCGCTTACTGTGTGTAGAGCACTGTACTAAGCGCTTGGTATTGTGTCGACTCCTCTCCTTCTCACTCTGCTCAGAAATCTTACCGCAGGCTCCCAAACCCATACTCTGGGCACCCTCTACTGGTTCTGTCAGATCAGTAGGCAGTGGATCTTGGGCCATCCCTCGCTCGGAGTTACAACTCCTCCCTAACCATGAGGGTACTCAATCAATCAATCAATCAATCGCATTTATTGAGCGCTTACTGTGTGCAGAGCACTGGACTAAGCGCTTGGGAAGTACAAGTTGGCAACATATACAGTCCCTACCCAACAGTGGGCTCACAGTCTAACAGGGGGAGACAGAGAACAAAACCAAATATACTAACAAAATAAAATAAATAGAATAGATATGAACAGGTAAAATAAATAAATAGAGTAATAAATAAATAAATAGAGTAATAAATAAGTAGAGTAATAAATAAATAGAGTAATAAATAAAAAGAGTAATAATAAATAGAGTAATAAATAAATAAATAGAGTAATAAATAAATAGAGTAATAAATAAATAGAGTAATAATAAATAGAGTAATAAATAAATATATAGAGTAATAATAAATAGAGTAATAAATAAATAAATAGAGTAATAAATAAATAAACAGAGTAATAAATAAATAGAGTAATCTCAAACGACCACCAGCACGTGGCTCCTCCAATAGTCTAATGCCCCTTCTGGAGATGACAATTACAATTGGGTTATTTGCTAAGTGCTTACTATATGCCGGGCACTGTACTAAGAGCTGGGGTGGACACAAGGGAATCGGGTTGGACACAGTCTCCGTCCCATGTGGGCCTCAGTTTCAATCCTCATTTTACAGATGAGGGAACTGAGTTTCAGAGAAGTAAAATAATAATAATAATAATGATGGTATTTGTTAAGCACTTACTATGTGCAAAGCACTGTTCTAAGCACTGGGGGGATACAAAGTAATTCATTCATTCATTCATTCAATCGTATTTATTGAGCACTTACTGTGTGCAAAGCACTGTACTAAGTGCTTGGGAAGTGCGAGTTGGCAACATATCAGGTTGTCCCATGTGGGGCTCACAGTCTTCATCCCCATTTTACAGTTGAAGTAACTGAGGCCCAGAGAAGTGAAGTGACTGGCCCAAAATCACACAGCTGACAAGTGGCGGAGCCGGGATTAGAACCCATGGCCTTCTGAATCCCAGGCCCGGGCTCTATCCACTGCACCATGCTGCTTCTCAGATAGAGTCCCTGGGTCCTGGGCTGTGTGGACTATGGGAATGATCCAGGGGCTACCCCTTGGAATCGAATGGTTTTATGCCACAGGATCAGGTGATTGAGAGCTGTTCGCTTTCTCCAAACACACCAAAAACATTGTTTACAAAACGTTGCACTGGGTGATGAACAAGACATATCCCCCACTGATATGAGATATGAGAAGCGTATGATATGATATAAGAAGCAGTGTGGTTTAGTAGAAAGAGCCCGGGCTTGAGAGTCAGAGATCGTGGGTTCTAGTCCCTGCTCCACCACTTGTCAGCTGTGTGACTTTGGGCGAATCACTTGACTTCCCTGAGCCTCAGTTACCTCATCTGTCAAAGGGGGATGAAGACTGTGAGCCCCACGTGGGACAACCTGATTACTTCTCTGCACACAGTAAGCGCTCAATAAATACGATTGATGATGATGATGATTACTTTGTATCTACCCCAGCGCTTAGAACAGTGCTTGGCACATAGTAAGCGCTTAACAAATACCATCATTTGTATTAATAAGGTAAACTCTTTTTATTTTGGTCAGCCTTTCGGACTAGTACACCTGCCTTTTTCCCCCATTGTCTCGGTTCTGAAATGGTTTTAGTTAGGTCCTGAGCCCCTCAGCCCGTCTTTTTTCATGTCGGGAGTGGGACCTGAAGGTGTAACTCTTTGGAAACGACAGTCAAAGCAACCCCAAGTCAGGAGGCCTATCTACATGTTTTGTTTTGTTGCCTGTCTCCCCCTTCTAGACCGTGAGCCCGTTGTTGGGTAGGGACCGTCTCTATCTGTTGCCGAATTGTACTTCCCAAGCGCTTAGTCCAGTGCTCTGCCCACAATAAGTGCTCAATCAATACGATTGAATGAATGAATGAATGAATGAAAGCTGGGCGGCGAGGCGGCCCCCCGCCTGGTTTCTTGTCCGGCCGGGGAGCCGAAGGAGGGAAACTGCCGCAGACTCTCCAGGAGGTGGCGCCACAGCCCAGGCCACCGCCCCTTCCCGAGCCCCGGCGCTCTCCTGCAACGCGCTTGCCCGCAGCACTCCGTTCTGCTCCCCTTCCTCCTGCGCCCCTTCCTCCCGCACCCCTTCTTCTCGCTCCTCTTCTTCTCGCACCCCTTCCTCCCGCTCCCCTTCCTCCGGCTCCCCTTCTTCTCTCACCCCTTCCTCCCCCTCCCCTTCCTCCTGCGCCCCTTCCTCCCGCACCCCTTCTTCTCGCTCCTCTTCTTCTCGCACCCTTTCCTCCCGCTCCCCTTCCTCCGGCTCCCCTTCTTCTCTCACCCCTTCCTCCCCCTCCCCTTCTTCCTGCACCCCTTCCTCCCACACCCCTTCTTCCCGCACCCCTTCTTCTCGCCCCCCTTCCTCCCGCACCCCTTCTTCCTGCACCCCTTCCTCCCACACCCCTTCTTCTCTCACTCTTTCCTCCCGCTCCCCTTCCTCCTGCTCCCCTTTCTCCCTCACCCCTTCTTCTCGCACCCCTTCCTCCTGCACCCCTTCTTCTCACATCCCTTCCTCCCGCTCCCCTTCTTCTCGCACCCCTTCCTCCTGCACCCCTTCCTCCCGCACCCCTTCTTCTCGCACCCCTTCCTGCCACTCCCCTTCTTCCCGCTCCCCTTCCTCCGGCACCCCTTCTTCTCGCACTCCTTCTTCTCGCACCCTTTCCTCCTGCACCCCTTCTTCTCGCACCCCTTCCTCCCTCACTCCTTTTTCTCACACCCCTTCCTCCCACTCCCCTTCTTCTCGCACCCCTTCCTCCTGCACTCCTTCCTCCCGCACTCCTTCTTCTCGCACTCCTTCCTCCCGCACCCCTTCTTCTCGCACCCCTTCCTCCCGCTCCCCTTCTTCCTGCACCCCTTCCTCCCGCTCCCCTTCCTCCCTCACCCCTTCTTCTCGCACCCCTTCCTCCCGCTCCCCTTCTTCCTGCACCCCTTCCTCCTGCACCCCTTCTTCTCGCACCCCTTCCTTCTGCACCCCTTCTTCTCGCACTCCTTCCTCCCGCACCCCTTCCTCCCGCACCCCTTCCTCCCGCACCCCTTCTTCTCTCACCCCTTCCTCCAGCTCCCCTTCTTCCTGCACCCCTTCCCCCTGCGCCCCTTCCTCCTGCACCCCTTCTTCTCACATCCCTTTTAGACTGTGAGCCCACTTTTAGACTGTGAGCCCACTGTTGGGTAGGGACTGTCTCTATATGTTGCCAATTTGTACTTCCCAAGCGCTTAGTACAGTGCTCTGCACATAGTAAGCGCTCAATAAATACGATTGATGATGATGATGATGATCCCTTCTTCTCGCACCCCTTCCTCCTGCACCCCTTCTTCTCGTATCCCTTCTTCTCGCACCCCTTCCCCGCTCCCCTTCTTCCTGCACCCCTTCCTCCCGCACCCCTTCTTCTCGCACCCCTTCTTCTCGCACCCCTTTCTCATTCATTCATTCATTCAATCGTATTTATTGAGCATTTACTGTGTGCAGAGCACTGGACTAAGCACTTAGGAAGTACAAGCTTGCAACATATAGAGACGGTCCCTACGCAACAGCGGACTCACAGTCTAGAAGGGGGAGACAGACAACAAAACAACACATATTAACAAAATAAAATAAATAGAATACAAAATAAAATAAATAGAATCAAAATAAAACAAATAAAATACAAAATAAAATAAATAGAATCCACTAAGCCAGGGTCCTCTGTCTCCCAGGCCTACAGGAAGGCTTAGAGAAGCACCATGGCCCAGTGGAAAGAGCTCGGGCTTGGGAGTCAGAGGTCATGGGTTCAAATCCCGGCTCTGCCAATTGTCAGCTCTGTGACCTTGGGCAAGTCACTCAACTTCTCTGTGCCTCAGTTCCCTCACCTTCTTCCTGCACCCCTTCCTGCTGCACCCCTTCCTGCTGCACCCCTTCCTGCTGCACCCCTTCTTCTCACACCCCTTCTTCTCGCACCCCTTCCTCCCACTCCCCTTCTTCCTGCACCCCTTCCTCCCGCACCCCTTTTTCCCGCACCCCTTCCTCCTGCTCCCCTTTCTCCCGCACCCCTTCTTCTCGCACCCCTTCCTCCTGCTCCCCTTCCTCCTGCACCCCTTCTTCTCGCACCCCTTCCTCCTGCTCCCCTTCCTCCTGTACCCCTTCTTCTCGCACTCCTTCTTCTCACACCCCTTCCTCCTGCACCCCTTCTTTTTGCACCCCTCACCCCTTCTCCCTGAACCCCTTCTTGCACCTCTTCTTCCCTCACCCCTTCCTCCTGCACCCCTTCCTCCCTCACCCCTTCTTCTCGCACCCTTCCCCCTGTACCCCTTCCTCCCGCTCCCCTTCCTCCTGCACCCCTTCCTCCCTCACCCCTTCTTCTCACACCCCTTCCTCCCACTCCCCTTCTTCCTGCACCCCTTCCTCCCGCACCCCTTCTTCTCACACCCCTTCTTCCCGCACCTCTTCCTCTCGCACCCCTTCCTCTCGTACCCCTTCCCCCCGTGCCCCTTCCTCCTGCACCCCTTCTTCCCTCACCCCTTCTTCTCGCACCCCTCACCCCTTCCCCCTGCACCCCTTCTTCTCGCACCCCTTCCTCCCGCACCCCTTCCTTCTGCACACTTTCTTCCCGCACCCCTTCCTCCCCCGCCTCTCCCTCCTGCACCCCTTTCTCCCGCACCCCTTCCTCCTGCACCCCTTTCTCCCGCACCCCTTCCTGCTGCACCCCTTATTCTCGCACCCCTTCGTCTCACACCCCCGTGCCCTCCCATGCCTGTCCTCCCGCACCGAGCCTTCCTGCACCACTTGGGCCCGCTCTGTTTCCTCCCGCACCACCCTCTCCCAGTCAATCGTTCAATTGTATTTGTTGAGTATTATTCATTCAATCGCATTTATTGAGCACATACTGAATGCAGAGCACTGTACTAAGTGCTTAGCACTGAACTAAGCACTTATTGTGTATTACTGTGGGTACTAAGCGCTTGGGAAAGTACAACATAATGTTACAGACACATTCATTCATTCATTCAATCGTATTTATTGAGTGCTTACTCTGTGCAGAGCATTTCATTCATTCATTCATTCAGTTGTATTTATTGAGTACTTACTGTGTGCAGAGCACTGTACTAAGCACTTGGGAAGTACAAATCGGCAACATATAGAGACAGTCCCTATCCAACAATGGGCTCACAGTCTAGTTAGAGACATTTCCTGTCCACTATGAGCTTATAGCCTAGAAGAGGAGCCCAACATTAATAAAAATAAATAAAATTACAGATATGTACATAAGTGCTGTGGGGCTGGGAGGGGAGATGCAGAAGGGAGCAGGAGAAGAGGAAAGGAGGGCTTAGTCAGGGATGACCTCTTGGAGGAGATGTGCCTTCATTATTTGACGTGGGGGGAGAGTCATTATTGTTATTATTATTATCATTATTATTATATGCAGTTAAGTCATTTCCGATTCATAGCGACTCCATGGATATACTTTCTCCAGAAAGTCCTGTTCTCTGCCATAGTCCACAATCTTTCTAATGGTTCTTCTGTTACCGTTGTTATGGTCCCTATCCATCCTGCTGCTGGTCTTTCTCTTCCATGTTTCCCTTGGGCTTTTCCTAGCATTAATGTCTTCTCCAGAGAATTAGTCCAAAATATGCAAATCTGTCAAGTCATTTGGCCTTCCAAAGACCACTTTGGGTTTAATTTTGCTCTAAAATCCATTTGTTTGTCTTTCAGGCAGTCCATGATATTCACAAAAGCCTTCTCCAACACCACATTTCAAAGGAATCATTGTTCTTTCTATCCTGTTTTTTCACTGTCCAGCTTTCGGATCCATACATTGTCACTGGAAATACCATAGAGTTGACAATTTTTATTTTTAAGGTAGTTGTTACATCAGCACATTTCATTACTTTTTCCAGGCTCCTCAGAGTTAGTCTTTCTAACATTAATCTCTGGTGTACTTCTTGGCTAGGGCATTCCAGGACAGAGGCAGGTTGTGGGCAAGAGGTGTGCAGCGAGAGTTACAGTGAGCAGGCTGGCATCAGAAGAGTGAAGTGTGTGGGCTGGGTTGTAGTAATCAATCAATCAATCAATCAATCAATCGTATTTATTGAGCGCTTACTATGTGCAGAGCACTGTACTAAGCGCTTGGGAAGTACAAATTGGCATCACATAGAGACAGTCCCTACCCAACAGTGGGCTCACAGTCTAAAAGGGGGGAGACAGAGAACAGAACCAAACATACCAACAAAATAAAATAAGTAGGATAGAAATGTACAAGTAAAATAAATAAATAAATAAATAAATAAATAAATAAATAAATAAATAAAGTAATAAATATGTACAACCATATATACATATATACAGGTGCTGTGGGGAAGGGAAGGAGGCAAGACGGGGGGATGGAGAGGGGGACGAGGGGGAGAGGAAAGAAGGGGCTCAGTCTGGGAAGTAAGACTAGTAAGAAATCAGGGAAATAAAGTAGGAAGGGGAAAGGTCATTCAGTGTTTAAAAGCTGATGGAAAGGAGTTTCTGTTTGATGCAGAGATGGATGGGCAGAAGAGTTGGGAAATCAGGACTGAACGTTTTTGTAGAAAAATGATCCGGACAGGAGAGTGAAGTATGGACTGGAGTGGGGAGAGACAGGAGGCAGGGAGGTCAGCAAGGAGGTTGATACAGTAATTAATAAGGTGGGATACGATAAGTGGTTGGATTAATGGAGTAGCTGCTTGGATGGAAATGAAAGAGTGGACTTTAGTGATGTTGTGAAGATTGAACCGACAGGATCTGGTGACAGGTTGAAAGGTTAAAGGCTTGTGAGACAGGAAGGATGGTGGTGCTGTCTACAGCGATGGGAAAGTCAAGTGGAGGACCCCGCATTGTGTCCTCTGGTGCCACTGTCTCCTGTGCTATGGTCCCCCTCCCGCGCCCTGGCCCAGAATCACATCTCCTTTGTAAAATGGGAGTTAAATACCTGGTCTTCCTCCCCTTTAGACTGTGAGCCCCTTGAGGGGTAAGGATTGTGTCTGATCTGAATATTTTGTATCTACCCTAGGACTTGGCAAATAGTAAGCACTTAAAAAGTACCACGGTGATGATAACACTCAATAAATATGAATGACTGATTGGCTGACTCTCCCCTGGCATTGCATTTCCTCCCTCCCCCACGCCATGTCTCCCCCTCCTCGCCCCCCGACATGCCTCGGACTAGGGCCCTGCTCTCCCAACATTTGCCCTCCCTCCCCGCTCTCTCCGCCAAATGTTGGTGAGTTCCACTTTTGGACAAGGTGTATTTGGGTTCCAGACCAGCAAACCCTAGCCACCCTTTTCCTACCTCAATCTTTTCCTTTGAAACACTCCACCCTACCAAGAGGGCCAGGGCCCAGTTTGTCTTGAAATGGGGCAGGGCCAATAGGATTTTTTGATTTCTTTAACATTCCCAAGTCCGGCCCTGGTCAGCAACCGAGGCCAATGGAATCCATAGTTTCAGTGATGATGATGATGGTATTTGTTAAGCACTGACTATGTGCAAAGCACCATTCTAAGCACTGGGGAGATTACAAGGTGATCAAGTTGTCCCATGGGGGGCTCACAGTTTTAGTCCCCATTTTACAGATGAGGTATCTGAGGCCCAGAGAAGTTAAGTGACTTGCCCAAAGTCACACAGCTGACAGTTGGCGGAGCCAGAATTTGAACTCATGACCTCTGACTCCAAAGCCCACGCTCTTTCCGCTGAGCCACGCTGCTTCTTGCTGTGGACGCCAAGCGGCCACACTTCCCCAGTAACTGCCTCCCACCCAAAAATCTACCCAGGATCCTTCGGGTGCTAGCACATCCCTACCCCTCCTCTGACAGCTGGTCCAAGCTGGGATTCTGAGTAGAAGGGGAGACAAAGAATAAAAAAAAAATGGCATTTATTAAGCACTTACTATGTGCAAAGCACTGTTCTAAGCACTGGGGAGTTTACAAGGTGATCAGGTTGTCCCACATGGGGCTCACAGTCTTCATCCCCATTTTACAGAGGAGGGAACTGAGGCCCAGAGAAGTTAAGTGACTTGCCTAAAGTCACACAGCTGACAGTTGGTGGAGCCGGGATTTGAACCCCTGACCTCTGACTCCAAAGCCCAGGCTCTTTCCACTGAGCCATGCCGCTTCTCCATAATGATGGCATTCCTTAAGCGCTTACTATGTGCAAAGCACTTGTATCCACAAGGTGATCAGGTTGTCCCGCGTGGGGCTCACAGTCATCGTCCCCATTTTACAGATGAGGTAACTGAGGCTCCGAGAAGTTAAGTGACTTGCCCACGGTCACACAGCAGACATGTGGCAGAGTCGGGATTCAAACCCATGACTGCTGACTCCAAAGCCCGTGCTCTTTCCTCTGAGTCACGCCAGTTATTAGACCACACTGCTTCTGGAGGATCCCAGAGAAGGGATTCAAGTTCTGCTCTGGCCCGCGGCTCAGCTCGGTAGCAGAGGAGCTGATGGTGAGGGACCTATGAGTACGCTTTTTTATCTGGACTTACGGAGCTTGATAGCATCTCCCTGTTTCTCATCGAAGATGGGGGAAGGGAAGAGGGCAGATCAAAACGATTTTCCTTATAGGCTCGTAGAGAAACGTGTTTCCTTCTCTCGATTCATTGAGCGCCTACTGTGTGCACAACACGGCTCTCAGGGCTGGGAAAAGTCAGACAGAGGGAGACCACAGTGCCTTTTTGCCCGCTGAATGCCAATGTGATGAGCACCAGGTCTCTGGGGGCCCTGGTCGGACCACACTCCTGCCAAACCGAGCCACTTAATCCCTGCTCTGGACCCACACGTGTGAATATATCAGATTGAGTATGAGATTGTGAACTCCTCTCACTAGATTGTAAACTCCTGTGGGTTGGGGATCGTGTCTACCAAATCTGTTGTACTCTCTTAAGTGCTTAGTATAGTGCTCTGCAGATAGTAAGGGCTCTATAAATACTGCTGACTGATTGATTGAAGTGGGGGCAAAGTGCCTGGAAAACTTCTGACCTAATTAACTTGTATCTAACCCAGTGTCTAGAACAATGTTTGACACCTAGTAAGCGCTTAACAAGTACCATCAAATAAGGAGAGGATTGTGAACTCCTCTCACTAGACTGTAAACTCCTGTGGGCTGGGATCGTGTCTACCAAATCTGTTGTACTCTCTTAAGTGCTTAGTATAGTGCTCTGCAGATAGTAAGGGCTCTATAAATACTGCTGACTGATTGATTGAAGTGGGGGCAAAGTGCCTGGACCACTTCTAACCTAATTAACTTGTATCTAACCCAGTGTCTAGAACAATGTTTGACACCTAGTAAGCGCTTAACAAGTACCATCAAATAAGGAGAGGATTGTGAACTCCTCTCACTAGATTGTAAACTCCTGTGGGTTGGGGATCGTGTCTACCAAATCTGTTGTATTCTCTTAAGTGCTTAGTATAGTGCTCTGCAGATAGTAAGGGCTCTATAAATACTGCTGACTGATTGGTTGAAGTGGGGGCAAAGGGATATGGAGGGCAAGTAGACACCCCCTTGATGAGATGGGCCTTGGAGAAAGGGAAATTCTGTTGTTTCTGAGCTGGAAACTGAGAGACGTGTGATTACGGTCTCCAGTGGCCTAGTAGATAGAGCACGGGCCTGGGAGTTGGAAGGATTCGGGTTCTATACCCGGCTTTACTACTTGTCTGCTGTGTGACCTTGGGCAAGTCACTTCACTTCTCTGTGCTTCGGTTACCTCATCTATACAATGGGGATTAAGACTGTGAGCTCCATGTGCCAACTTGCACTTCCCAAGCGCTTAGCACAGTGCTCTGCACTTAGAGAAGCAGCATGGATCAGTCGAAAAGAGCACGGGCTTTGGAGTCAGAAGTCATGGGTTCAAATCCTGACTCTACCAATTCTCAGCTGTGTGATGTTGGGCAAGTCACTTAACTTCTCTGTGCCTCAGTTCCCTCATCTGTAAAATGGGGATGAAGACTGTGAACCCCCTGATTGCCTTGTAACCTCCCCAGTGCTTAGAACAGTGCTTTGCACATAGTAAGTGCTTAATAAATGTCATTATTATTATTATTGTTATTATTAATAATAAATATGATTGAATGAATGAATGTGGGACATGGACAGAGAAGCAGCGTGACCTAGTGGAAAGAGCACAGGCCTGGGATTCAGAAGAACTGTGTTCTAACCTTGACTATGCCAGTTGCTTGCTGTTTGACCTAGGGCAAGTCACTTAATTTCTCTGTACTTCTGTTTCCTCAGCTGGAAAATTCAGACTGTGAGCCCCATGCCAGGCAGGGATTGTGTCCAACCTGATGTACCTACCCCAGTGCTTAGAACAATGTTTGGCACATGGTAATCACTCGACAAGTATCATAAAACAAACAAGCAACCCGATTATTTTGTAATCACTGTGGTATTTGTTAAGCGCTTACAATGTGCCAGGCACTGTATTAAACACTGGGGTACAAGCAAATCAGCAGAACAGTGTCCGGCACATAGTAAGCCCTTAACAAATACCATAAGAAAACATTGCTAAGCAGGCCATGACCAATAACTCCGAAGACATTTCCCTGACTCCTGGAAACAGGCAGCTGGATGGAAGATAATGAATTCAGCCATCATCATTATTTACGTTGCAGAACATTGGAAGATCCTACTGCAAGAACCTTTAGGGTGAGGAAATCCTTCCTTCCTTTGACAGGAAATGCCTTTTCCTCTTGACACCACCACAGAGAGGCCTTTCACTATGCTGAGGGTGATCCGGGCTTTCTGGCGGCTGCAGGAATCTCCCCTCCTGACTTCCAGCCCCAGGGAGGCTGGCTTCTGGGATGACTCCAGTGACATTCAGGTTGACAGGCATGCTGAGAGGCAGTGAAGTGTGCACGATGTAGCGCTTCACAGGTGCAAACCCAGTGGAGCTGGTTGGAGGGGAGGATGTCACACCTACCTAAAGAGACTCACTTCCCGTCTTCCGGATAGGATTTTCTTGTTTTATGCTGTCGAGTCATTTCTGACCCGTAGCAACACCATGGACGCATCTCTTCCAGAATGCCTCATGTCCATCTGCAATTGTCTAGTAGTGTATCCAGAGTTTTCTTGGAAAAATTATGAACCAATGCCTTCTTCCACACAGTAAACTTGAATCTCCACCCTCAAGTCTCTCCCATGCCACTGCTGCCCAGCACAGGTGAGTCTTGGCTGGTAGCAGATTGCCTTCTGCTTGCTAGCCACTGGCCAAGCTAGGAATGGAATGGACAGGCCTCTGCTTGACTCTCCCTCATGTAGCCGAGACTGGTAGAGTACTGGAAACTCTCCAAGTGTGATCCTGAGAGGGGAGGATAGGATTTAGGACAAAGAAAATGCCTATGAGCCCGTGGCCTTGCCTCACTTCAACCCTCCACCCCTCCTACCGCAGCATGGCCTAGTTGGTTCTCATCCTGCCTCTACCACTTGTCTGCTGTGTGGCCTTGGACAAGTCACTTAACTTCTCTGTGCCTCAGTTACCTCATCTGTAAAATGGGGATTGAAACTGTGAGCCCCACATGGGACAACCTGATCACCTTGTATCTACCCCAGCAACTTAGAACAGTGTTTTGTACTTATGTTGCCAATTTGTACTTCCCAAGCGCTTAGTACAGTGCTCTGCACATAGTAAGCGCTCAATAAATACGATTGATTGATTGATTGATTGTTTTGTACATAGTAAGCACTTAACAAATACCATATTATTATTATTAGTGGAAAGAGCATGGGCTTAGGAGTCAGTTCTCATCCCAGCTCTGCCAAATGCTAGCTGTTTGACCTTGGACAAATCATTTCACTTCTCTGTGCCTCATTTTCCTTAACTGTAAAATGGGGATTAAATACCTGTTTTCCCTCCTACTTAAGACTGCAAGCCCCATGCAGGACAGGGACCACTTCTGACCTAATTAACCCAGTGTCTAGAACAGTGTTTGACACCTAGTAAGAGCTTAACAAGTACCATCAAATAAACGAAACAAACCAACCACATGCCTCTCCCAGTCTTAGGTGTTATCAACTTTGCAGGATTCCAAACACATTGCAAGGATCAAACAAGGGGTCCCTGGTTTGATGAAATCTAGTGAGTCTGACAATCAATCCTTTCTATTTATTGAGCACTTACTGAGTGCAGAGCACTGTCCTAAGCACTTGGGAGAGTACAATATAGCAGAGTTGGAACACATGTTCCCTGCCCAATAATAATAATAATTAATAATTGTGGTATTTGTAAAACATTTATTATGTGTCGAGCACTGTACTAAGTGCTCGGGTGGATACAAGCAAATCATGTTGGACACTGTCCTTGTCCTATGTGGGGCTCACAGTTTCAATCCCCATTTTATAGAAGAGGTAACTGAGGCTCAGAGAAGTGAAATGACTTACCCAAGGTCACACAGCAAAGTGGCAGAGCCAGAATTAGAACCCATGACCTTCTGACTCCCAGGCCAACGATCTATTCACTACACCATCCTGCTTCCTACCTTTGTGCTCTCCACAATGAGCTGACTCCGTTCTCTAGCCATGCAAAGAGGAAAGAAAGGGAGTTACTGTTTGGGCCACTTCTGGTTATTGAAAAAAGTCTCCCTACTCACTGATGTTTTTCCCCGTGTGGCCCCTGCTTTGAAGAAATGAAGCAGCATGGCTCAGTGGAAAGAGCACGGGCTTTGGAGTCAGTGGTCGTGGGTTCAAGTCCCGGCTCTGCCAATTGTCAGCTCTGTGACCTTGGGCAAGTCACTTAACTTCTCTGGGCCTCAGTTACCTCATCTGTAAAACGGGGGTAGACTGTGAGCCCCCCGTGGGACAACCTGATCACCTGTATCCCCCCAGCGCTTAGAACAGTGCTTTGCACGTAGTAAGCGCTTAATAAATGCCATCATTTTTATTATTAAGAAATGATGTCTAAACCCAGCTTCTCTGTAATCCCTTTGTCCTTTCCCCTACTGGGTTCACCCTGGAGAGATGGGATTGTACCCCGACATTCCCATCAGGCTTGTAGATGATTGTGCATCCTGACATCCTGTGGTGTGGGAGTGGAAGGGGCTGAGATCAAAACAGGTTTGGGTGTCCAGTGGCCTGCTCAGTTGTTATGGCCCTTTCCTTAACTGGTCCAGCATGCTTCTGGGGTTCTATCATGGTCCTGAGAGGAGCCAAATGCTGGCTGCAATTCCAGGTTGGCCTGTCCAAGGGAAAGATGACACCCTTGGCCAATGTCCGCCTTTGGATGACTAGGAATCTGCTCAGAAGCCATACTGGGCTTTAAAGAGGAAGCAGCATGGCCTAGTGGAAAGACCAGGGGCCTGGGAATCTAACCTCAGCTCTACCACTTTTCAGTCAGTCATATTCATTGAGCACCTACTGTATGCAGAGCACTTGTACTAGGCGCTTGGGAGAGTACAATATAACAATAAACAATATAAGCAAGCTTACAGTCTAGAGTGTGACCTTGGGCAAGTCACTTAACATCTTTGTGCCTCAGTTCCTTCATCTGCAAATTGGGGATTCAGACTGTGAGCCCTGTGTGGGATAGGGACTCTAAATACCCCAGTGTTTAGTACAGTGCCTGGCATATAGTAAGCACTTAGCAAATATCATTTAAAAGAAAAGAAGCAGGGGGGCAGAGAGGTATTAGCAACAGCAATAGCATTTAGCGAAGAGCCGCCATGTGTGGAGCACTAAATTCATTCATTCATTCATTCATTCAATCGTATTTATTGAGCACTTACTGTGTACAGAGCACTGTGCTAAGCGCTTGGGAAAGTACAAGTTGGCAACACATAGAGGTGGTCCCTACCCAACAACAGGCTCACAGTCTAGAAGGGGGAGAACAGTCTAGAAGGGGGAGAACAGTGTAGAAGGGGAAGAAAGTTATTCATTCATTCAATCATATTTACTGAGCGCTTACTGTGTGCAGAGCACTGTACTAAGCGCTTGGGAAGTACAAGTTGGCAACATTCATTCATTCAATCGTATTTATTGAGTGCTTACTGTGTGCAGAGCACTGTACTAAGCGCTTGGGAAGTACAAGTTGGCAACATATAGAGATAATCCCTACCCAACAACGGGCTCACAGGCTAGAAGGGGGAGAACAGTCTAGAAGGGGGAGAAAGTTATTTATTCAATCGTATTTATTGAGCACTTACTGTGTGTAGAGCACTGTACTAAGCACTTGGGAAGTACAAGTTGGCAACATATAGATACGGTCCCTACCCAACAATGGGCTCACAGTCCATAACGGGGAGAAAGTTATTCATTCATTCAATCGTATTTATTGAGCGCTTACTGTGTGCAAAGCACTGCACTAAGCGCTTGGGAAGTCCAAGTTGCATTCTGTATATCCAGTGTTATCCAGGTGACTGAGAATTTATAATAATAATGATGGTGTTTTTTAAGCACTTACTACGTGCCAAGCATTATTTTAAGCACTGGGGTAGATTCAAGGTAATCAGAATGTACCACTTGGGACTCACAGTCTTAATCCCCATTTTAAAGATGAGGTACAGATGAGGCACAGAGAAGTGAAGTGACTTGTCCAAGATCACACAGCAGATAAGTGGCGGAGCCGGGATTAGAACCCACGTCCTCTAACTCCCAAGCCCAGGCTGTTGCCACCATGCCAGACGAAAGAAGTAATGACACCATTCCTGTCCCCAGGAGCTTACCTTCCAACCTTCTAATACGAGTGACACCCAGACACAACATGCTAAATATACAATAGGTAAAAGAGTAAAGAGCACTGAAACAAGTAATCAAATACTTTTTTTAAAAAAATGGCATTTGTTCAGCACTTTCTATGTGCCTGGTACTGTACTAAGATCTGGGTAGATCCAAGATAATCAGGTTGGACACAGTCCATGTCCCACATGGGGTTCACAGTCTCAATCTCCAGTACTGTACTCTCCCAAGCAGTTAGTACAGTGCTCTGCACATAGTAAGCACTCAATAAATGCCATTGATTGATTGATTTTGTGGATGAGGTAACTGAGGTGCAGAAAAGTTAAATGACTTACCCAAGGTCATGCAGCAGAAAAATGGGAGAACCAGTATTATAACTCGGGACATCTGATTCGCAGACCCGGGCTCTTTCCACTAGGACATACTGCTTCTCAATAAGTAAGTAATTAAATGAAATAAACTTAAATATGTAAGCAATTACATTCATAAATAAATATACATATACGTATATTTATATAATAATAATAATTGGCATTTGTTAAGTGCTTACTATGTGCAAAGCACTGTTCTAAGCGCTGGGGAGGATACAGGGTGATCAGGTTGTCCCACGTGGGGCTCACAGTCTTAATCCCCATTTTACAGATGAGCTAACTGAGGCCCAGAGAAGTTAAGTGACTTGCCCAAGATCACACAGCAGACTTGTGGCAGAGTCGGAATTCGAACCCATGACCTCTGACTCCAAAGCCCGGACTCTTTCCACTGAGCCACGCTGCTTCTCTATTTTTGTGTGTGCAGTTATATTTATGTGTGTGCAGTTGTGGGTTTGTGTATGTCTGTGTGTGTTAAGATAGTGGGACAGGCATAGCCAAGAAGGTTGGGGAAGAATTAATCAGGGAATACTTCCCAGAGAAGGTGACTTTTTTGAAAGGCTTTGAAGAAGGGAAGGCTTGTGATTTTGCAGAACTGCGGGTGTGGTTCCAGGCAAGGAGAGGGCGAGCATTTTAGCCCTTGGAATCATCAGTGACCTCGAAATGGTTCTTATGAAGGATATCCAGGGGGTAGCTGAAAGGTCTTCTTTGATGATTGAGCTGGAACACAGGGCTACAAATCCAGGAACACATTATCTGTGGGGCAGATGCACTGCTCAGAGGAACCCTGAAACGCTTAGTTTTTCTCGATGACCCTTTTTCATTTCCAGACAGTCGCTTTAGCAAGGTCACAGCTAAGGCAGAGACAACATTCAAAAGCTGTGCAGGCTGTATTTTTTTCCCATATGGTAAGGATAAGGGCCAGAGAAATTGAGTTGAACCAGAGATGGCTGGCTATTTTTCCTTCATCTCAACTTCGCGTTCGGAAATGGCTGACTTGTTTGCAGGGGTAATAGCTGCTTCAAGTAACAAGAGTCAAAGAGAGAACAACGACAGGTTGTACTTGTCCACCTGCTGCCTTTGGGCAGGACCATGTCGAAATGGTCCACAAATGGTTGGAGCGTGATTAGCACAGGCTCCATTTTAGCCCCATGACGTTTAGATGTTTTGAAATACTCAAAAAATTACACTGACTGACTGATTGATAAGAAGGGAGCTCACCCTGGAGGGGAAATGTTCCGAGCAGAAGTGGGCTCGTTGGGCGTCCAATTTCAAGTCCTGGTGGTCACTGGGCAAGGAGTTCTTCAAAGGCACATCTTCTAACCTGCGGTCCCCTGCCTGAGACCCACATAGCAGGCATTTCTCTCAATGCTGGTAAATATCTAGGAAAGCTATCTGCAATTTTAGCACAGTAAAATCCCATCCAAGTCTATCTGAGAGATAAGTTAAGGTGTATCTCGCTGGTATTCTGGTTAAACTCACCATTTGGTCTCTCTGGCCAACGAGTAAAAAGCTATAAATTCCTGTGGGCAGGCCTATTGGTTGTGGTATGCACTAAATAATTTGTGAGAAAGGCCAGCCATGTGGCTACGGGGCTTAGGACTTCTCCCAGAGTGAAGCCGACTGCTCGCTGCAGTGGGGAAACTCTCGAGGGGGCAGAACGGAAGAAACACTTTAAAGACAGATTAAAGAAAAGCCTCAGATGATGTGGTGTAATGATGATGATGTTGATTGGTGGTATTTGTTAACTGCTTACTATGTGCCAGGCACTCTAAGAAGCAGCTTGGCTTAGTGGATAGAGCATGGGCCTTGGAGTCGGAAGGACCTGGGTTCTAATCCTGACTCCACCACACAGTAGTAATAATAATTCATTATGAGATTTGTAGTGCTTACTATATGCCCAGCACTCTATTAAGTGCTAGGGTGGATATAAGCAAATAGGGTTGGACACAGTCCCTGTCCAACGTGGGGCTCACAGTCCCCATTTTACAAATGAGGTAACTGAAGCACAAGGAAGTGAAGTGACTTCCCCAAGGTCACACAGCAGATGAGTGGCGGAGACGGGATTAGAACCCATGAACTCCTGATTCCCAGGCCTGTGCTCTATCCATTACACCATGCTGCTTCTCAGTGACTTGCCCAAGGCCACGCAGCAGACAAATGGCAGAGACAGGATTAGAACCCACATCCTTCTGACTCCCAAATCCATGCTCTTAACCACTAGGCCATGCTGGTCAGATGTTTGACAGGGCAGGGTGTTAGCCAAATGGTAATGGGTTTTTTTTTTAATCACTCTGGATTGAAGATGGTCCTCACTGTGGTCTGGCTTTTTTCCACTAAAAGGTTGCCACCAAGTGTCAATAGAGCAAACCACCCAAATAATGATAGTAATAATGATAATAAGCATGATAATGAAAATGATAATGATGATAATAATATTGTAATATTTGCAAATGCTAATCATGGACCAAACACTGCTGTAGATTCAAGATAACCAGGTCGTACATGGTCCCTGTCCTCATGGGGCTCACAGTGTAAAAGGGAGAACGGTCATTGAATCTTCATTTTACAGTTGAGGCACAGAGGCACAGAGCAGTTAAGTGACTTGCCCAAGGTCACGCAACAGGCAAGCGGCAGAGCCGGAATTAGAACCCAGCTCTTCTGACTCTCAGGCCTGCGCTCTTTCCACTAGGCCATGCTGCTTCTCTGAGAAGCGATAACCCAGCCCCCTTCCTGAGTGAAGTTTGCTGACTGCAGAGTTATGAACGTGTACAGGACCCCGTCCTGACTCCGCGAACAGCTTTATCATCACTCTGATTTGTCACGCTTCCTGACATGCCTGAGCAGCGGCACAGCTGGAGGGGGGAAGGGTGGCGATCCCTGAGGATCTTGCCGAACAAGCCAGGACCCCAGCTGTCCAAGATGGCTCGGTTTGAGTCTGCACCGGAGGCAGGGATGGTGAACCCTTCTAGACTGTGAGCCCGCTGTTGGGTAGGGACTGTCTCTATGTGTTGCCGACTTGTACTTCCCAAGTGCTCTGCACACAGTAAGCACTCAATAAATACGATTGATTGATTGATTGATTGAACCAGCCCTGGCATTGCCCATCCAAGAAATATTCATTCATTCATTCAATCATTCAATCGTATTTATTGAGCACTTACTGTGTGCAGAGCGCTGTACTAAGCGCTTGGGAAGTACAAGTTGGCAACATATAGAGACAGTCCCTACCCAACAGTGGGCTCACAGTCTAGAAGGGGGAGACAGAGAACAAAACAAAACACATTAACAAAATAAAATAAGTAGAATAAATATTTACAAGTAAAATAAATAAATAGAGTAATAAATACATACAAACATATATACATATATACAGGTGCTGTGGGGTTGGGAAGGAGGTAAGGCGGGGGAAATGGAGAGGGGGAGGAGGGGGAGAGGAAGGAGGGGGCTCAGTCTGGAAAGGTCTCCTGGAGGAGGTGAGCTCTCAGTAGGGCCTTGAAGGGAGGAAGAGAGCTAGCTTGGTGGATGTTGGGAGGGAGGGCATTCCAGGCCAGGGGGATGATGTGGGCTGGGGGTCGACGGCGGGACAGGTGAGAACGAGGCATGGTGAGGAGATTAGCGGCAGAGGAGAGGAGGGTGTGGGCTGAGCTGTAGAAGGAGAGGAGGGAGGTGAGGTAGGAGGGAGCGAGGTGATGGAGGTGATGAGCGAGGTGATGCCCTACTGAGAGTTCACCTCCTCCAAGAGGCATTCCCAGACTGAGCCCCCTCCTTCCTCTCCCCCTCCTCCCCCCTCCATCCCCACCGCCTTACCACCTTCCCTTCTCCACAGCACCTGTATATATGTATATATGTTTGTGTGTATTTATTATTCTATTTATTTTACTTGTACATATTCTATTTATTTTATTTTGTTAATATGTTTTGTTTTGTTCTCTGTCTCCCCCTTCTAGACTGTGAGCCCACTGTTGGGTAGGGACCGTCTCTATATGTTGCCCACTTGTACTTCCCAAGCGCTTAGTACAGTGTTCTGCACACAGTGAGCGCTCAATAAATGAGATTGAATGAATGAATGGAGAGCCTTGAAGCCGAGGGTGAGGAGTTTCTGCCTGATGCGTAGGTTGATTGGTAGCCACCGGAGATTTTTGAGGAGGCTCCGAAGCCTACCGGGGCCTCTACCCAAGCTGCAATCCATGGTGCCGAGGGCCAGAAGTGGATCTGGTTTCAGCTCGAGGGTATCATGTCTAGATGCCCAGCTTTCCACCCTCCTGGCCTCAGGGGGGTGGAGGAGCCAAACCTGAGTAGGGCTTCCCACAGCCTCAGTGACCTTAGATACCACCGATGGACTGGATTGGCCATCTGGCTGCTATGCGAAGCAGTGTAGCCTAGCGGAAAGAGCACGGGTGTGGGAATCAGAGGAACTGGGTTTATGTTGCCAACTTGTACTTCCCAAGCACTTAGTACGGTGCTCTGCACACAGTAAGTGCTCAATAAATACGATTGAATGAATGAATGAATAATCTCGGCTCTGCCACCTTCCTGCTGGATGACCTCGGACAAGTCACTCATCTGCTCTGTGCCTCGGTTTTCTCATCTGTAAAGTGGTAATTCAATACCTAGTAATAATAATTCTGGTATTTATTAAGCGCTTACTTCGTACCAGGCACTGTGCTAAGCATTGGGATGGATACAAGCAAATCCGGTTGGACACTGTCCTTGTCCCATGTGGGGCTCACAGTCGCAATGCCCATTTTACAGATTAGGTAACTGAGGCATGGAGAAGTGATTTGACCAAGGTCATACAGCAGACACGTGGTGGAGCTAGGATTAGAACCCATGACCTTCTGACACCCAGACCTGTGCTTTATCCACTATGACATGCTACCTGCACTCTCTCCTACTGAGACTGTGAACTCCATCGGGGCCAAGTGGAACTGCGACAGACCTGGTTATTTTGTTTCTATACCAGCGCTTAGTTCAGGGTTTGACACACAATAAGTTCTTAACAAATACTATGATCATCACTATTAGTGCCAAGGTAAGCCCCCCTGCTGTGTTCTGCATGTCTACATGTCTACATGTTTTGTCACCTGTCTACATGTTTTGTTTTATTGTTTGTCTCCCCCTTCTAGACTGTGAGCCTGTTATTGGGTAGGGACCGTCTCTATACGTTGTTGACTTGTACTTCCCAAGTGCTTAGTACAGTGCTCTGCACACAGTAAGTGCTCAATAAATACGATTGAATGAATGAATGAATGTTCTTTCCTCAAGCCTTCCAACGTACCTTGCTGGAAGGAAGTCTCTGCAGCTAAACTTCCTCCCCATCCCCTGAGGGAATGAATTTGCTCAAGGAGAATCCTCCAGCCCACAGCTTTGAGCCTCTTTCCCAATTCAATCAATCGATCAATCAATCACATTTATTAAGAGCTGGGTAGAGTACAATGCAACAGAGCTGGAAGACATACATGATCCCTGCCGGCAAGTAACTTACACTCTAGTCAGAGAGATACTTACCTAGGCCTTTGTTGTAAACAAGAGTGTGGCTTTCAGGGTGGGAGGTTGTCAGGAATTTATCACCACTTCCCTCCCCATGGCCCTCAACTGCATTAAGAACTAAACAATCCCTGTACTCAGGGCACTGTTCCGAGCTTTTAGGAGCATACAATAAATGTAGAAGATACAGCCCCTGACAAGGAAGAGTTTACAATCTGAGGGGGAGGCAGTGGGATTGTCTCTCAAAAGGAAACAGTAGCTATCTGTTTTGATCAGCACCTTTACTGCAGAAAAAGTGAAAGAGTAATTGGCTTCATTTTCTGTTTTACCGAGTGTGAAAGGGACAAGGAAGAATAAATCTACTACACGTGTCTGTTTGATACCCTGGTGTGAAGGTCCCTTTCATGTTCCACAAGTTGAAGGCTGAAAGATGAACCTGAATGTTTTCTTCAATAGAGGCCGGAGAATAGAAAAAGCTCTAACTTGCCTTTAGAAATCCAATCTTTGGTTCCTGGAGAACAATCTTTTTTTTTTTTTTTCAAATCAGATAATGCAGAGGGAAGATTTAATGCGAGGCTCTTCGAGGTGGGGGTTGGGACAGCTCCCTTATTTCCTCCCGATATTGGCAGCTATTCACAGCACAAATGCTTTAGTCCTTTTCTCTCCTTGCAGTCACAATTGGTCCAATAATTAACCAAGTGAAGAGGCTGCCAATTAAACACTGATCCTAATCTGGGCACAAAAGCTGCTTTAGGAGACATTGGGTTTTGAACATATTTTATAGCATTAGCAGCGTGGACTTCATTCAGTCCAATTCTCACACAATCGAGTGCTCCAGATGTTTACACGCCATCTAGGCAACACTTCTCACACGGCCGACCCTCGCCGCGCAAACCGCCCCCGACTCCCAATGCTCCAAGAAGAATCCAGGCATTGTGTGGCCAAGGCCTAGCACATCCAGGAGCCGGTATTCCAGCCTTAATTAACGCCCATGTCTTTAATGATAAGATTGTCAAGGACAATTAAAGGAATAATTACAAGTGTCCTTGGCAACTGGAATGCGCCCCGATTTTAGCTGACTTCCTCCGAGTGTGGTGGAAAGGTCAGTTTCTTTGAAGAGTGATGACTTAAAGCATGTCTTGTTGTGTGGGGCGCTATGGACCAATGTTAACAGAACAGGAGGTGTGTTTTAAGTCTTTTTTTTTTTCTTCCTTCTTGGAAGATGCTGTGAAACTTGCAGGTTGGAATGTTAGAGACACAGCCAGCAATTTTTGGGAATTTTGTGGGAGGATTAAGGAGGTACTAATTGTGGGTCATCATTCAGCAGGGGGCCCTCACTCTTATATTCACCTTTCCAAGCTCTTTTCTCTCCTAACTGGAAATCATTCTGTGTCTGTCCTCCCCTTCCCCACACCTGATACCTCTGCCCAGGACTGTAAACTTCTTGTGGGCAGGGATCCTATCTCTTCTAATTCTACTGAACTCTCCCAAGCACAGAGATCCTGTCCTCTAATTCTACTTAACTCTCCCAAGCATTTAGTATGGCATTCTGCATATAGTAGGCTCTCAATGAATACCATTAATTGATTAAACACTTACACTGCATTTGGAACCTTCAAATTAATCTCTGATAGTTCCCCTCCCAGAAGGGGCAGTTCCTCTGCCCCTTTTCTATCATAGTAGAAGAAAACTATAGATTCCTCATGAAATATTGTCATCTTCAGCATCATCATTACCATCAGTGCTCTGCACAAAGAAGGCAGTCAGTTTGGCATTCTACACTCAGTGCAACATCCTACATACAGTAGGCACCCAGGAAGGTAATAATAATAATGATAATAATAATAATTGAGGCATCTATAAAACATTTTCTATATGCCAGGAACTGCATTAATATCTGTGGTGGATACCAGAAAATCGGGTTGGACACAGTCCCTGTCCCACGTGGGGCTCACAGACTCAATCCCCATTTTACAGATTAGGGAACTCAGGCACAGTGAAGTAAAGTGACTTCCCCAAGGTCACACAGTAAACACTCACTATAGTACTCTGCACTTTGTTCGGCACAAAGTGGCCACTAAATGAATGGTGCTGTTGGAGATGATGTGCATTAGCATCCATAATAATGATGATATCTGTTAAGCACTTACTCTGTACTTACACTGTACTAAGTAAACTCAGAGGTAGATACAACATAATCAGGTTGGAAATAGTCCCTGTCCCACCTGGGGCCCACAGTCTAAGTGGAAGGAGATTGGGTATTGAATCCCCATTTTGCAGATGAAGAAATCGAGGCACAGAGAAGTTAAGTGACCTGCCTACGGTCACATAGCAGGCAAGTGGCTGAGCTGGGATTAGAACCCAGGTCCTCTCACTCCCAGGCCCATGCTCTTTCCAGTAGGTCATGCTGCTTCTCATCTCATCGTTGTTATCATTGTTACCAGGAGTGATGGAGCCCTTGCTGTGTGCAGAGCTCTGTACACACTCGGCTTCAAGGCTGTCCATCACCTTGCCCCCTCCTACCTCACCTCCCTTCTTTCCTTCTCCAGCCCAGCCCACACCCTCCACTCCTCTGCCGTTAGCCTCTTCACTGTTCCTCATTCTCGCCTGTCCCGCCGTCAACCCCCAGCCCACATCCTCCCCGTGGCCTGGAATGCCCTCCCTCCGCACATCCGCCAAGCTAGCTCTCTTCCTCCCTTCAAAGCCCTACTGAGAGCTCACCTCCTCCAGGAGGCCTTCCCAGACTGAGCCCCCTCCTTCCTCTCCCCTCCTTCCCCCTCCCCATCCCCCCACTTACCTCCTTCCCCTCCCCACAGCACCTATATATATATATATGTACATATTTATTACTGTATTACTGCATTTATTTATTTTACTTGTACATATTTATTCTATTTATTTTATTTTGTTAATATGTTTTGTTTTGTTGTCTGTCTCCCCCTTCTAGACTGTGAGCTCGCTGTTGGGTAGGGACCGTCTCTGTATGTTGCTGACTTGTGCTTCCCAAGCACTTGGTACAGTGCTCTGCACACAGTAAGCGCTCAATAAATACGATTCAATGAATGAATGAATGAATATTTTGGGGAATCTTATGAAAAAAGTATCATTTGCAATTCCTGCTCTTAAAGAATTTACTGTCTAATGAAGTGTGGCCTAGTCGCAAGAGCATGGGTTTGGAAGTCAGAAGGTTGTGGTTCTAATCCCAGCTCTGCCATTTGTCTGCTTTGTGACCTTGGGCAAGTCATTTCACTTCTCTGGACCTCAGTTTCTTCATCTGTAAAATGGGGATTAAGACTGTGAGCCCCATCTGGGACTGAGCCACCTCCTTCCTCTCCCCCTCCCCCTCCCCATCTCCCCCACCCTACCTCCTTTCCCTCCCCACAGCACCTGGTTATATGTTTGTACAGATTTATTACTCTGCTTATTTTAGTGTACATATTTACTATTCTATGTATTTTGTTTTATTAATATGTTTTGTTTTGTTGTTTGTTTCCCCCTTCTAGACTGTGATCCTGTTGTTGGGTAGGGACCATCTTTATATGTTGCCAACTTGTACTTCCTAAGCGCTTAGTACAGTGCTCTGCACACAGTAAGCACTCAATAAATACGATTGAATGAATGAGTAAATACGATTGAATGAATGAATGAATGAATGAATGACAACATGATGACCTTGAATCCACTCCAGAGCTTAAAACAGTGCTTGGCACATAGTGAGCACTTAACAAATGTCATTATGAAGCAGCATGGCCTAGTGGCAAGAGTCCAGGCTTGGGAATCAGAGGACGTGGGTTCTAATCCCAGCTCTGCCACTTGTCTGCTGAGTGGCCTTGGGCAAGTCACTCAACTTCTCGGTGCCTCAGTTACTTAATCTGCAAAATGGGGATTAAGAACTGTAAACCCCATGTGGGACAACCTGATTACCTTGTACTCCCAAGCGCTTAGTACAGTGCTCTGCACACAGTAAGTGCTCAATAAATATGATTGAATGAATGAATTAATGAATGAATTAATCTACCCCAGTGCTTAGAACAGTGCTTGGCACATAGTAGGCACTTAACAAATATCATCATTATTATTAATGTGGGAAGCAAGGAGGCAACAGTCAATCATTCAATCTGTGGTATTTATTGAGCACTTACTTTGTGCAGAGCATTGTACTAAGTGTTTGGTAGCATTCAATACAACAGCAGTTGGTAGATATGTTCCGTTGGGTAGGGACCGTCTCTATATGTTGCCGACTTGTACTTTCCAAGCACTTAGTACAGTGCTCTGCACACAGTCAGTGTTCAATAAATACGATTGAATGAATGAATGAATGGAGCTTACAGTCTAGAGGTAGAGAAAGACTTTAAAATAAATTATGGATATTCATTCATTCCATCATATTTATTGAACGCTTACTATATGCAAAACATTGTAATAAGCCCTTGGGAGAGTTGGAGAAGCAGTGTGGCTCAGTGGAAAGAGCCCGGGCTTTGGAGTCAGAGGTCATAGGTTCAAATCCCGGCTTCACCACTTATCAGCTGTGTGACTTTGGGCAAGTCACTTAATTTCTCTGGGCCTCAGTTACCTCATCTGTAAAATGGGGATGAAGACTGTGAGCCCCCCGTGGGACAACCTGGTCACCTTGTTAACCTCCCCAGCACTTAGAACAGTGCTTTGCACATAGTAAGCGCTTAATAAATGCGATCATTATTATTACACTACAAGGAAAAACAGATGCACTCCTTGTCCACGTGTATATCAGTGCTCTGTGACCGAGGGTGGGGTGAATATCAGGTGTTTAAAGGGAACAGATCTGAGTGGAAGGATGATGCAGAAAGGAGAGGGATTGGGGAAATGAGGGCTTATTTGGGGAAGTCCTCCTGGAGGAGATGGGATTTTAATAAGGCTTAAAATGATGGAACGCTTCCATGTAATTTTAGACTGTGAGCCCACTGTTGGGTAGGGACTGTCTCTATATGTTGCCAATTTGTACTTCCCAAGTGCTTAGTACAGTGCTCTGCACATAGTAAGCGCTCAATAAACACGATTGATGATGATGATGTACGACTCCACCCCGTCCCACCCAGCGGGCCCTGGTCAGAGCGATCCTGGTGCCAAGTATCACAAGCCTTGCAGCTGCCCCACAGTGGCTCGCAAGCTCCTCCAGCCTCCCACATCCTCCCCATAGTGCCCACAACTGCCCCGGAGCTGCCCGATGACAGTCCCCTACTCTCCTTCAGCCTCCCCGGCTGTGGGATCACCCCCACTTCAAGGGAAGTTTGTTTGCAGCTCCATGTGTAAGCTTCCCCACCGCCGGAAGACAAACCAGTCCAGGGGTCACTGAACCAAGACACCCCTGGGGCAGGCAGGGCTCACGGGAATAGCCCCCGGCCCCGGCCGGAGCGGATATGTCCAGCGCCGCATGTTTATTTACCTGGGTAACTCAAAACCCTCCCATTGTCTTGCCCTGCCTCGCTGGCTCGCTGGCACCTGCAGGATGGAGAGTCTGTGTCGGCTTCCCAAGACAAGTGGGGTGCAGAGTGCTGGGTGCCAGCCGCGGTCAATTCCCCCTGTTTGTTTGTTTTTAGTGAGTCGGGGCTGCCGAACTGGGGCGCCTCCACTTTCAAACCCCGGCTTGGGTTTCGGAGTGCTCAAGGAATCCCAGGCTCATCGAGTGCTAAAGGCCGGAGTCACCTCCGGAGGTCATCTGAGGCAGCCGCCTGTCTCCAGGCAGGGGAATGATCCATTTTCTCAGCCAGGAGGGACCTAGGAGCACATTGTCAGTCAGTCAGTCAATCGTATTGACTGTACTAAGTGCTTGGCAGAGCACAAATCAAAAATGGACACATTCCCTGACCACAATGAGCTTACAGTCTAATAATAATAATAATGGTATTTGTTAAGCGCTTACTATGTGCAAAGCACTGTTCTAAGTGCTGGGGGGGATACAGGGTGATCAGGTTGTCCCAAGTGGGGCTCACAGTCTTAATCCCCATTTTACAGATGAGGTGACTGAGGCACAGAGAAGTTAAGTGACTTGCCCAAAGTCACACAGCTGACAATTGGCGGAGCCGGGATTTAAACCCATGACCTCTGACTCCAAAGCCAGTGCTCTTTCCTCTGAGTCACGCTGCTTCTCTGAGGGGAAGACAGATTAATGTAAATAGTCATCCATTCAATCATATTTATTTGAGCACTTACTTTGAGCAGAGCACTGTACTAAACACTTGGAAAGTATAATACAACAATAGACTGCTTAAAAATGCCACCATTATTATTAATAAATAAAGTACAGATATGCATATAAGTGTGATGGGGCTGGGCAGGAGGAAGAATAAAGGGAGCAAGTCAGATGATGCAGAAGGGAATGGGGGAAGAGGAAAGGAGGGCTTAGTCAGGGAAGGCCTCTTGGAGGAGGTGTGCCTTCAACAAGGCTTTGAAGAGGGGGCGAGTCTGTCGGATTTGAGGAGGGAGGGCTTTCCAGGCCAGAGGCAGGACCTAGTCCAGGGATCGGCTGCAAGATAGACGAGATCGAAGGTTAGCATTAGAGGAGCGAAGTGTGTGGGCTGGATTGTAGTAGGAGAGTAGCGAGGTGAGGTAGGAGGGTGCAAGGTGATTGAGTGCTTTTAAGCTAATGGTGAGGAGTTTCTGTTTGATGCAGAGGTGGTTGAACAATCACTGCAGTTTTTTGAGGAGTGGGGAATGTTTCTGTAGAAAAATGATCTGGGCAGCAGAGTGAAGTATGGTCTGGAGAGCCCTGACAAGTGGGAAGTTCTTCCTTTGATCCAGCTGGACTCTTTCCTGCTGTAATGATGGCCCATTTCCTCTTGGACTCTGAAAATAGTCATTCTGCATCCTCCCCATCCAAACTCTTTGGAGTCTTGGAGAACAAGGTTCAGTCTCTCTCCTCAGTCCCTTTCTCTTTTACTCACTTTTTCCAAATCTGACATCATTTTGGTCACCAACCAATCAATCAGTGCTTACTGTGTGCAGAGCACTTCTTTGAACTCTCTCATCACCACCAGCAGCAGCACCTATTGAATGTCTTCTGTGTGCAGAATGCTGTATAAAGCACCTACTAGATGCAGAACTGTGTACTGGATGTCCGCATTCTGCAGGACACTGTACTACAAATTCCAGAGCACCAACCAGAGCACTCTGCTGGATGTCTACTGAGCTCAGAATGGCGTACTAGGCCCTTGGAAATATCAGTGTAAATAAAAATTATGTCCTTGCCCTGGAGTAATTGACAATCTGAAGGGATAAAATCATATAAAATAATATTTTCTCCATAGTGTCTTCATTCCTGGTGTTTTAATAATAATAATAATAATAATAATAATTATGGTATTTGTTAAGCGTTAACTATGTGCCAAGCACTGTTCTAAGCACTGGGGTAGATACAAGGTAATGAGGTTGTCCCACGTGGAGCTCACAGTCTTAATCCCCATTTTACAGATGAGGTAACTGAGGCACAGTAAGTGGCTTGCCCAAGGTCACACAGCTGACAAGTGGCAGAGCCAGGATTCGAACCCACATCCTCTGACTCCCAAGCCCATGCTCTTTTCACTGAGCCATGCTGCTTCTCTTATCATTTATTATTTATTTAACTATTATTTTATTTAGTCTATTTAAGTGCCTATTATGTGTCAAGCTCTGTTCTAAGCACTGGGGTAGTTACAAGTTAATCAGGTCAGGCACAGTCCCTCCACATGGGGATCGCAGCCTAGGGAGGAAGGAGAACAGGTTTTGAATGCTCATTTTATAATTGAGGAAACTGAGGCACAGAGAAGTAAAGTGACTTGCCCAAGGCCACCCAAATAGGCAAGTGGCAGAGCCTGGATTAGAACCCAGGTCCTCTGACTCCCAGGCCTGTGCTCTTTCTGTTAGGTCAAGCTGCTTCCCTAGGTAGATAGATAAAAGTATCTCAGGGATAATCCCGATTTTACAGATGAGGTAACTGAGGCACAGAGAGGTTAAGTGACTTGCCCAAAGTCACATAGCTAAGTGGTAGAGCAGGGATTAGAGCCCACGACCTCTGAACTTCTAGACTGTGAGCCCGTTATTGAGTAGGGATTGTCTCTATTTGCTGCCAAATTGTACTTTCCGAGCGCTTAGTACAGTGTTCTGCTCACAGTAAGCACTTAATAAATACGATTGAATGAATGGATGAATGAATGAATGAACTAGCTACCTGGTCCACAGTTCAAGCAACCTATTTCCCTTCCCTGTGTAAATGACCCATGGTCCTGCCCCTCTCTCCTATGCACGCCCCTGGCTGGAAAACGGGCAACTTCTGGAAGTGAAAATAATAATAGTAATAATAATAATAATAATAATAATAATAATGGCACTTGTTAAGCACTTACTATGTGCAAAGCACTGTTTTAAGCGCTGGAGAGGATACAAGGTGATCAGGTTGTCCCATGCAGGGCTCACAGTCTTAATCCCCATTTTACAGATGAGGGAGCTGAGGCCCAGAGAAGTGAAGTGACTTGCCCAAGGTCACACAGCTGACAATTGACAGAGTCAGTTTTTGAACCCATGACCTCTGACTCCCAAGCCCGTGCTCTTTCCATTGAGCCACGCTGCTTCTCTGAAAGACACTGAAACCTGCAGTCCTGCATAGGAGTGTTCAGGAAAGTTGAATCAATCCAGCCGCTGGTGGGGTTTTTGTTTTTATGGCTTTTGTTAAGCGCTTACTATGTGCTAGGCACTGTACTAAGAAGCAGCACGGCGTAGTGGATAGAGCATGGGCCTAGAGATCAGAAGGTCATGGGTTCTAATCCCAGTTTTGCCACTAGTCTGATTGGGCAAATCATTTTACTTCTCTGTGCCTCAGTTACCTCATCTGTAAAATGGGGATTGAGACTGTGATCCCGACGTGAGACAGGGACTGTGTCCAACCTGATTTGCTTGTATCTATGCCACTGCTTAGTACAGTGCCTGGCACATAGTGAGCACTTAACAAATACCATCATTATTACTAAGATCAGGCCAGATACAAGATAGATACAAGCTAATGAGGTTGGACACAGTCCCTGTCCCACACAGGGCTCACAGACTTATGTAGTGGGGGTCAGAGGGCATGGGTTCTAATCCTAGCTATCCCACATGTCTGCTGTGTGACCTCAGGCAAATCATTTTACTTCTGTGTGCCTCAATTACCTCATTCGTAAAACGGGGATTCAAACCGTGAGCCCCACGTGGGACAGGGTCTGTGTCCAACCTGATTTGCTTGTATCCACTGCAGTGCTTTGCAGTAGCAAGTGCTTAACAAATACCATTGTTTTAATATTAATGTTTTAATATAATATTATCGTGTGCCCTTGGGCAATAATAATAATAATCCCCATTTTCCACGCGAGTTAACTGAGACCCAGAGAAGTGAAGTGACTTGCCCAAGGTCGCAGAACAGATATGTGCCAGGCCCAAGTCCTTCTGACTCCCAAGCCCGCACTTTATCCACTAGGCTACGGGATCTTGCCAGCAGTGATTTAGTTTTGCGGTTCTTTTGTGTCACCCAACTAAAACCACATGATGCGGGAATGGAAACAAAACACCAGGTCTGGACCACAAGGATCCAGGGCCAAGACCAAATGAGTGAGTGGTCAGATTGGGCAAGATGAGTTGACTAGAGAAAAAGGAAGGTCAGACTCACATCTGTAATTTCTTAATTATTCCTCTATCCCCTTAGCCACATTGGCAACACCTTCTCTGATAGGGGCAACGGGATGGTTGGTAAGACCATTTATTGGGTGCCCTCCTGGATAACCACCCAGTGGTTAGGGATGGGCACTCTCTTCTCTTCATTCTTAACTTTTCCTCCAGTGGTCCAACATGGATCACCTGTCCGTGAATCTTTCCAATCCCTTAGGAACCTGCTGGTAGCTCCTTGTGGGAAGGGATCATGTCTACCAACTCTATTATACTGTACTCTCCCAAGAGTTTACTATAATGCTCTGTGCACAGTAAACATTCAATAAATACCATCAATTGATAATAGTAGTGATAGTAGCAGCAGCAATAGTAGAGGCAATAGTACTTCACAATGGTATTTGTTAAGCGCTTAGTATGTGCCAGCACTGTTCTAAGCAGTGGGGTAGATACAAAGTAATCAGGTTGGACACAGCCCAAGTCCCATATGGGGCTCACAGTCTTAATCCCCATTTTACAGCTGTGGTAACTGAGGCCTAGAGAAGTTAAGTGACTTTCCCAAGGTCACACAGCAGACAAGTGGCAGAGCCGGGATTAGAATTTATGTCCTTCTGACTCCCAAGCCCTGCTTTACTCTCTAGGCCACAACATATTAAGTGATTCCTGTGTGCACAGCACTATTCTGAGCATTGAGAAAGAGTACAAGGGTGAGAATTAGATGGGGTCCCTAGGCCTCAAGGGATTCACAATCTAAAAATAAGATGGAAAATGGACTGGTGACAGAAGCATAAGGAAAAAATCAAAATACAAAAGCAACACGCAGCACCATCGGAGAGTTAAATGCAAAGTAAAATAAAAGCCATAAGGTTCTGGGGTTAGAAGAGCAGAATTTCTCTTGAATGAAGGTGCATAAATGAGACACCATACAGAAAAATTAAGAGGAATCAAGATACATCAGTGAGTGGTTCAGTAACCAAAAGCCTCAGGAAGGGCTAAATAGATACATCGATGATTGGCCCAGGATTAATTTTGGGGGATAAAGATTTGAATCATGAGACTGGAAGTCCAGGAGGGCAGTGTCAGGGATAGAGTGTTTCCAACTGTCCTGCTCACTGTGGAGATAGATTCCATGTTCTCACTCTTTCTGGGGTGAGGGGTGTTTTCTTGTATTTGGTTTGAATCTGCCACTCATGCTCCCCAGTCCCCGGGTCCAACAGATGCCCCTCATCCCGGTGAAATGGAATTTGGGGAACAGCAATTCTGTGTTTGCCTCATCCCTTCCCTTCAGGATTTTAAAAGCTTCAATGCTGTCCCCTGTCAGCCCTTGTCTCTCTAGGCCTGAATCTTGGACTTCCCAAGTCACTCCATCCTGGTTTCTGTCTGTCCCCTAATTTGGTCCTGTCTGTCCTGCAATGCAACCTGCAGAAGCCCTGCAACCCCACTGAAAGCAGAAAAGCTCCCAGAGAATCACTGCCATCCTAACCGCCCTCCGTGCTGCAATGGCAAGCATGGCAAAGTATGACAAACCAGTCATGAGAAGTCCCAAATTCACCAAGGGGACAACAGGGCTGTCGTCTCTCCATGGCAGCCGGCACCACCCAGATTCCCACACCTGCTAGTCACACTAATTTTTGCAGAAAATGTTCAAGTCTTAATTTGATGAAGCAATTTCTTAATGTCTTAAAACTCCAATCAGCAGGCAACCCCAGAGGGGTACTTGGGACAGTTTTACCTGAAATGGATAGGTGTCCCCACCCAGAACTGTTTAAATTCACATATTTTTCTGGGGATGATTTTGAATTGTGGAATTCCAGCATTTTCGAATTCGTGATTGGACTCTAGTCTCATTGTTCTCCAAGTGTGCCTTCCCCACTTAGCTCTAGCTCGCAGGCAAAGAAGTGTGACTGAATTGATTTTCAGGGGAATGACCCCAGCACTTAGTACAGGGCTTTGCACATTGTACGTACTTAGTTTGGCACTAATGATGGTGATGATGATGATGAGGACACTAGCAGTAAGGCAGAGCTGTATCAAGACAATAAGACTGCTATTGTCCTGGGGAAATTGAAACTTGGTCCACAAAGGGCTGTGGCGATCTCATCTGCGCTTTCCCTTACAAATGGGGGAAGTCGCAGAGGCAGTTGTGGAATCCAAACAATGTAGCATCGATGGCACGCCTCCTCAAAGGAAAGAATTCATTAAACCGTGTCAGCGGACAGCTGACTCCTCGGAAAGCTGTTTTGGACACTAGATCTCGGGCCGAATTAGCCCTGCACCCACTGGGAATGTGTCGATCCCAACCCTAGGTGCTCTCCTTTCACTTGTGAACACAGGGCTGAAAAAGGGGCAGGGATTTTCCTGTGATGGGGACTGAAAGGGGATGGGCCTCAAAGAGCTAATTAAAACTGTGGTATTTGTTAAGTGCTCACTATGTGCTGGGCACTGTACTAAGTGCTGGGGTGACAAGCAAATTGGGTTGGACACAGTCCCTGTCCCATATGGGGCTAACAGTCTCAGTCCCCATTTTACAGATGAGGGAAATGAGGCACAGAGAAATGAAGTGACTTGCCCAAGGTCACACAGCAGACAAGTGGTGAAGCCAGGATTAGGACCCATGACCTTCTGACACACAGGCCCATGTGGCTCAGTGGAAAGAGCCCGGGCTTTGGAGTCAGAGGTCATCGGTTCAAATCCCGGCTCTGCCACTTGTCAGCTGTGTGACCTTGGGCAAGTCACTTAACTTCTTTGGGCCTCAGTTACCTCATCTGGAAAATGGGGATTAAAACTGTGACCCCCACATGGGACAACCTGATCACCTTATAAATTCCCCAGCACTTAGAACAGTGCTTTGCACATAGTAAGTGCTTAATAAATGCCATCATTATTATTATTATTATCCACTATACCATGCTACTTCCCACATCATGCTGAAGAGGCCTGGATTCGACCATTCGGATCTTTTTGACTGTGACTTGAATTCTCAGGTCAAGAGCTCCTTGTGGGCACGAATGGTGTATATCAATTCTTTTGTAGCTTCCTGAGTGTGTAGTACAGTGCTCTGGACACAGTAAGTGCTCAATAAATACCACTGATTGGTTGACTGAGACCTGAGATGAGCAAGGCTGGGAATCCAGCTCAAAAAGCTGAGGGGGTCATCGCCCCTGTGTTCCCCAAGGAGTCCCCTCTAGACTGTAAGCCTGTTGTGGGCAGGGAATGTGTCTGTTTATTTTTAAATTGTACTCTCTCAAGTGCTTAGTACAGTGCTCTGCACACAGTAAGCATTCAATAAATACAACTGAATGAAAGAATGGACATCTGATTTTTCATCTTTGGCATTTCCAGGCTCCTAAGAACCAAAATTTCCCAAACCTCTCTGCTTTTATTTCAAGGACCAGGGAAAGAGGTGCCAGGGTTTAAGCGATTACAGGGCAATTACATTTTAAACCTGAATTGACTGTGGCAGCAGAAATGCCAGGTCTAGGAACCACCATCTCCAGAGGTGCCTGGACTAGGAATTGCTCATTCCAGAGGTGCTAGGACTGGGAACTGCCAGCTCCAGAGGCACCACTACCAGTTTCAGTGATGCCAGGGTTAGGATTTGCTAGCTCCAGAGGGGCCAGTGTCAGCTCCAGAGGTGCTAAGATTAGGAACTGACCATTCCAGAAGTATCAGGGCTAGAAACAGCGCATTATCAGGACTAGGAACGGCTCACTCCAGAAATACCAGGACTAGAAATTGCCAGCTTCAGAGGTGCCTTTTTGCAAACACCTTGATACTTCCAGCCATCCAGTCAGAAAGGCCTGTCCCGGATGATAGGTTTTCAATTACATTCAGAAGGCAGGCTGACTCGCCTATCAAAGGAAAGGGATCCCCAGAACCAGCCAACTGATTATCCATAAATCCACGTGGAATTTGCCTAAGGGGAAACAGATTTTCTCTCATCTGTTTTTAGGATTTTCTGCCCGGAAGATGGTTGACGAACCCGACCACCAGCTGGATTTCACTTGGATTTCACTAGGTGAGCTGGAATGGATGTTAGAGATCCTCCAGTGCAACCTTCAGCTTCCAAGGAGGTTGAGCCCTAAACCTCCCAAAGAAAGATGACACCACCTCCCTTTCTGGCCACAGCCAGTGCTTAGTCACCATCACCTCATGTCTAAATAAGATCCCCTCCCACTCCCCCAGCCCCGAATCCTGATGCCAGTATTGAGTACCATAAACCACTTGGGCAGAGGGTGCTCCGATCATGTGTGTTCCTGCTGGTACTGCCTTCTGAGAGCAGCAAGCACAAACCAAAACCAGGATTTGACTCCAGATGGGAATCTCAGTATCTATGGTGGGTTCTCTGCTCGGACCCTGGAGACCTAAGGATACACCGGGCCCTATCCCAAGAGGAGATGGGCAGGTTCATTTCAGTCAGTCAGCCAATCGTATTTATTGAGCACTTACAGTGTGCAAAGCACTGTACTAAGCACTTGGGAGAGTGCAACATAATAATAAACAGGCACATTCCCTGCCCACCACAAGCTTACAGACTAGTGGACGGCAAGATTGCTGGTGCAGACTTGCCTAAAATAATGACAATAAGAGCAATGATGATAATAATTATGGTTTTGTTAAGTGCTTTCTATGTGCCAAGTACTGTTCTAAGCACTGGGAAGATCCACGATGATCTTGTCCCACAAAGGGCTAACAATCTAAGTGGAGAGATTCATTCATTCATTCATTCATTTATTCAATTTATTCAAGCATTTACTTGAATAATAAATACTTATATACTTATAAATACTTAAATATTTATTGAGTGTTTACTGTATGCAGAGCACTGTACTAAGGGCTTGGAGAGTACAATATAAAAACAAACTGACTCATTCCCTTTCTACAATCCAGTTTACAATCTAGAGGGAGTGTATTGAATCCCCAAGGTCACACAGCAGGCAAGTGGAAAAGTCAGGATTAGAACCCAGGTCCCCCGACTCCCAGGCCCTTGCTCTTTCCATGCTACTTCTCAAAAATGCTTATATCCCAGATGAGATCCCAGCAATAGAATCTGAGTCCCGGGTTCATCTTCAGGTGCTCACATCCCTCTGGATCCTCCCCAGAATGAAATTCAGGACCCCAGTTGGCTGTGGAATACTTGTGCTGTAACAGCACTTAAAATAATGAGGCCCTGATCAATAATCCCCTCATTCAGCCTCACAACCCATCCTTCCCAGGACTCAGTGGTGTCAAGATGCCCAGGGTTGCTCTCCTGGAGATCCACCCTCACAGTTATGAAAGGACCATTCAACACCCCTCTCCATTCCTAACTTTCCCTGCATGGATCCCACCTGGACTGCTCGCCCATATCCTCTGGATTCCACTGGTGTTTTCAGTTTGTGGGAACCAATTCCATGCAGTGACCCTTTGCTGGGAGAAGAAGAATCCCTGTTACTGGTTTTAAGCCTAAGGGTTCTCCACCTCCTGGACACAGATTCCCTAATCAGAGTAGTAGTTCATTCAATCATATTTATTGAGTGCTTTCTGTGTGCAAAGCACTGTACTAAGCGCTTGGAAAGTACAGTTCAGCAGCAAATAGAGACAATCCCTGTCCACAATGGGCTCACAGTCTAGAAGGGGGGAGACAGACACCAAAACAAGTAAAAAGGCATCAATAGCGTCAATATAAATAAAGAGAAATGATATTTATTGACCACTCATTAGATTCAATGCTATACTAAGTGCTTGGGAAATTCAAACCAAAAAGTGTCAGGTTCCCTACCCACATGGAAATTCCACTCTAATGGGAGCCAGGCGTTAACATTTACAAATGGGACAGTTAAAGTAATTAAATGTACAATTAAATAAACGTACATATCTGCATGCTGCAAATGGACATGTAAATAAGTTCCTAAATGCTAGAGATGGCTGATGGAGTGACATGATTTGGAGACCTGGAAATCAGTCAACAAAAACAGGTTGGAGGAGGTGGAATTTCAGGAGGACTTTGAATATGAGACCTTCTTTTGTCACATTTGGGGAGTTTGGGAGTTTCAAGCTAGGGGAGCCCCTTGACAGGAGTGTTGAGAGCGAGGTACAGTTAGAAGGCTAAACTCTGGAAGAACAAAGAGAGTGGGTTGAAGAATTTCAGGGGAAGACAGCAGGTAGACTGAGTTGGTAGAAAGCCTTTAAGCCAATTGTGAAGAGGTTTTCTTGATGGAGGGACATGGGAGCCAGGGGAGGGAGCTATTTGTGCAGAGGGATCGGAAATGATCTGAGCCGAGATGTGAGGAAGAAATTGGAGTGGGCAGAGGTTGGAGTCACGGAGACCAGCAAGGAGGTTGATACAATAGGATTTGGTCACAAATATGACCAGAGCTCATATTGGAGTGGTAATAATAATGATGATGGCTTTTGTTAAGTGCTTACTATGTGCCAAGCACTGTTCTAAGCACTGGGGTAGATACACGGCTAAAGGTTGTCCCACGTGGGGCTCACAGTCTTCACCCCCACTTGACAGATGTGGTAACTGAGGCCCAGAGAAGTGAAGTGACTTGCCCAAAGTCACACAGCTGACAAGTGGCGGAGCCGGGATTCAAACCCATGACCTCTGACTACCAAGCCCGGGCTCTTTTGTATGGAGAGAAAGGGGCAGATCTGGAAGATGTCGAGGAAGGAGCTGCAGAATTTTGCAGTAGCTTGAAAGTGACAGCAGGACCACCCCTGACTTGTGCTTGGGCAGGAAGGAGATCAGCCATCTTCCTCTTCCTTCAAGCTGAAGGAAGACCAGGACAGCAGGCCAAGGACACAGTAGCCAGAGTCTGGGCCATGGCTATGCTTCAGGCAAAGGAAGGGACAGGTCGAGAAAAGCAGAGAGGAAGAACTGGAAGGAAGGGATATGGGGAGAGAAGAAGAAGTGGGGGCCTGAGGGTACATAGGAGGTGACCCTGAGCAGACAGCGGGGTCCCTAGACATTGCGATGAAACTGCAAGGGATGTGGTTTCAAGAGAGCACCCCAATCTCCCTTCTCCACTCCAGATTGTGAACGTTTTGGTATCCCACGGCCCCTGCCTGAATTGATGTCCTTCAAGTGCTTAGTACAGTGCTCTGCACATAGTAAGCACTCAATAAATACGATTAATGATGATGTCCTTGCATTTTCTCCACCTAGCTCAATGCTTTGTCCATGATGATCAATAAATCAACTGAGTGATCAGTTCTATTTATTGAACACTTACCATGTGCAGAGCACTGTTCTATGCCCTCGGGAGAGTATGCTACAATAAAGTTGGTAGATATACTTGAAGTGTATATATATAGTTTGTATATATGTTGTGTATATATGTATATACGTTTGTACATATTTATTACTCTATTTATTTATTTTACTTGTACATATTTATTCTATTCATTTTATTTGGTTTATATGTTTTGTTTTGTTGTCTGTCTCCCCCTTCTAGACTGTGAGCCCACTGTTGGGTAGGGACCATCTCTATATGATGCAAACTTGTGTTTCCCACAAGAGCTTAGTACAGTGCTCTGCACACAGTAAGTGCTCAATAAATACGATTGAATGAATGAATGGTATCCCTTCCCAAAAGGAACTTAATGTCTAGAGGGAGGAACGTACAATTAATCACTGTCATTCTTTGGTTGGTTCATTAAGCGGAGAAAGCAGAGGCAAATTGCAGGAGGCCAGGATAGGAGCAGGGGCAGAGGAAAAGGAGGCAGCAGTCAGTCAGTCAGTCAATCATATTTATTAAGTACTTATTGTGTGTAGAGCACTGTATTAAGCACTTGGAAGAGTACAATATAACAATTAACAGACATATTCCTTGCCCACGGGGAGATTACAGTTTAGAGGGGGAGATAGACTTTAATATAAATAAATTACAGATATGTCCATAGTGCTGTGGGGCTGGGAAGGGGAAAGAATAAAGGGTTCAAGTCAGAGTGGCACAGAAGGGAGTGGGAGAGAGGAAAGGAGGACTTAGTCAGGGAAGGCCTCTAGGAGGAGATATGCCTTCAACAAGACTTTAAAGTGGGTGAGAGTCATTGTTGGATATGAGGAAGGAAGGCTTTCTGGGCCAGAGGCTGGATGTGGGCGAGAAGTCAGCAGTGAGATAGGTGAGATGGAGGTACAGCCAGAAGGTTAGCACTAGAGGAGTGAAGTGTGAGGACTGGGCAGTAGTAGGGGAGTAGTGAGGTGAGGTAGGAGGGGGCAAGGTGATTGAGTGCAGCAGATGTAGGTGCCTTTCTAATGAGTCAGAATACAAGTGCAGAATGCAAGGGGCAGAAAGATCAAGGGGATGACTCACTAACCTCTGAGACAACCCCTCAACTGCTGCATCCACCATTAGCACCACCTCTTCTTCCTAAAATTTTCTCTTCCCCAAATTCCAGCCCGGGTGTTCCTGGGATGCACTGACCTGGCTGGTATCTCCCTGGAACGGTCCCAACAGCCCTGTGGGTGATTTTCACACTGCTGTGAGAAGCAGCGTAGCTCAGTGGAAAGAGCCCTGGCTTTGGAGTCAGAGGTCATGGGTTTAAATCCCAGCTCCACCAATTGTCAGCTGTGTGACTTTGGGTGAGTCACGTCACTTCTCTGTGCCTCAGTTACCTCATCTGTAAAATGGGGATGAAAACTGTGAGTCCCCTGTGGGACAACCTGATCACCTTGTAACCTCCCCAGTGCTTAGAACAGTGCTTTGCACATAGTAAGCACTTAATAAATGCCATTATTATTATTATTATTGTTATTGTTACTATTATTATCCAATGAGCCAGGGTAAGTTCTTGTGTGAACACCAATCTGGACCATTTAATTTGAGTGACTGAATGGTCCAGAGTGAAGCATCATTACCTAGAGGTACTTGGGTGGGTAAAGGGCACACTACACATAGATAGCAAGGCCAATGGGAAGGTCTCTAGGGACAGAAGTGGAGACCAATGGGAAGCTCCCTGGAGACCAAAGTGGGGCCTGGGGGAAGGCAATGAGGTGAATGTTGGATGATTTGAAAAAGGACACACTATGGAGTTCTTGGCTGGGGGATGCGGTCTTCAACTCAGTGGGGCTGAGGCAGGGGCTCAGTGTGGCCTCCCATGTGACAAACACCTTCATCGAGACCCAGGATCTGAACCCGAGGACAAATCCACACCACTCACATGACTGATTGTAGAGGGAGCAGGGAAGTCAGCAGCCAGCACCCGTTCCACCTGATGAACAGAGAAGGAGAGCCAGAGAGGGGTCACAGCCACACACACAAAGAGTTTCCATTTGGAAAAACACCAAGTTCAAGGCAACCTCTGCTGTTGAAAGGTTTTCTCTCAGGTTTGTGAAGATCTAAGGCTATTAAGCACAGTAGTCACCCAGGAGGGGAAGGAAACCACTTAAGTTCAGTTAGCGTTCCACTAATGGAAGCATTGTTCAATTCAAAGGCTGAAAGGACTGCTTCTTGGTTCCCCTCTGAAGCCAGCTTTTATGAGGAGGGAAAGACACTGACCTTTGACTTGGGCAGTAAAGGTCACACTGCACCTATCAAGGCCATTGGGAAGCCCTCTGTGAAAGGTTTTTTTTCAGTAGGGACCCCTTCTTGGTGAAGGGTTCTGTCAGAGCTCTCGAGTTTTTATTCTACATATGCTTCTGGAACTGTTTCACCACCACCAGGGTATGGAAAGGGTCAGTTAATAATAATAATAATAATGATAATAATAATTGAGATATTTGTTAAGTGCTTACTATGTGCTAGGCACTGTTCTAAGCACTGGGATAGATACAAGCTAATCAGCTTGGATACAGTCCCTGTCCCACATAGGGCTCACAATCTTAATCCCCATTTTACAGACAAGGGAACTGAAGCATAGTTAAGTGACTTACCCAAGGTCACACAGCAGACATGCAGTGGAGCTGGGATTAGAATCCAGGTCCTTCTGACGTCTGGGCCCATGTTCTACCCACTAAGTCGTTTGATGTGGCAAACCCAGGAAATTATCGAACAATTGATTGGCTTCAAGGATCTCCACTATCTGGCCCCACCTTACCTATCTGCTTTCTTCATCACCTCATCCCCAGCTCACAGCTTTCATTCTTCCCAAGACAACATTTCAGTCATAACTTGATCTTGAATTCCACCTCCAACGTCTCACTCATGCTGCTCTCCCAGTTTGGACCTCTCTCCCTCCCTCCCCAAAATGGACGGACTACAACTCCTCCCAAAGTCAAAGCCCTTCTAAAATCTCACATCCCCTCCAAAACTTCCCCAATTGATTTCCCAGCCCCCCGTGCCATATCATCTCATTTCTAGACTGTAATCTCATTATGGGCAGGGAACATGTCTGCTAATTTGGCTGTATTGTTCTCTCCCAAGCTCTGTGCTCTGCACATAGCAAGCACTCAATAAATAGCATTGATTGATTGATTGATTGATTGATATCATCCCTTCAGCCAGATCTAGCATTTGTGAACTTACACCCTCCTTGGCACTCATACACACAAACACACACACACATAAACCCACATACACATGTGCTCACACACATATACGTGCATGTTTGTGTGTCTGCTTATCTATTTTGGCCACTTCAGTCGTAAACAATTGTTTGTTTGCATCCCACATTAGAGTTCAAGTTCCTTGTAGGCAGGACATGTGTCACTTCATTATTTTGTACTTCTCAAGTATCTAGTACAGTGCACTGCCCCAAGTGAGTGCTTAACAATGACATCACTACTACTAATATGTTCCCATAGTATTTATTGAGTATCTACTGTGTATTGAGCACTGTACTAAATGTGTAGTAGAGTACAATAGCTCTTTAGTGATCAGGAACGTCTATTTGAAGCAGCAAGGAATGGGTAACTATTGGAGGCTTTTTAAAGGAGCAGAAAAATGTGCACAGAATGATGTCTTAGAAAAAACATCCAGAGTGTAGAGTGAAGTGTAGACTGGAGGGGGGAGAGGCTGGAGGCAGGGAGGCCAGAGAGGAGGTTGATGCAGTAATTGAGTTTCCAGGTCAACATGGTGGAAGTGTGGATGGAGAGAAAAGGTGGATTCTGGAAGTGTTGTGGAGGAAGAACCAACAGGATTTGGTCACAGATTGAATATGGGCTTTCAGATAGAAGAGGAGTCATGGATAATGCCAAAGTTACAGGCTGAAGAGACAGGGAAGATGGTGATCTTGTCAAATGGGATGGGAAACTTAGGTGGAAGAGAGGATTCAGGAGGAAAATTAGGAGTTCAGTTTGGAATTTATTGAGCTAGAGGGGCTAGTGGGACAATAACGCACAGATGACTGGTAGGCAGGAGGAAATGTGAGATTGCAGAGGAGGAGAGAGATCAGGTCTGGAGAGATAGATTTGGAAGTTATCCACACAGAGGTGATGACTCTGAGGTGATGACTCTAAGGTGATGACTAAGAACTAATCCTGGAGGGGCACCCACAATTGGGGAGTGGGAGGCAAAGAGACTGAAAAGGAGAGGCCAGAGAGGTAAGAGGAGAACAGAAGAGGACAGTTTTAAAAAAACCTAGCATGTTTCCAGGAGAAAGGAGTGATCCACAATGTCAAAAACAGCTAAAAGGTCGAGAAGGACTAGGATGCAGTAGAGACCTTCAGGTTTGGCAAGAAGGTTATTGATGGCCTTAGAGAGTGGTCTCCGTGGAGTAGATGGGGTGGAAAGCAGATTGTAGAGGGGAAAGAAAGGACAAATATACAAAATAAAAATAAAGAGCAATAGGACACTGTAACTAGAAGAATGGAGTTTCAGGCTCCCTGTGGCTCAGAATCTAATAGTAACAGCTGCAGTATTAATAAACGTTGTATATTGAGTGCTTCCCCTCTCAGGATCACACCTAGAGAGTTTCCAGTACTCTATCAGTCTCAGCTATGGGAGGGAGAGTCAAGCAGAGGCCTACCCATTCCATTCCTAGCTTGGGCAGTGGCTAGTGAGTGGAAGGCAATCTGCTTCAAGTCAAAACTCACCTGTGCTGGGCAGCAGTGGCATGGGACAAAGTCGAGGGTGGAGGCTCATGTTGACTGCGTGGAAAAAGGCAATGGTAAGC
The DNA here is from genome assembly GCF_015852505.1 of Tachyglossus aculeatus. Classification (NCBI taxonomy): domain Eukaryota; kingdom Metazoa; phylum Chordata; class Mammalia; order Monotremata; family Tachyglossidae; genus Tachyglossus; species Tachyglossus aculeatus. Next base: position 99,189,972 of record NC_052067.1, on the reverse strand, counting down.
CACTTCCGTATTTTTACCAAGAAAGCACCATGGATACACTACCAGGACAATTGCAGATGGATGCGAGGCATTCTGAGAGAGATGTCCATGGAATTGCTATGAGTCAGAAACGACTTGACAGCACAACACAAGACAAGATTGAATGCTTACTGTGTTCAGAGCACTGTACTAACTCTTGGTAACTGCCACAGCCTCAGCCTTCCCAGGGCTCTAAATTTGGCGGTGTTGAGGGTGGGAGGGGGGTGGGAGCGCTTCCATGCTACCCTTGCACGAAGTAAAGCTGGGTGGGTGTGGGGGAGTTGTGGGTTACCAGCAGGGTAGCATGGATGGCTGGATGGAGGGAGGCTGAAGGTGAGTGAGGGGCTCCTCAAGGTCTGGAGGGAAGCAGCGTGGTTCAGTGGAAAGAGCATGGGCTTTGGAGTCAGAGGTCATGAGTTCAAATCCCGACCACCAATTGTCAGCTGTGTGACTGATTACCTGATTACCTTGTAACCTCCCCAGCGCTTAGAACAGTGCTCTGCACATAGTAAGCACTTAGTAAATGCCATTATTATTATTATTATCACCAGAGGCAAAAGATGGACTCCCTGCCCTTGTGTGACTTACACTTTTCTGGCCCCCAGTCTAAAATGGAGGTGTATTGATACAGGGAAAGGATAACAGGGGGAATTCAACAGAACACCATAGATTGAAAGAAAGGAGTTGGAAGGGAGGAAGTGGAGGCAGTGGGTGTGTGCAACCTCTCTGAGGAGTTTGGATAGTTGTAAGAGGAGCGACTTAGGGTTACAGCTGGTTGGTACAGTGTTGGGTCTAGAGAAAATTTATTTTTAGGCTAGGGGACAGGCACGCATGTTTGTAGGCAAAGGGAAAGGAGTCATTTGAGAGTGAGTGTTTGAAAATGGCAGTCGGGGAAGGAGAAATGGAGACAGCAAGTGTCTTTAGAATCACATTTATTCACTCAATCATATTTATTGAGTGCTTTCTGTGTGCAAAGCACTGACTTTTAAGTAAGGGATTAAGGATAAAGAATTAGTAGGAAGTTGGGGAAGGCGGGGAGGAGATTTTTGGGGAGCTCACTTCTGATGGTTTTGATTTTGTCAAAAAAGTAATGGGCAAGATCATCAGGGTGAGAGAAAGGGGAGGTGGGGGCACTGAGGAAGAGGGCATTGTCACCCAGCTCTGAGCACACCCTTCTTCAAAGTTCACTCTTCTTTGCATTCAAGCCTGCTTAGAGACTGATTGGGTTTCGGCTTCTAAGAACTTGATGGTGTCCAACCTGTTTGGACACAGGTCAAGTCCCACGCGGGGCTCACAGTCTTAATCTCCATTTTACAGAGGAGGTCATCGAGGGCGACTTGATCAAGGTCACCCAGGAGAGAAGTGGCAGAGCCGGGATTAGAACCCAGGTCCTTTTGACTCTCGGGCCCATGCTTTATCCACTAGGCCATGCTGCATTGCTGACCACAGGCTCTCTGTGGTCCTGACCCAAGCAACTTCACCTAGGTTTCAGACCGGACCGCCTGCCTGCCGAAGGGGCCGGAACTCATTTTCAGGTCTCTGAAAACCTGACCCTGTGGGGATTTGAAGCAAAACCCCAGGCCAGGAGGGAATGGGAGTCGCTTGCAGGAAACGAGAGCTTCTGTGTGTTTGTTTTCAGTGGGCTTTTCATTCCTTTGGCCGCCTGACCCCTGCTCCCTGCTGGCCCTCCGGTCAATCCCCTGCAATTAGCAGGCTCACCCTGGGGCTGATCTTCCATAAACGGAGCGATGAGACCTCGGTGGGGGCTCCCCAGAAAAATCGCTACCATCAGGGCTGGGCCACGGCAGGGTGTGCTGTGGTGGGGTCTCCATCCCCCCCACCACACTGTCCAGGAATACAGCCACCTCCCTCCCCCCGCACAGCCTAAGAGGCCTATGCAGCCATAATAATAATAATAATAATGATGGCATTTATTAAGAGCTTACCATGTGTAAAGCACTGTTCTAAGGGCTGGGGAGATTACAATCAATCAATCATATTTATTGAACGCTTACTGTGTGCAGGGCACTGTACTAAGCGCTTGGGAAGTACAAGTTGGCAACACATAGAGACGGTCCCTACCCAACAGTGGGCTCACAGTCTAGAAGTGGGATCGCCCCCTTCACCAAAGCCGGCACCAGACTGGGGACTCAAGGAAGTCTTGGCAGCGGGGACCAGAGTCCTAATAACAATCATAATAAAATAATACTCATGGTATTTGTTAAGTGCTTATTATGTGCCAGGCACTGTACTAAGCACTGGGGTGGATACAAGACAAGCAGCAGAGAAGCAGCGTGGCTCAGCGGAAAGAGCCCGGGCTTTGGAGTCAGAGGTCATGGGTTCAAATCCCAGCTCCTCCAACTGTCAGCTGTGTGACTTTAGGCGAGTCACTTCACTTCTCTGGGCCTCAGTTCCCTCAGCTGTAAAATGAGGATTAAGACTGTGAGCCCCTGTGGAACAACCTGATCACCTTGTAACCTCCCCAGTGCCTTGCACATAGTAAGCGCTTAACAAATACCATCATTATGATACAAGCAAATTGGGTTGGACACAGTCCCTGTCCCACACAGGGCTCATTGTCTCAATCCCCATTTCCCAGATGAGGTCACCGAGGCCCAGAGAAGTGAAGTGACCTGCCCAAGGTCACACAGCACACAAGTGGCAGAGCCGGGACTAGAACCCGTGACCAGGCCCAGGCTCTATCCACTCTGCCCTGCTGCTCCCCCACTTGTCTGCTGTGTGACCTGGGCAAGTCGTCTCACTTCTCTGTGCCTCAGTGACCTCATCTGTAACATGGGGAAGCAGCGTGTCTCAGTGGAAAGAGCCCGGGCTTTGGAGTCAGAGGTCCCGGTTTCAAATCCCAGCTCCGCCACCTGTCAGCCGTGCGACTTTGGGCAGGTCACTTAACTTCTCTGGGCCTCAGTTCCCTCATCTGTAAAATGGAGATTAAGACCGTGAGCCCCACGTGGGACAACCTCCTTGTAACCTCCCCAGCACTTAGAACAGTGCTTTGGACATAGTAAGCGCTTAATAAATGCTATCATTATTATTATTATGGGGATTGAGATTGTGAGTCCCACATGGGACAGCGACGGTGCCCGACCCGATTTCCTTTTATCTGCCCCAGCGCTTAGTACAGTGCCTGGCACATAATCATCATTATTATTAAAGATGATTTTCACCCTGGTATTTCTTCCTCTGGCTCGGACCACCCAGTGAACCGAGGAGAACTACTCTCCTCCCACCTTTATTCAAGGCAAAATAATTGCTCACACTGTGAGAAGACTAAGCGCTCAGCACAGTGTACTGCACGCAGTAGGCGCTTAATAGGTACGACCAAACGAAATGCAGTCCACCCCATGTTCCGCTTCTTCTAGTGACCCGCACAAGGAGGAAACGCATCGAGAAGCCTCCGGCCCCCTCGGACGCAGAACTCCGGATCCGTAATTCCGTGCCGTCACAGCTGAAGCCATTTGATGATGTAGACGTTCCTCTTTCCGATCTTGAGCAGGGAGAGTCCGTTCCTGAGGATGTGCTGCCCCAGCAGGAGGACGCTTTCAGGGTCTGTCACTTGGTGGTGGTTTATACTGACTCCACCATCTGTAATCATCCGGTACCCCCGGGGCCATCGGGAATGGTGTTGGCCTTCTGGCAGGTGTCAATCACACTCATTCTGGGGTCGAGAACCAATTCTGAGAAAGAATTACAAGGAGATCAGGTTGTTCCATGGGGGGCTCACAGTCTTAATTCCCATTTTACAGATGAGGGAACTGAGGCCCAGAGAAGTTAAGTGACTTGCCCAAAGTCACACAGCTGACAAGTTGTGGAGCCGGAATTTGAACCCATGAACTCTGACTCCAAAGCCCAGGCTCTTTCCACTGAACCACGCTGCTTCTCTATCAGCTCCCCATCAGCTCATAGGGGAGGCACCAGCTGTCCAATCAATCAATCAATCAATCAATCAATGGCATTTATTGAGTCCTTACTATGTGCAGGGCACTGTACTAAGTGCTTAGGAGCAGACAATACATACAACAGAATTAACAGACATGTTCCCTGCCCATAACGAGCTTACAATCCAGAGGGGAAAGTTTACTGACAGAGTTTGTCCCACTGGAAGCCAGGAGGAGCCCAAAGATATTATATATTGTTATATTGCACTCTCCCTAGCGCTTACTATAGTGCTCTGCACACAGTAAGAGCTCAATAATTATGACTGACTGATTGACTGACTGACCGTCCCCTCTGGAAAGTGATGAATGCTGTTTCTCTTAGGGTGGCCCAATCAATCAATCAATCAATCAATCGTATTTATTGAGCGCTTACTATGTGCAGAGCACTGTACTAAGCGCTTGGGAAGTACAAATTGGCATCACATAGAGACAGTCCCTACCCAACAGTGGGCTCACAGTCTAAAAGGGGGAGACAGAGAACAGAACCAAACATACCAACAAAATAAAATAAGTAGGATAGAAATGTACAAGTAAAATAAATAAATAAATAAATAAATAGAGTAATAAATATGTACAACCATATATACATATATACAGGTGCTGTGGGGAAGGGAAGGAGGTAAGATGGGGGGATGGAGAGGGGGACGAGGGGGAGAGGAAAGAAGGGGCTCCGTCTGGGAAGGCCTCCTGGAGGAGGTGAGCTCTCAGCAGGGCCTTGAAGGGAGGAAGAGAGCTAGCTTGGCGGATGGGCAGAGGGAGGGCATTCCAGGCCCGGGGGATGACGTGGGCCGGGGGTCGATGGCGGGACAGGCGAGAGCGAGGTACAGTGAGGAGATTAGTGGTGGAGGAGCGGAGGGTGCGGGCTGGGCAGTAGAAGGAGAGAAGGGAGGTGAGGTAGGAGGGGGCGAGGTGATGGACAGCCTTGAAGCCCAGGGTGAGGAGTTTCTGCCTGATGCGCAGATTGATCGGTAGCCATTGGAGGTTTTTGAGGAGGGGAGTAATATGTCCAGAGCGTTTCTGGACAAAGATAATCCGGGCAGCAGCATGAAGTATGGATTGAAGTGGAGAGAGACACGAGGATGGGAGATCAGAGAGAAGGCTAGTGCAGTAGTCCAGACGGGATAGGATGAGAGCTTGAATTAGCAGGGTAGCAGTTTGGATGGAGAGGAAAGGGCGGATCTTGGCAATGTTGCGGAGCTGAGACCGGCAGGTTTTGGTAACAGCTTGGATGTGAGGGGTGAATGAGAGAGCGGAGTCGAGGATGACACCAAGGTTGCGGGCTTGTGGGACGGGAAGGATGGTAGTGCCGTCAACAGAGATGGGAAAGTCTGGGAGAGGACAAGGTTTGGGAGGGAAGACAAGGAGCTCAGTCTTCGACATGTTGAGCTTTAGGTGGCGGGCGGACATCCAGATGGAGATGTCCTGAAGGCAGGAGGAGATGCGAGCCTGGAGGGAGGGGGAGAGAGCAGGGGCAGAGATGTAGATCTGGGTGTCATCAGCGTAGAGATGATAGTTGAAGCCGTGGGAGCGAATGAGGTCACCAAGGGAGTGAGTGTATATTGAGAGCAGAAGGGGACCAAGCACTGAACCTTGGGGAACCCCCACAGTAAGAGGATGGGAGGGGGAGGAGGAGCCTGCAAAAGAGACTGAGAAAGAACGACCGGAGAGATAAGAGGAGAACCAGGAGAGGACGGAGTCTGTGAAGCCAAGGTCAGATAACGTGTGGAGGAGAAGGGGGTGGTCCACAGTGTCAAAGGCAGCTGAGAGGTCGAGGAGGATTAGGACAGAGTATGAGCCATTGGATTTGGCAAGCAGGACGTCATTGGTGACCTTTGAGAGCGCAGTTTCCGTGGAATGAAGGGGACGGAAGCCAGACTGGAGGGGGTCGAGGAGAGAGTTGTTGTTGAGGAATTCTAGGCAGCGCGTGTAGACAACTCGTTCAAGGAGTTTGGAAAGGAATGGTAGGAGGGATATGGGACGATAACTAGAAGGTGAGGTGGGGTCAAGAGAGGGTTTTTTTAGGTTGGGAGAGACATGGGCATGTTTGAAGGCAGAGGGGAAGGAACCAGTGGAGAGTGAGCGGTTGAAGATGGAAGTTAAGGAGGGGAGAAGGGATGGAGCGAGAGATTTCATAAGATGAGAGGGAATGGGGTCAGAAGCACAGGTGGCCGGAGTAGCACTTGAGAGGAGGGAGGAGAGTTCCTCTGAGGATACCGCTGGGAAGGATGGGAGAGTAGCAGAGAGTGTTGAGAGCCGGGGGGTTGGAGAAAGGGGGGAAGAGACATTGGGGAGGTCGGACCTGATGGATTTAATTTTGTTAATGAAGTAGGAGGCCAGATCGTTGGGGGTGAGGGAAGGAGGAGGGGGAGGAACCGGGGGCCTGAGAAGGGAGTTGAATGTACGGAAGAGCTGGCGGGGGTGATGGGCATGGGTGTCAATAAGGGAGGAGAAATAGTTTTGTCTGGCAGAAGAGAGGGCTGAGTTAAGGCAGGAAAGGATAAACTTGAAGTGAACGAGGTTGGCATGGTGTTTAGACTTTCGCCAGCAGCGTTCGGCAGCTCGAGCATAAGAGCGAAGGAGGCGGACAGTGGCAGTGATCCAGGGCTGTGGGTTAGTGGTGCGAGAGCGGCGAAGGGAAAGGGGAGCGAGCGAGTCTAGCTGAGTAGAGAGGGTAGAGTTGAGAGCAGTAATCTGATCATCAAGACTGGGTAGAGAGGAGAGGGCGGCGAGGTGGGGTGTGAGGCGCTCCGAAAGATGGGTGGGGTCCAGAGAGCGGAGATCTCTGTGATGGAGTAATACGGATTTACGGGGGAAAGGTGTGTGAGTGAGGAGGCAGGTGAGAAGATTATGATCAGAGAGAGGGATCACAGAGTTGGTGAGGGTGGACACAGTGCAGCGGTAGGAGATGATGAGGTCGAGGGTATGACCAAGTTGGTGAGTGGGTGAGGTGGGGTGGAGGAAGAGGTTGGCAGCGTCAAGGAGAGATAGAAGGCGGGCGGCAGAGGAGTCGTTAGGGATATCCATGTGGATATTGAAGTCTCCGAGGATCAGAGTGGGCATGGAGAAGGAGAGAAGGAATGTGAGGAAGGGGTCAAAGTCGTTAAAGAAGTTGGAAGTGGGGCCCGGAGGGCGGTAGATGACGGCTACAAGAATCTGGAGGGGGTGGTAGAGGCGAACAATGTGGGCTTCAAAGGAAGGGAAGGAAAGGGAAGGGGGAGGAGGGATAGTGCGAAAGCGACATTGGGGGCAGGGACTGTATCTTCCACCTCTGGTGATCTCTGGACCCTGAGAAGCCCCCACTCACCTTTGACCTCCCATCTTCGTGGCTCATTGTGGCTCAGTGGAAAGAGCACAGGCCTGAGAGTCAGAGGTTATGGGTTCAAATCCCGGCTCTGCCAATTGTCAGCTGTGTGACTTTTGGCAAGTCACTTAACTTCTCCGTGCCTCCATTCCCTCATCTGTAAAATGAGGATTGAGACTGTGAGCACACCCGTGGGACAACCTAATCACCTTGTAACCTCCCCAGAGCTTAGAACAGTGCTTTGCACATAATAAGCACTTAATAAATGCTATTTTTATTATTATTATTATTATCATTATCTTCCGGATATCCATTCAGCCTCTCTGGTAACCCACGCCGACCTCAAATTCTATTCTGCCTTGCTCCACTGAGGTAGGAAGGGTGGAAGCAGGGGCAGCATGAAGCCCCAGTCAAATTTAAAGCCCTTCCCTTCCCTTCAAAGCCCTACTGAGAGCTCACCTGCTCCAGAAGGTCTTCCCAGACTGAGCCCCCTCCTTCCTCTCCCCCTCCCCATTCCCCCAGCCCTACCTCCTTCCCTTCCCCACAGAACCTGTATATATGTTTGTACAGATTTATTCTATTTAGTTTACTTGTGCATATTTACTATTCTATTTATTTTGTTAATGATGTGCATCTAGCTTTACTTCGATTTATTCTGATGACTTGACACCTGTCCACATGTTTTGTTTTGTTGTCTGTCTCCCCCTTCTAGACTGTGAGCCCATTGTTGGGTAGGGACCATCTCTATATGCTGCCAACTTGTACTTCCCAAGCGCTTAGTACAGTGCTCTGCACACGGTAAGCGCTCAATAAATACTAATGAATGAATTAATTAATTAATGAATGAATGAATGAATGAAATTTAGAGCACTGGGATGGCCGAGGCAGCAGCTGTGATTGTGGCACTTAGAACAATGCTCTGCACACTGTAAGCACTCAATAGATCTCACTGATTGATACTGCTGCTGTGACCATTGGACTCTGGGCCACAAGGAGGCTGAAATTCTGCTCCTCTACTCACAGTAACAATCAATCCATCATTGGTATTTATTGAGCGCTTACTATGTGCAGAGCACTGTACTAAGTACTTGGGAGAGTACAACATAATTAGCAGAAACGTTCCCTGCCCATAATGAACTCACAGTCTAGAGGGGGAGACAGACGTTGAATTGAATAGTTATGTATAATATATAATTTAAAGATATCTACATTGTAAATGCTGTGGGGCTGGGGATGTGGCAAATATTAAATGTCCAAAGGTCTCAGATACAAGAGTGTAGACAGCGCAGAAGAGAAAGTGAACCGGGGAAAAGGGAGTTTAATCGGGGAAGGCCTCTTGGAGGAGACATGTCCTCAGTAATGCTTTGAAAGTGGAAAGTTGGTGGTCTGGTGTATATGGAAGGGGAGGGAGTTCCAGGATGGGGGTGGATGTGGAATGGGTGGGCAGTGAGATAGATGAGATCGGGATACAGTGACTAAGCTGGCACTAGAGGAGCAAAGTGTGCAGAATGGACTGTAGTAGGAGTTGAATGAAGTGATGTGGGATGGGGTGAGCTGATGGAGTGCTTTAAAACCAATGGTAAAGAGTTTCTGTTTGATGCAGAAGTGGATGGGCATCCTTTAGTGGTTCTTGAGGAATGTGGGGACATGTACTACTGCTCTCTATTTTTATTTAGTGCATTCATTCTGGTCTTTTATGTTGCTTAGTGTTTTCATTGTTTCATCTCTTCTTTCTTGTCCATCGCCAGTCTCCTCTCCCCAGCTTTCTTAGATTGTGAGCTCGTTGAGAGCCAGAGACCATGCCTAATTCTCACAATAATGATTAATAATAATAATAATAATAATAATAGCAACTGAGGTATTTTTTACTATGAATCAGTTCAGACCCAGACCCTCTCCCACATGGGACTCACAGTCTAAGGAAAAGATAAACCAGGTATTGAAACCCTAGGTTACAGATGAAGAAACTGAGGCTCAGAGCAGTTAAGTGATCTGCCCAAAGTCACACAGCAGTTAAGGGGTGGAGCCAGAATTAGAACCCAGATCCCCTGACTCCCAGGCACATGCTCTTTCCCAGCGCTAAATACATAAGAACTTAATAAATACTATTACCACTAATACTCTTAGTATACAAGTACAATGACCAATGTATTTAGTACAGAGCTCTGCACACAGTAGATGCTCAATAAATATGATCTATTGATCAGTTGATTGGTTGATGAGCACTCTGTGTGTTTCAGTGCCTCTGTACTCCTTCAGTGCCCAGGACTCAGTGCCATGTTTGACACATTGTGAGTGCTCAGTGTCTGTGAAGCACCCAAGCCAGCAAAGACCTTCTCCTACCATCCAAGGGCCTCAGAAATTCACTTCCAGTGATAGTAAAAGCCCCCTTTGGGCAGGCAATTTTTAAAAATCGTATTTGTTAAATGTTTATTATATGTTAGGCCCTGTTCTAAGCGCTGGGGAAGGTACAAGATAGATAAAAGATAGTCGGATTGGACACAGTCCCTGTCCCACATGGGACTCACAGCCTATGTCAGAGAGAGGAGGATTTAATTTATTATTATTAAAAATAACAATTGTTGTATTTGTTAAGTGCTTACACTGTGCCATGCACTGTACTAAGTGCTGGGTAGACACAAGCTGGATACAGTCACTGTCCCACATGGGGCTCACGGTCTTATATAGATGAGGTCACCGAGGCACAGAGTAGTTAAGTGACTTACCCAAGGTCAACAGCAGACGAGTGACAGAGATAGGATTACAACCCAAGCCCTGTGGCTCCCAGGCTCGGGCTCTTCTCTCTCGGCCATGCTGCTTCCCACTAGACCACGCTGCTAGGCAATGTATCACTTCATTATTCTGAACTTCCCAATAGCTTAGGAGAGTGCACCAGTGAAAAGAGCACAAGGTAGGGAGTCAGACCTGGGTTCTAATTCCGGCTCTGTCACTCGGCTGCTGGATGACCTTGTGCAATTCACTTAATATCTCGGAGTCTTATCTGTAAAATGGGAATTCAATACCTGCTCTCCCTCCCCATTAGATTACTTTGCATCTGCCCCAGCATTTCGTACAGTGTATGGCACATAGTAAGTGCTTAACAAATACCCCATTTTTCATTATTATTAGCACTTTTATTAAACAGGTGCTCAATAAAACGCTACTACAGCAACTACTACTACCACTACTACTACTACAATTACTATTACTTTAGTACTACTACTACTGCTTCTACTACTAGAGAAGTAGTAGAGAAGCAGTGTGGAGAAGCAGCATGGCTCAGTGGAAAGAGCACAGGCTTTGGAGTCAAAGGTCATGGGTTCAAATCCCGGCTCCACCAATTGTCAGCTGTGTGACTTTGGGCAAGTCCTTTAACTTCTCTGTGCCTCAGTTCCCTCATCTGTAAAATGGGGATTAAGACTGTTAGCCCCCCCTGGGACAACCTGATCACCTTGTAACCTTCCCAGCTTAGAACAGTGCTTTGCACATAGTAAGTGCTTAATAAATGCCATTATTATTATTATTACTACTACTATTTTTAATACTACCACTACCACTACTACTACTTCTACAATGCGGAACAAACAGCTGTACTCTGTGTGGATCAAGTGGCAATCAATCAATCAATCAGTGGTATTTACTGAGTGCTTACTATGTATGTACTAAACACTTGAGAGAGTACAATGCAACAGCATTAGGTGACACGTTCCCCGTCCACAACAAGTTTACAGTTTAGAGGGGTTGGGAAGTTCAACCAGCCAGATGGCCTCAACCACATATCCATAGCATTTGACCTGGCTATTTGGCCCAGGGGTGAGAGCCTTGTCACCTCCAGAGGAAACTGAGTCCCACGCAGGCCAGGAGGGCTCTCTGGGTCCAGTGATTCTAGCTGCTACACCAGGGCCTGGTGCCATCCCATTTCTCCCACTCAGGGTGGCAGGCTTCCTGGGGCCTTTCCTCAGTCTTGGCATGTATCCTGTACCTGTATATATGTATATATGTTTGTACGTATTTATTACTCTATTTATTTTACTTGTACATATTTATACTATTTATTTTATTTTGTTAATATGTTTTTTTTTTCTCTGTCTCCCCCTTCTAGACTGTGAGTCCACTGTTGGGTAGGGACCGTCTCTATATGTTGCCAACTTGTATTTCCCAAGCTCTTAGTACAGTGCTCTGCACACAGTAAGTGCTCAATAAATACAATTGAATTGAATTGAATTGAATTGAATTGATCCCTGCTAGTCTCCTGAAGCTGATGACAGCAAGGCTCATGCCCACTATGGTGTGGAGTCATGGAAGTCTGAAGCCACCTTGTGCTCTTGGGCCAGCTGTTGGACGATGCTTTTCACTCCAGGAGGCTTTGGCCTAGAAGCTTGCCCCACTGGACAGGAGTCAGATCCCATCCATTTTGGTGTCCACAGGTCGGCTCTCCCTCCAGTCTTCTTGAAGCCCGTGGCAGCCATGGAACCCTTGAATCCTGTGCCATTTCCTGAGCATTCCCTCTTTTGAAGAAGAACCTGCATAGATAGTGGAACAGAACATTGCTCAACTTATATCTATCCCAGAACTTAGTACAGGGGGCACACAGTAAGTGCTTAACAAATACCACTCAAAAAAAAAAAAAAATTGAGGCAGCCGGGATTAGAATGAAAGCCCTCTGACTCCTGGCCCCTGCTCATTCCACTAGACCACCCTGCTACTAGATGGGGAAGCCATTTTGCATCTGTTGGTGTTGTCCTTGGTGATAGTTTGGATAGTGTCAGGCAGTGATCAGCCCTGAACTTGGCAGTACATATAGCAGCAAAATATAGAGAAGCAGTGTGGCTTAGTGAAAACAGCACAGGCTTTGGAGTCAGTGGTCATGGGTTCAAATCCAGGCTCCTTCAATTGTCAGCCATGGGACTTTGGGCAAGTCACTTAACTTCTCTGTGCCTAAGTTACCTCATCTGTAAAATGGGGATTGACTGTGAGCCCCCCTGTGGGACAACCTGATCACCTCGTAACCTCCCCAGCACTTAGAACAGTACTTTGCAAATAGTAAGATAAATGCCATTATTATTATTATTATTGTTATCATAGATGCGCCCTCCAGTTCTCGCCATCGGATGACGGTGAAGCAAATCCGGTACCTCTCCTTGGATCACAGCCTATGCCACCAAGACAATTTTCTTTGTTCAGAAAGAGAAATACTGTTTTGGTGACACATTTATTCATTCATTCAATCGTATTTATTGAGCGCTTACTGTATACAGAGCACTGTACTAGGCGCTTGGGAAGTACAAGTCGGCAACATATAGAGACGGTCCTTGCCCAACAGTGGGCTCACAGTCTAAAAAACACAGACAAAGCACATTTGGAATTTTTTTCTCCTTCAGGAATTCGTGATGCTAACAATTGAGACCCATTTTTGAATAGAAAATTCTGGGTTAGAGTTGAATTTTAGATGATAAGTTTGCTCAATGAAAACATGCCCAAAAAGCACCAAACTCAAAGTTAGCCCTCTTTTCTCAGGGGCTAGACACCTGGCTGGCTTCTCTTTAGTGGGACCTGACCATTCTCTCTGGATTGTCTACAGCCGCTCGGCTGCGGGCCAAGATTTGCATGTGCCCACAGCATTATCAGGTACAAAAGGGTGTTCTCCAGGAGGAAGGTAAATTTTCCGTTGCAAATCTCAGAAGGTCATTCTTTCAGGTATTCAGCTGTCCTCGGGACACAACCGCGTGCCTTTGTCTGGCACAAAGAGCGCAAGAATTTTAAGAATACATCCAAGAGCTGGCAACTTAATCCTTTCTCGGTAAGAAGAGGGGCTGTGTCTCAAAGCCCCCTTCTCGCTCCACGTGGATTAGCCCAGGGTAACAAAGACGATGGATTTTCGTCATGGATCCGGGGCTAAATCGGAGCGGAAATTGGGGGTTGGGGACGGGATGAGACTGTGCAGGTGAGTTGTGTGTTTTGTCTACCCAGAACCCGTCCTGACGCCGGCAGAATTGCAGAGTTGCGATGCGAATGACCCAGCCTGGACCAGAGTCTGCCAAAAGGGAGGGAATGTGTGTTAGTGAAATCGCAGGGTCAGAATCGCATATCTCCAAAGCAGATTCAGGTTCATTCACTCGGGCCCCAGCTGATTCCTGAACCCAGAACTGAGTCCCCTGGGGCCAAAGTCGGTCTTCCTGAGGAATCAACACTGTCCCATTAATGTCCTGGCTGGTGTGTGGCCTAGTGGGTAGAGCACGGCCTGGGAGTCTGAAGAACCTGGATTCTAATGCTGTCTCCACCAAATGTCTACTGGGTGACCGTGGACAAGTCACTTCTCTGGGCCTCAGTTACCTCATCTGTAAAATGGGGATTAAGAGTGTGAGTTCCATGTGGGACAGGGGCTGTGTCTAACCTGATTAACTTGTGTCAATCCTAGTGCTTAGAACAGTGCTTGGCATATAGTAAGCCCTTAACAAGTGCCATAATAATAATTATTATTATTGCTTTTACCCCCAAGCTTCTCTGAAGAAACCTTTCCTTATTTCTAAATGGAGTGGACTCTCTGGGTACTCAATGCCACAGTCAAATGATGTAAGACAGCCAAAGGGAAGCAATGTAGCCTAGTGAAAAGCATATGGACCCGTGAGTCAGAGGACTTGGGTTCTAATCTCAGATCTGGCACTTCTCTGCTGCGTGACCTTGGGCAAGTCACTGTACTTCTCTGATTCAATATCCACATCTGTAAAATGGGGATTAAATCCTACTCCCTCTAACTTGGACTGTGAGTGGGAGAGGGATGGTGTCCTACCTGATTAGCTAGCCTAGTGCTTAGTGCAGTGCTTGGTACATGGTAAGCACTTAGCAAGTACCATATTAATAACAATGAAAAAGGACCATAATTTTCCACACAATCTAGGCAGGAACAAGGATACTTTAGCACTGAAATCAGAGCATCAGATCCTGAGTGATGCTTCCCTACTCCCTCCCACCCGGATCTGTCTCAGAGTCACCATGGAGGGTCCTTTTGCCGCTTGCCTTCCTGGACCCCCACTTTCATGATTACAAATGGACCGCTCAAGATTCCCAAATCTCCGCCCTCCATCCTTAACTTCCCTGCCTGTCCAGGTGGAGTGTGAAATGTAGCAAGTAGGCAGCAAGTAAGGGTTTCTCTTCAGATATGCAGTCTCTACCAAAGTGGAAGATTTTTCCCCCCAGTGCCGCATTCTGGAGCCCCCCCTCAGTAGAGGGGGAGGGGAAAGCAAGGAGATGAGGCATTGAGTCCACTTTGTTAACTACAACTGGATGGCTGCTGGCTCCCTGAAGGGAAATAGAAGCCATCCCCATCATCATGATAATAATAATAATAATGGTATTTGTTAAGTGCTTATTATGTGCCAAGCACTGTTCTAATTCATCATCATCACCACTGTCAGTATTGTTTGAGCGCTTACTATGTGCAGAGCGCTGAACTGGACACCTACAGTGTAAGGAGTTCTGGGTCAGAAGCTTAGGAGCAGACAAAAGTTGAAGGCACAGTCAATCAATCAATCAGTCATTAGTGGTATTTATTGAGGACGGACTTTGTGTAGAGCTTTGTACTAAATGCCTGGGATACAGTACAATAGAGTTGGTAGAACTGTTCCCTGCCCACAAGGAGCTTAATTTCTAGAGGTCAGCTACTGTCCCTGACCTCACTGAGATCTCTGAGGTGGGAGGTATTGTTCAGGGCTTGAGCCCCTCACTCTTCTCCCTTTTACATTCACTCTCAGAAAGTTCATTCACTCCATCAACCAATGGTATTTATTGCATGCTTTCTGTCACAGAGCACTGTACTAAGTACTTAATCTCTGGCAATCCACTGCTAAACCTGCTGAGCCTTCCACTGAAACAATTCCTGCATCCACACCTTCCTCTAGTCACATCATGGTTAGACTGTTACATTATGGATAATAATAATAATAATAATAATAATAATTTTGGTATTTGTTAAGCGCTTACTATGTGCCAAGCACTGTTCTAAGTGCTGGAGGAGATACAAGGTAATCAGGTTGTCCCACATGGGGATCACAGTCTTAATCCCCATTTTCCAGATGAGGTAACTGAGGCACAGAGAAGTTAAGTGACTTGCACAAAGTCACACAGCTGATAAGTGGCGGAGCTGGGATTAGAACCCATGACCTCTGACTCCCAAGCCCGCACTCTTTCCACTGAGCCACACTGCTTTCATGGGTTCTCCTCATGAGTCCCCCAACTTTGTTAACCACTGCTGCTCCTTACATCCCATTCAGGACATATCACTCCACTCCTCAAAATCCTCCAGTAGCTATACATTTCCCTACACATCAAACAGAATTTCCTTTCTTGGTTTCAAGACTCTCCCCTAGATTTCTACACCTTATACACTAGAACTCCTCACCTGCAACTCTCCAGTTAACTTCTCTTTGCTCTTCCCAAGCTCACCTTCTTGTTCTCTCTGTTCCCTCTTCCTGGAGTTTCTTCCCCCCTTCAAATCCTCCATCCTACAGTTCTGCCCAGTGAAGATCTGTCCTCTCTCACCTATCTGTCCATTCTCTTTTCACTCCTGTCATTTATTTTGTGTCCGTCACCCATGCTAGACTGTGAGCTCCTTGACACTTGATGACTGTCTTCCAATTCCCTTGTACATTCCCAAACTCATAGTACAGTGCTTGGTTCACAGGAGACCCTCGATAAATACTGTAAATTAATTGCTGTCATGCCACTAGAATCAATCAATGAATCCATCGATGGTACTCACTGAGTATTTACTGTGTGCAGACATTGAATGAAGCACTTGGGAAAGTACAATACAACAGAATTGGTAGACTCGATTCCTGCCCTCAAGGACCCTACAGTTCTGGAGGTGGTTGTGGGAGAGAGATATTAAAATAAATTAGGGATAAGGGAAATAATAGAATATAAGTATTGTGGGTCTGAGGTGTGTATCAATGTGCTTAAAGGATACACAGCCAAGGGCATAGTGGATTCAGAAGGAAGGATGGGTAAATGAAATAAAAGGCTTAGTTTGGGAAGGCCTTTAAGAGGAGATATGATTTTAGGAAGATTTTGAAGGAGGGGAGAGTAGTGGCCTGTTTGATGTAAAGGTGTTCCAGGCCTAAGGGAGAATATGGACAAGAGTTTGATGGCGGGAGAGATGAAATTTAGGTATAGAGAATGGGTTGACGTTAGAGGAGAGGAGAGTGTGGGTTGCAAAACAGACTTATCAACTTTCTATTGCCAGGGGCAAGACAAGTAGCTCAGCTGACTATGAGAAGTAGTCTATTTGCATGTCTTGACAGTCACTCCTACAAGGGTTGGCTCATCTGGGCACCTGGTGATGACATCAGCTGGACTTGGCCTAATTTCAAGGAAGATCTGGACAAAGGGGAGGGGAGAAGAGATTAAGAACTCATATACAGGCAAGATGACTTTCTCTTGGCTTTCTGGCCCTATTAACGCCTGTGCCTCTGCTCAAAACTAGAGACTGTGCCAGAAACTTATAGGTCACAGGAGCCATACTTGAAGTGCCTCCTCTGAAAGACAAGATAAGTGGATGTTGCATATTTTGGGGGTAACCCAAGTTAAGTTAAGATCCAGAATCAGACTAGGGGCAATCTGAGGTTAAACCTTTATTTAATTTCTAAAGTGATGTCCGTCTAATTTCCCTTCCTGCTTTCTTTATTCTCTCCCAGCTAAGAGATGTTGATTATTGTGTCTTGATTGTTTTCTGTACATGAGATAAATATTTATATCTCTTTGCTAAGAGTAGAGGGCTGTATTATCTTCCTATGAGAGCTCCCAACATCAAAGGATTGACACTTCTGTCTTGTGATGGAATCTGAGGCTTTTGGCTTTCTTTGCTCTCTGGCTGCTGAGCCCACAGAGATTCAGGTGAGCTACCAACCCCCCTCAATGTCACATATTAATTAATTCATTCAATCATATTTATTGAGCACTTACTGTGTGCAGAGTACTGTACCAAGCGCTTGGAAAGTACAATTCAGCAACAAATAGAAACAATACCTACCTAACAATGGGATCATAGTCTAGAATGACTCTTGGGGATTCAAATCTACTCAATCATAGGATATTGGCAGATAATTACCTGAGGAACTTCAGTGTGTGCTAGCTGGAGCTTTTCAGGAGCAAATGAGGATTAAATACCTATTCTCCCTCCCCTTGCAAGCTACCTGTGGGATTGTATTTGATAGTATATTGTATCTACCCCCTGGTGCTTAGCACAATACCTGGCACCTAGCAAATGCTTAGCATATACCAGTATTATTATTATTATTATCATTAGATAGAAGGAGCATTATGAGGGTTCCCCTTTTCTCCAGATGGATCTTTTCAGGAGAAGGCTGTCAGACTGTCCTAATAGACAATTCCAGCCTGGCCCAAAGCAGCAACAGCAGCAGTTAGAGGTAATAGTAGCAGCAGTAGCAGCATTTATTAATCACCTAGTTGGTGCATTATATACTAATTACACCAGGTGCTTAGGAGGTACAGAATATTGAATGACACATTCCGTGCCCACAAGGAGCTTGCACTCAATGAAGGAAGCATGCATAAAGTATTTTCCACCAAAGTAGTCAAAATAAACAAATGGGGAGGACACAGGTAGTGTGTGTAAAGGAGGGTGTGATTGAGTTTCTAAGTGCTAGAGTTGGCTGCTGGGAGTCTTGGGATTCATGTACCCAATTTTTCACTGATTGAGCCCCGCAAGATCCTGGGGCTGAGAGAGGCTTTGTTCTGTTCACTGCCCAGCAATGGCTGCAGGGTGCAGACTGAAGGAACGCAGGAATCAAATCCAGGACAAAATCCCCCTTTAAAGTATTGGGGCAAGTCACTACAGCCTTCCTAAAATCCCACCTCCTCCAAGAAGACTTCCCTGGCCAATTCCCAACACATAGGTTTTTATACCCATCTTCAGCACTCAAGCATATCAATCAGGGGTATTTATTGAGCACTTGTTGTATGCAGAGCACTGTAGTAAGTGCCTGGGAAAATACAGTAGAGTTGGTAGACCTGATCTTTTCCACAAGGAGCTTACAAACTGTACATTTATATTCAGATGAATGTTCAAATATTTATTCAGTTTTTCTATCCTAAAGAACTCCTAATGGGCATCTAGCTTTACTTGTGTTTATTCTGATGACGTGACACCTGTCCACATGTTTTGTTTTGTTGTCTGTCTCCCCCTTCTACACTGTGAGCCCATTGTTGGGTAGGGACCGCCTCTATATGTTGCCAACTTGTACTTCCCAAGCGCTTAGTACAGTGCTCTGTATACAGTAAGTGCTCAATAAATACGATTGAATGAATGAACTCACGCTATTTCCTATTGTTTTTCCTACCATTTCCATTCTCTGCGAATAATTTATATCTGCCTGAAAGTTCCATACTGTTAAAGACAGTAGAGAGGTTAAGGAGAATTACTTCAATCTGCTGCCCGGATCATTTTTCTAAAAAAGCATTCAGTCCATGACTCCCCACTCCTCAAGAACCTCCAATGATTGCCTATCCACCACCACATCAAACAGAAGCCCCTTACCCTTGGCTTTAAAGAACTCAATCAGCTCACCCCTTCCTGCCATACTCTGTTGATTTTTTTTATAGTATTTGTTAAGTGCTTACTATGTGCCGGTCACTGTACTAAGCACTGGCATAGATACAAGCTAAACATGTTGGACAAGATACAAGCTAAACATGTTGGACAAAATCCAGGTCCCACATGAGGCTCAAAGCCTTTATCCCGATTTTACAGATGAGATTACTGGGGCACAGAGAAGTTAAGTGACTTGCCCAAGGTCACACAGCTGACAAATGGTGGAGCCAGGATTAGAACCCAGGGCCTTCCGACTCTCCAGCCTGTATGTGTTCTACCCACTAGGCCAAGCTACTTCTCAATCCCAACTACAACCCAGTCCACAAACCATGCTCCTCTAATGGCAACCTCCATCCCACCTATCTCACCCCTTACCTCCCCCGGGCCTGGGACTCCCACCCCTTTCACATCTGACAGACCATCCCTCTTCTCACCTTTGAAGTCTTATTCAAATTTCATCTCCTCCAAGAAGCCTTCCCCAACTAAGCCCTCATTTCCCTTACTCCCTTTCCCTTCTGCACCTTCTACTCACTTGGATCTGTACCCTGCAAGCACTTGACATTCACCCCACCCTCAGCCCCACGGCACTTATGTACTTATCCGTAATTTATTTTAAGGTCTGCCTCCCCGTCTACACTTTGAGCAGCTTGTAGGCAGAGAGCGGGTCTACAACTCCATAGTATTGTACTTCGCCAAGTGACTGGTACAGTGCTCTGCCCAGAGTAAGCACTTAATAAAAAACACTGATTGATTGATGCTCTTTCCTCAAACCAAGCCTGTTTTTTCGCAGGGGGTTGGTGGGTAGGGTAAGAGACGCCTCCACTTACTAGTTCACTGGCACAGTTTGAGGTGCAGTTCAGCCTGATTGGCCCAAGGAGGGAAGAGTGTTTGCTGGGAGAGGAGCCGGGGGTTGGCACTCTGCGGGAGTCGGATGGGGGTAGAGAGGAGGCATGACAGGGCCGTCCTTCAGGAAGGAGCTTCGCTGAGTGAAAAGCCGTCGCTTCCTTTCGGACACCCGGCACAAATCTCTGGGTAGGGGGAGGGAGGGCAAGCTCTTCCTCCCTTAATCGGGCTGATCCAGCAGAAATAATCTGCAACTCCCCGTTCCTGCACGGCTGCCTCACAGATGGGAGTGTCACGTGTCCCCCCACCTCCCACCGCCTCCCCGGGCTCCGCCGTCGCTCACTGAAGCGCCTGTGTTCGTCCCCGGCCTGCGGGTCCCGGGGCCCATGGGTGGACAGAGGGAGCGGGGCCGGGGGACCCAGCCCTCCTGCCAAGGCTGGGGGATGTTGTACGTGCTGAACAGGGAGCCCTTTATGCCCCGGCCTGCTCGTTTTCACACCGCCTGCCGGCTCGCTCGCAGTTGTCCAGATTTTTTCCTTCAGCCTCTTGGGCTAATCCCAGCGCTGCTGGGCCCGGACAGGTGCAGGGATCAAACAGGCTCAGTTAAGGGAAACATCTGGCCCAGGACGATAATGGGGCCTTTGACTCTACAAGCCGGAGGAGGAATGTGCTGTTTCCCAATGCTAAATCACGCAATTAGCCCTCCTAAAACCACTGAACGGAAACTCCACAAGGTCCCGGGCCCCGGCCCTAGTTCCGGCCCCCTGCTCCCCTGGCCTTCTCACAGGTCTTCCTCTGACAGCTCCCTTCCCCGAACCTCTGGGGGAGGCAATGCTTTGGATGTGGCCTAGTGGAAAGATCTCGGGCCTGGGAATCAGGAGTCCTGGGTTCTAATCCCAGGTCCACTACTGGCTGGTTCTGTGGCCTTGGGCAAGTCATTTAACTTCTCTGGGCTTCAATTTCCTCATCTGTAAATAGGGGACTGAAACCTGTTTTTCTTCCTACTTAGACTGGGAACCCCATGTGGGTCAGATTGTATTCAACCTGATGATCTTGTGTCTACTACAGTGTTTGGCACAGAGTAAACATTTAACAATTATTATTATTATTGATATTATTATTACCTCTAGACCTAAAGGACTTGATTAAGGCAGGGAAGGGGACCTGAGTCTCCCCAACCCCCTTTGCCTCAGTTTCTCTCCCCAGAATAGTGATTCCATAAGTGTCCACCTGGATTGCCCCAGAAACAATAAGGTTGACATTTTCTTTCTTCTTTATTTTTATGACAAAAATTAGCTGCTCTGTAACTGCAAAATGCCACTATGACCCAGGACTCCAGATTCTCCTTTCCTTCCTTATATCCTTCTGTCTGGGGAACCAGATCTGAGAAATCCTTTTCAATATAAGCCACAGTCCTCACTGTCATCATCATCATCACCATCATCATCATCCCCATCATCATCATCCCCATCAACACTTGAATATGTTTGATGCCCTAATTTTTCCAGAGTGTTTCACATCACTGACTTCATTTCATCTTTACGAATGTTTGAGAGACAGGGAGAGACAGCATGGGTCAGTGGAAAGAGCATGGGCTTTGGAGTCAGAGGTCATGGGTTCAAATTCCGGCTCTACCTATTGTCAGCTGTGTGACTTTGGGCAAGTCACTTAACTTCTCTGTGTCTCAGTTGCCTCATCTGTAAAATGGGTATTAAGACTGTTAGCCCCCTGTGGAACAACCTGATCACCTTGTAACCTCCCCAGCACTTACTAAGTGCTTAATAATTGCCATCATTATTATTATCTCCATTCTATAGAGGAGAAACCCTAAGGCCAGTTACATTGCCTAAGCTCCATTAGAGGGAAAGTGGCAGATTTGAGACTAGGCTCAAGTCTTGGGGAAGCAATCAATTAGTGCTATTTATTGAACACTTACTGTGTACAGAGTGCTGTACTAAGCACTTGTGTGACCTAGTGGAAAGTGTCCAGGCCTGGGATCCAGGAGACCAGAGTTCCTGTCTCAGCTTCACCTCTTGTCTGCTCTGTGATCTTGGATAAGCAACTTAGCTTCCCTGTGCCTCAGCTTTCTTTCCATAAAATGGGAATAAAATAGCTGATCTCCCTCCCTCTTGGACCGTGAGCCCTGCATAAGACACAGACTGTGTCTAATCTCATTATCTTGCATCGACCCCAGTGTGTAGCTCAACAAACACTTAATAAATACCCTCATCACTATCATTATCATCCTGACTTCCAGCCCAGGGCTGTTGCCACTAGATTCTGCTACATCCTTGCCCTAAATTTGGGCCTGTCCCACAGCACTTGAATCTTGAACTTCGTTGGCTTGTCAGAATCAGATTAATCAACCAATCAATCCATTGTAATTATTGGTACTTACAGTATGCAAAGCACTGTACTAAGCACTTGGGAGAGTACAATATAAGAGAGTAGGTAGACACATTCCTTACCCACAACAAGTTCACAGTTTAGAGTCAGATAATAATAATAATCATAATGTCAGTATTTATTTAGCACTTACTATGTGCCAAGCACTGTTCTAAGTGCTGGGAGATACAATAATAATAACAATAATAATGATGGTATTTATTAAGCACTTACTATGTGCAAAGCACTGTTCCAAGCTCTGGGGAGGTTACAAGGTGATCAGGTTGTCCCATGGGGGGTTCACAGTCTTAATCCCCATTTTACAGATGAGGTAACTGAGGCACAGAGAAGTTAAGTGACTTGCCCAAAGTCACACAGCTGACAAGTGGCGGAGTCGGGATTAGAACCCATTACCTCTGACTCCCAAGCCCAGGCTCTTTCCACTGAGCCACGCTGCTTCTCAGATCCGTCCTTTCCCACTCGGGGACAGGAGGGTGCTGTGTTCTGAGCCTGGATAGGTGATACTTGTAGTAACACCCTTTTGGGCCAGCCCCAGTAATAATAATAATTGTGGTAATTGTTAAGTATTTATGATGTGCCGGGCATTGTACCAAGTGCTGGGGTGGATACAAGCAAATTGGGTTGGATGCAGTCCTTGTCCCATGTGGGGCTCACAGTCTCAATCCTCATTTTACAGATGAGGCAACTGAGGCCCAGAGAAGTTAAGTGATTTGCCCAAGGTCACACTGCAGACAAGTGGTGGAGCTGGAATTAGAACTCAGAACATTCTGATTACCAGGATGGTGCTCTATCCATTACACCATGCTCTTTCTCACTCCATGCTGGGGTGTCCCATGCTCCAGACACCCCTGGGCCCCATCTCCAACAGTGGCAGCAGGACGTTTGCGGGGACCATGTTTGCAGTTCTGGGTACCCTCCTGGACAGCCATCTTCTGGGACAAGGATGGCCTATGCCAATCTCCTAACCTCTATTCTAGCAATCATTCAGACCCTCACTTTCTAGGGCCCTTGTTCACTGAGTTCAGTCTATTACTTGGCTTCTTCCGGCTCTGAAATATCCCCCTCTAGTCTGCCATTCTAATTCAGTCAGTGATATTTATTGAGCACCTTCTGGGCACTGTACTAAGAGCTCAAGAGAGTATAACCGAAGATACACCATCTCTGCCTTCAAGAAGCTTACAATCTAATGGAGACAGGCATTGCAAAGTTATTCACAAATAATGGTAGCAGGACGAAGATCAAGGATATAACAGGAAGGTACAGGTGTGTCGGGATGCATCAGCTGAAGAAACAAATTTAATACCCAAAATATGCATATATTGTACTCTCCCAAGTGCTTACTACTACAACTAATAATTGTGGTATTCATTAAGTGCTTACTATGTGTCAAGCACTGTAGTAGATACAAGATAATCAGGTTGGACTCGGTCCCTGCCCCACCCAGAGCTCACAATCTAAGTAGGAGGATAGTGAATTCCCACCCTACAGATGAGGAAATGAGGCCCAGAGAAGTGAAATGACTTGCCCAGAGTCATCCAGCAGTCAACTGCTGCAGTCCCCCTTCTAGATTGTAAACCCGCTGTTGGGTAGGGACCATCTCTATATGTTGTCAATTTATACTTCCCAAGCGCTTAGTACAGTGCTCTGCACACAGTAAGTACTCAATAAGTATGATTGAATGAATGAATGAATGACCTAGGGCTAGTCACTTAACTTCTCTGTGTCTCAGTTCTGGGGAGAAATATTTGTTCTCCCTTTTAGCCTGTGAGCCCTGGGTGAGACCAGGGATGTATCACATTTAATGATCTGTATCTAATCTAGGGTTTGGCACAGATTAAGCACTTAATAAATATCTTCATTATTATGGTGAGGTTGGGCTGATTTGAGGGAAGGAGGGAGCTCGCGGTTTCAGGAGCAGCAGGGCTGAGAGGTCATTTGTGGGAGAGTTGGGAGGGAGGTTTAGTGAGAAGTTGAACTTGGTTAATAATAGCAGTAGTAATAGTACTTATTAAGTGCCTTCTGTGTGCTGGGAGAGAATACTTACGTGAGAATAAGGCGTGGTCCTTGTCCTTCAGGGTGCTCACAATCTATGAATCTAAGAGCAGGGGTGGGACCTGGAGACAGACATATTAGAAATGCTGAAAGAGTGAAACACTAAAGTGGTTGGGAGTAGTGAAGAGAGAAGCTTGAGAAACAGCTTGGCCTTGTGGAAACAGCATGTGCCTGGGAGTCGGAGAACTTGGGTTCACCACTCATCTACCGTGTGACCCTGGGCAGGTCACTTAAATTCTCTGTGCCTCATTTGCCTCATATGGAAAATGTGGCTTCAATGCCTGGTATTCTTTCTACTTAGATTTTTAGCTCCATTTGGGACTTGATTATCTTTTATATCCCAGTGCTTAGTGCAGCGCCTAGAACATAGTAAGTGCTTAACAAATACTATTATTGATTATTATTATTATTATTATTACTATTAGAAGCAGCATGGCCTAGTGGAAAAAGCACAGACCACAGAGTCAAAGGGCCTGGATTCTAATACCGGCTCTGTCACTGTCAGCTGGGTGACCTGAGGCGACTCACCTCACTTCTCTGTGCCTCAGTTACCTCACTGACATAATGGGGATTCCCTCCTACTTAGACTGTGAGCTCCAGGTGGGACCTGATTATCTTATATATATCCCAGCATCAAGTAGAGTGCTTGGAATAAAGTAAGTTCTAAACAGATACCATTGTTATTACTATTATTAGTAGTAGTAGTTGTTGGATAAGCATCATAGCCTTATAGAGAAGCATCACAGAGAAGCAGCTTGGCTCCATGGAAAGAGCCCAGCTTAGGAGTTAGAGGTCATAGGTTCTAATCCCGGCTTCACTACTTGTCAGCTGTATGACTTTAGCAAGCCACTTCACTTCTCTGTGCCTCAGTGACCTCATCTGTAAAATGGGGATTAAGACTGTGAACCCCACGTGGGACAACCCGATCACCTTGTATCCCCTCCAGTGCTTAGAACAGTGCTTTGCATGTAGGAAGCGCATAACAAATGCCATCATTATTATTATTATTATAGACTAGTGGTAAGAGCATGGAGTCAGAGGATATAAACTCTAAATCCAGCTCGACCAATTGCTTTCTGTGACCTTGGGCAAGTCATTTAACTTCTCTAAGCTTTAGTGACCTCATCTTTCAAATGGGAATTAATTCCTCCTCCCTCCAATTTAGACTATGAACCCCATGTGAGACCCGCTTACCTTGTATCTTGTCGGGACTGTGTCCAACCTGATAAACTTGTATCTATCCCAGTGTTTAGAACAGTGCTTGATACATAGGAAGAGCTTAACAAATACAGTAAAATAAAAGAATGAGAGCTAATGATTCCATGTTTGGCCAGGGCCTTTGCGCTGAACCACCTACTCAGGAGGGCCAAGGCTTCAAAGTTAGCGTTTAGTCTTTGGTTCCTACTGTCTTTTGCTTAGGGTGCCTTCCTCCCAAACTTGTCCTGTGGTCCGTTCCACTCCAGTCACCACCCCTGGCCTCCCCAATGGTCCGTTCCATTCCAGCCACCACCCCTGCCCCCTCAGTCCCCATCATCCTGAAAGCGAACACCATGAAGTCCCCATTGTTACAGCTCCTTGCCCTCAGCAATGTGTCACCCCATCGTTCAACGCCCAGTCCCAGGAATGCTTGCCGCCAGGACCCTCATCCCCATTAACTCCAATGACTCTCAGAGGGGAGAGAGCTTAGTGTCCCGGGCCTCAAAGAGAGACCCTCAGGCCCTGGATTTACACGTCCCGCACTGCAAACCTCCAATGCTTAACAAATCTGAGCTCCATAATCCCCTCTTTATGCCGGGTCTATGCTCAGCAAGCCAGTGCCATCCCACGCGGCGTCATCACAGATCCTATTTCAGCTCCCTCCTGCACGTTTGACTCTTGATTAGCCCATTTCTCGGCTCCAGACCTGGATTCTCTCCCCCATTTTCCTAGGGCAGAGGACTTAGGGGTACCTGCGGGGGTCAAGTTGTCCACCCCCCTGCTCCAGAATGAAGAACAACGGTAGAGAAGGGTCACCTTTGGATGTCAAAGATTCAGCCAACAGAATACAGGCAAGGTGACTTTTGCTTCTCCAGAGTCCTGAGGAAAGCTCCACCTGGTCTTCTCCCAAGGGAAACAGTGTGGAGTCAGGAAGCAGCAAACATGGCACTCTTTCTGAATTATGCAACAAAAAGCCACCCACGAATACAGCACCTTATTCTCCCACTTGACCACAGTTTGCACTCTTCGCTCCTCCCAAGTTAATCTCCTCATTCTCCCAGTTCACACTTTACTCCTCCCAAGCCAATTCCTCACCATCCTGTCCCTTTCCACCAGATGTCTTCCCACCTCTGCTGGATTGTCACAAGACCTGTCCCCTGCTAGGAATCATTTTCCTTCTCAGTTTCATTCATTCATTCAATCGTATTTATTGAGCGCTTACTGTGTGCAGAGCACTGTACTAAGTGCTTGGGAAGTACAAGTTGGCAACATATAGAGACGGTCCCTACCGAACAGTGGGCTCACAGTTTCACCAACCATGGCCCTCCCCACATCCAAAGCTTTCTAAAAAGTCGATTTACCAGTCACCTTTTGAAACATCCCATTCCCTCAGCTGCCTCAGCACTCATCAATTCATCTGTTTATTCATTTATTCATTCATGTATTCACCTGAGTTTACTATTTTTATCCTTGTTATCTTAACTGCTGTATATTTACTCCTTTAAATCTATTTTCTTCCCCACTGGACTTAAGGCTCCTTGAGGTCAGAGAGGTACACCTTTAACTCTACTTGTCTACTTGTTTTGTTTTGTTTTCTGTCTGCCCCTTCTAGACTGTGAGCCCATTGTTGGGTACGGACCATCTCCATGTGTTGCCGACTTGTACTTTCCAAGCTCTTAGTACAGTGCTCTGCACACAGTAAGCACTCAATAAATATGATGGAATGAATAAATGAATGAACTCTGCACTTAATAATAATAATGGTATTTGTTAAGCTCTTACAATGTGCCAGGTACTGTACTAAATCCTGAGATGGATACAAGCAAATTGGGTTGGACACAATTCCTGTCCCACTTGGGACTCACAATCTCATTTCCCATTTTATTAATTCATTCATTCATTCAATCATATTTATTGAGCACTTACTGTGGGCAGAGCACTGTACTAAGCGCTTGGAAAGTACAATTCCACAATAAAGACAGACAATCCCATTCCACAATGGGCTTACAGTCTAGAAGGGGGGAGACAGACATCAAAACAAGTTAACAGACATCAGTAGCATCAATATAAATATAATTATAGCTTTATACATATGCATATCAAAACAAGTGAATAGGCTTTAATACAAATGAATAGAATTTTAGATATGTTCATATCTACACAAGTACTTCGGGGCGGACAGTTGGGGGTAGAGAAAAGGGAGCCAGTTTGGGAAATGGGGTGGGGCGGGGGATCTGAGGAAAAGGGGGACTTAGTCTGGGAAGGCCACTTGGAGGAGGTAATGATGGTATTTGTTAAGAGCTTATTATGTGCCAGGTACTGTGCTAAGTGCTGGGGTGGATACAGGCAAATCAAGTTGGACATAGTCCCTGTCCCATGTGGGGCTCACAGTCTCAATCCCCATATTACAGATGAGGTAACTGAGGCCCAGAAAAGTGAAGTGACTTGTCCAAGGTCACACAGCAGACAAATGGTGGAGCCAGGATTAGAACCCATGACCTTCTGACTCCTAGGCTCGTGCTCTATCCACTACACCATGCTCCATCTCATGCCTTTGAGTGTAAACTCATTGAGGGCAGGGATCTTCTCTAACAACTCTCAAGTGCTTAGTACAGTGTCCTGCACATAGTAAGTGCTCAATAAATATCATTTTTAAAGTGGAATTTGTTAAGCCCTCACTGTGTGTCAGACATTGGACTAAGTGCTGGGGTAGACAGAAGCTAATCAGGTTGGACACAGTCCAGTTCCCACATGGGGCCTACAATCTTAATCCCCATTTTACAGATGCGGTAACTGAGGCAATGATTGATTGATCACTTCTGTTTGCTCCCCCAAGGACCCAGTTGAGGGATCAGTGTTTAGTGTTCATTAGAACACTCTGCACAGAACAAAGACCTAGGACAATGCACTGCACACAGTAGGTACCCAGAATAACACTGCACACACTTGAAATGCCCAGTTCAGGGATCTGCACACAGTAGGGACTCAGAACACACTGGTGATGCTAATGCCAAGACTGATACTGAGGTGTAATTCATCGCCCTCAGTTAAAAGTCAGAGTCAGACAGATTGACCAGTGCCCTCTCTCCTTGCTTAGATCCTGCCCCCCACCTTGACTGGATTCATCTCTTCGGCGATCCAGAGTCAATGTCCTCCAGCCTCGTGACTGTTCCAATTGTAAATCATTTTGTGTTGGTCTTTCCCATGAGAGTTTAAGCCCTCTGGGCAGGAAATGTGTCAGTTTGTTATTTTGAATTTCCCAAGAGCCTAGTTCAGTCTTGTTTTATACTGCCAAGTCATCTCTAACCCATAGTGACTCCATGGACACAGCTCTTCCGGAACACCCCACCTCCCTCGGCAATCGTTCTGGTAGTGTATCCAGAGAGTTTTCTTGGTCAAAATTCTGAAGTGGTTTACCATTGCCTCCTTCCATGCAGTCAACTTGAGTTTCTGCCCTCGACTCTCTCCCATGCCGCTGCTGCTCAGCACAGGTGAGTTTTGACTTGTAGCAGATTGCTTTTCACTCGCTAGCCACTGCCCAAGCTAGGAATGGAATGGGTATTCCTCTGCTTGACTCTCCCTCCCATAGCCAAGACTGGGAGAGTACTGGAAACTCTCCAGGGGCAATCTTGAGAGGAGCCCTGGTTCAGTACACTACACTAAATGGACTCTCAATAAATGTCAGCACAGCTTCTACTGCTATTGTCTCCAAGTGAAGCTCCAAGCTGCCTGAGGGCAAAAATCCTTAATTGCTTCAGGCCCCCAGGATCCTATCCTGACCCTCTCCGCACATGCCTAGTGGATAGAGCACAGGCCTTGGGAGTCAGAAGTTCATGGGTTCTAATCCTGGCTCTGCCACTTGTCTGGTGTGTGAACTTGAGCTAGTCACTTCACTTCTCTGTGCCTCAGTTACCTCATCTGAAAATGGGGATTAAGACCGTGAGCCCGATGTGGGATGCAGGATGGTATGTACAACCCTATCTGCTTGTATTCCACCAACTCCCATCACTTCATACAGTGCCTGGCACCTAACCAATCAGTAAGCACTTAACAAATACCACAATTATTATTGTTGCATGGCCCTACAAGAACCCAGGCAATGTTAGCCAGTCTTTACCCCTTTATGATGTACACCATAACTCCTGGGGCAACATCTTGGACTATTCTCACTCCCTGGGCCTCGTCCTGGATCAGTCAGGATATGAGGTACCCCACAGAGAGTGGGGCCCAGTCCTTTGACATCTCACTACCACCACGATCCTGAAAGCGTTCATATTTGCCCACCCAGAGGGATGCTCCACCCCCAGCCCTGGATCTGGGGCTGAGGTGCAGGCCTAGAGAATCCCCACCAGATATACAGGTGCCAACAATGGGGACCAACTCCCCAAAGATGCATGCAGCTCTGCCCCTGGGGGCGGTTGCTCTAATCTCAGCTCTGCTTCTTGTCTGCTGTGCGACCTTGGGCAAACCACTTCACTTCTCTGTGCCTCAGCTATCCCATCTGTAAAATGAGAGCTGAAACTGTATGCCCTACAAGGGACAGGGACTGTGTCCAACTCAATTTGCTTATATCCACCCCAGAGCTTAATTCAGTACCTGACACATAGTAAGTGCTTAACAAATACCATCATTATTATTATCACTGTTACCCATATTGATAGAGGTTGGAGCAGGCCCTCACAGGGTAGCAAATGGGCAGGACGGATCAGGGATGGATCAAAGCCGACTCCGGGGAGGTGGGGGCTAACCACTGCTCAGATGGGATGAGCTGGGCTGTGGCATTGGCTTCCAGGATATTTTCTTCTGAACCTGACCTTAGAAGTAGCCCGGGATTCCACCCCCGGCCTTTCACTTCTGGACAAACTAACTGGTTGCTACTCCTCTGCCCCTCCCCTCTCTTGTTCTCCAACTCCTGCTCTGCGTTTCTTCCTTATTGTTAGCTACAAATGACTGTCCAAACAAGACCTTCCCCTTCCCTAAATCCTGAGCCTGCTAAACAGGCAACTGCCCTCTGAGGGCAGTGTCCCCTGCCTCTACCACTTCAGAGGGCAGAAGAGGTCTCTGGCAATTTTTCTGCCCCAGACTGTGGTCCATTACACAGACTTCTCTAGGGGTGAAGGGGGTTCCTGATCTCTCCCTGTTATGGACCCCCAATACCTCCAGAGAGCACTGGGGCATGTGCACCAGACAGGTATTGAGGGGCCTGGGCCATTTGGGACTAGACAGAGAAGTGGCGTGGCTTAGTGGAAAGACCGCAGACCTGGAAATCAGATGACCTGGTTTCTAAGCCCAGCCCCTCCACTCACCTACGTATTATCTTGGGCAAGTCATTTTGTTCCTCCATGCCTCAGTTTCCTCATCTGTAAAATGGGGATTCAATATCTGCTCTCCCACCTACTTAGACTGTGAACCTTGTTGGGGACAGGGACTGTGACTGAGCTGATTGTATCATATCCCCCCTGCACTTGGCACAGTGCTTGACACATAGTAAGTACTTAATAATCATCATTATTATTATTAGAGAAGCAGCATGGCTTCTCTATGACACAAAGACATGACACCATGTCATGTCATGTCATGCTTCTTTATGACAATTGCCACCATTATTACTATTATTATTATTATTATGAATACCATCATCATTATTATTATTAGAAAAGCATCATGGCCAAGTAGATAGAGCAAAGGCCTGAGAGTCAGAAGGTCCTGGGTTCTAATCCCAGCTTTGTGCTCTTGTCTGTTATGTGGCCTTGGGCAAATCATCTCATTTCTTTGTGCTTTGGTTTGTCTTATGCCACTGAGTCATCTCCGACCCATAGCAATGCCATTGACACATCTCTCCCCAAACGACCTACCTCCATCTGCAATCTTTCTGGTAGTGAATCCATAGTGTCTCAGTTGCCTCATCTGTAAAAAGAGGATTAAGACTGTGAGCCCTATGTGGGGTAGAGACTGTGTCCAACCTGATTTACTTATATCCACTCCAGTGCTTTGTATGGTGTCTGGCACATAGTAAGTGCTTAAATGCCATACTTATTATTATCGTATCATTATTATTATTGTCAAGCAATGCTCAGTCACCACCTTGCCCTTTCCTGCACAACTGACTGATTGCTGACTTTTTCTGATCCTGACCGGGGCCTTAGGTTTGGGACAGGAGAAACAAGATCATTAAATGTCCCTGGCCCGGTCCGGCCCGGCCTGCCTGCTAAATGCTCTGAAGAACAGTGAGATGGGCCTTTCTTAAAACTGACCCTCCCTCTCAGATCTGACCTGGTCCCTCAGGGAGGGTTTCCACCTGGCGCTGTGGTTGAAAGCAGAAAGCCACAAACCGGGTCCGAGCTGACTGGGCTGCTTTCTGTCTCAACTGGCCGCATTCACCATCCCCTTATTGTGAAAAACAATGCTGCTTCCGCCTCCTTTTGTCTGGCCGGGGGCCTGCCCTGCCATTTAAAGTTGCTTAGAAACTGCCTGGAGAACAGGAACCAGGGGGTTTTGCGGTGACATCTTTCTTTTGTGTGGTCTCCATCACCTCAGCCTTTTAGATGTTTTTTTCAGTTTTTCTGAATACCGGAGATGTCAGCCCAATCTTTCTCTAGCCTGAAAAGGGTTGACAAAAAGGAACTGATGTTCCTCCCCACTGTCGCTTTCAGCCCCTGTCTGGATACCCTCCCGGGCACACGGCTTCCACAGGGCTTGCACACCTGCTAATGAACCAAGAGAGGGAGTGATCCCCTCTGCAGGGCTCCCGGCAGACCTATTGGCAGGTGGGAGCTGATTTAGAACTATCTCCCTTCCTGAAATGCAGTCCATCCCGCCAAGATCAGGACGCTGGCAATCGGAGAGAGAAGAAATGAAACCAGAGCTGCTTCCCTCGGCAGCATTCAGCCACTTGGACAAAGTGGCTGTCCAGGAACCAATCTCACCAATGAGGCTGTCACACTATCCGATCCAATGTCTATTGACTCGACTACAATTGACTGAACATTACGCTTACCGCCTTGGAGCCTAGGTGGGTGAGAATGCTATCCAATCTCATGTCAGGCCATGTGAGCTCAGCAGGCCTAACCACTGGTTCAAGCCTTATCTTCATTATGCCAACCCTAGCTTTAAAAATACAACTCAAGTCATGCTGGGTTAAAAATGCTTAACGCACATGCGGAAGCTAGAGTGGTGGTTACAATAATAGTAATTGTAATAGACCTACTGTGTACAAAACACTATACTAAGTGTTAGAAAAAAATTACACGTGAGAGTATTAGATGTGATCCCTGGGTCCCAAGGAGCTCACAGCCTAAAAATAATTGGGGTAGGGTTACAAGCAATAAATAAGGAAGGATGAAGTGGCAAAAACACAATATCACCGTAAAAGATGAGGAAATTGATAATTACTAGACCGTAAGATCCTTGTGGGTGGGGATTGTGTCTCCCAACTTCAATGTGTTGTAGTCTTCCAAATGCCCAGTGGAGTGCTCTGTACATAGTAACTGCTCAATAAATAGCAATGATTGATTACAAGAAGAGCAATAGGCTAGGATTAGAATTTCAGGCTCCTTGTGGCTCCATCACAACTGAAGTCAAGCAAAGCAACAGAAACAGCCACAGCCACAGTCACAGCCAATAAAACAATGTGTGCAAACCACTGTACTAAGCACTTAGGACAATGCAATACAATAGAGCTGGTAGACCCAACCCCTGCCCAAAAGAAGATTACAGTTTAGAGGGAAGACAGACATTAAAATAAATTACAGATGGGGGAAATGGCTGAGAATGATGCTATGTACATATATGCTTTTTAAAAAATCATATTTATTGAGCACTTACTGGGCACAGAGCATTGTTCTAAGTGTTTGGAAAGTACAATTCAGCAACAGAGAGACAATTCCCACCCACAACGGGCTCACAGTCTAGAAGAGGGGAGACAGACATCAAAACAAGTAAACATAATCAATAGCATCAATATAAATAAATAGAATTAGAGATTTATATACACATCAGAACACGTTTGGGTTTGGGGGTGGGGTGGGTGTCAAAGTGCTTAAGAGATACAGACCCAAGTACCTATGTGAAGCAGAAAAGGAGGGTGAATAGTGTGGGGAGATGAGAAGTTAATCAAGGAAGACCCTTGGAAAAGATATTATTTTTGAAGGACTTTGAAGTTGGGGAGAGAAGTCATCTGTTGGATATGAAGGGCAGGCAGTTCTACACAAAGTGGGGTGAATGTCAAGTGCTTAAGTGGTACAGACACGAGTGCATGGGGACATAGAAGGGAGGGTGAGTAGGGGAAAGATGGCTTAGTTGGGGAAGGCCTCTTGAAAGAGTTGAGCTTTGTGGGTGGAGAGAGTAGTGACTTATTGGATATTCAGCGAGAGGGAATTCCAGGAAAGAAGGAGGATGTGGGAAAAGGGCTGGTAGTGAGATAGATAAGATGGAGGTACACTGAGAAGGTTGACATCAGAGGAATGAAGTGTGTGGGCTGGGTTGTAGTAGGAGATCAGCAACATTAGGTGTGAGGGTGTGAGCTGATTGAGTGCTTTAAAGCTGTGGTAAGCAGCTTCTGTTGGCTGTAAAGATGGATGGGCAACCACTGGAGGTTCTTGAGGAGTGGGGAGACAGGGACTGAACTTGTTTTTAGAAAAATGAACTGGGCAGCAGAGTGAAATAAGGACCGGAGTGGGAGAGACAGGAGGTAAGGATGTCAGCAAGGAGGCTGTTACAGTAGTGGTATTTATTGAGCATTTACTATGTCCAGAGCACTGCACTGCTGATAGGATCAGCCTGGTAGCATTTTAGATGCAGAGGAAAGGGCAGATTCTAGAAATGTGGTGAAGGTAGAACTGACGAGATCTGGTGACAGGCTGAATTTGTGGATTGAATGAGAAGGGTGAATCACGGAAGATACTAAGATTATGGGCTTGTGAGACAGGAAGGATGGTGGCATTGTCTAAATTGATAGAAAAGTCTGGGAGGACAAGTTTGGGTGGGAAGATGAGTTTTATTTTAGACATGTTCAGTTTGAGGGGTGAATGAGACATCTAACTAGAGCTGTCCTAAAGCCAGGAAGAAAAGCCAAACTGCAGTGAAGGAAATGGGTTGGGGCTAGAGAGGTAGATTTAGATGATAATAATAATAATAATAATGGCATTTATTAAGCACTTACTATTTGCAAAGCACTGTTCTAAGCGCTGGGGAGGTTACAAGATGATCAGGTTGTCCCATGGGGGGCTCACAGTCTTAATCCCCATTTTACAGATGAGGGAACTGAGGCACAGAGAAGTGAAGTGATTTGCCCAAAGTGACACAGCTGACAATTGGCGGAGCCGGGGTTTGAACCCATGACCTCTGACTCCAAAGCCCGGGCTCTCTTTCCACTGAGCCACGCTGCTTCTCTAATGATAGTTGAAGCCATAGGAGCGAATGAGTTTTCCAAGGGAGTGGGTATAGCTGGAGACTAGAAGAGGATCCAGAACTGACCTTTGAGGGACTCCCATTGTTAAAAGGTGGGAGGCAGAGAAGCAGCTGGTGAAAGAGACTGAGAAGGAGTTGCCAGAAATCTAGGAGGAAAGCCAGGACCAGTGATCAAAATTGGCAGAGGCCTCAATCAATCAATGGTATTTATTGAATGCTTACTGTGTGCACAGAGCACTGTACTAAGAGCTTGGCAGAGTGCAATACAGCAGAGTTGGTTGACATGTTTCCTATTTACCAGGTTTTTACAGTCTAGAACAAGCTTGCAGTCTCACACTGTCAGTGTCTGCTGGTACAGGGCAGATAGGGAGCTGAGGCCTAGGATAGCTCAGTGGGGTGTTGGTGGGAGCTCTGATGGTATGATCCCACAGTCCCGGCGGGTAGAAGGCCTGACTGGGTATGTGGCCAGGGACCCAAAGCTGGGAGCACCATCAATTTTAAATTCCTGGGCTGGAGCCTTCAGCAGTTGGACTCTCATTATCTGGAACCTCATCAGTGTCACAGGTCTCCAACCCTTCCAGCTTCTTCCTCTCTCCCTGGCATTCCTCGTTCTCTTGTGTGCTCTCTCCAACTTGCTTTCCTTACTCCAATTCCCACCGAACCCTTCCCTCTTCTCAGAGGGAGCTGTTCCGTTTTGAAGCATCATGGCACTGTGGAAAGAGCCCGGGCTTGGGAATTAGAAGTCGTGGGTTCTAATCCCATCTCCACCACTTATCAGCTGTGTGACTTTGGGAAAGTCACTTAGCTTCTCTGTGCCTCAGTCACCTCATCTGTAAAATGGGGATTAAGACTGTGAGCCCCACGTGGGACAACCTGTTTACCTTGTATTTACCCCAGTGCTTAGAACAATGCTTGGCACAAAGTAAGCACTTAACAAATATAAAAAAAAGAGTCCCCCGAGATACCCCAAGTTCCATTCCATCTGTGCTTAAAAGACCACTCCTCACCCTCCTGCTGGTTGAATTCTTTCTCAGGGTAAAAAAGAGAATTTGGAAGGGGCATGCCCTCATAATTTACGGAGAATGGCCTAGTGCACGGAGGAGGTTCTAATCCTGGCTCTGCCACTTGTCTGCAGTGTGAACTTGGGAAAGTCACTTCGCTTCGCTGTGACTGAGTTACTTCATCTGTAATGGGGGATTAAGACTGCGAGCTTCATGTGGGACATGGACTGTGTCTAACCTGATTATCTTGTATCTACCCCAGGGCTTAGTACAGTGCTTGGCCTATAGTAAATGCTTAACAAATACCATTAATTTTTTTAAAAAGCCCCAAAAACTCTTATCTCAGCACTCTACTGAGTGTCTATAATGTGCAGAGCACTGAACAGTACTAGGCACTTGGGCACATAGCACAGAAGGAAAAGATGCCATCCATTCACCTTCAAGAAGTTTACATTCTACAGAAAAGATAAGCTGCTACAAACTACAAAATGTGTAAGAGCAGAGAGTGAGAGCATAGGTAGAAATGATAGCAAGCACCCAAAAGCCATTGAATCAGTCAGTCAGCAGGGAATGACCACGTGGGTGCTTGGTACAGCACTTTGCACACAGTAAATGTTCAATAAATACCATTGTTTGATTGCTAAGGATGAGGATGGAGTGACACAATGAAGATGGAGGGGATTAATCTAGCTTCTAGTTCCCAACATCTGAATCCCCAGTACATAGCATCTTCATTGAGGTATGAATAAATAAATCCTTCTCCCTCCCCATAGGAGATCTTAGTCTGTCCTCTTGGAGATCAGCCCAAACTTCCTTCTCCCTAATCCACAGAGCTCACACTTTAGAGAATAAGAATAAGAACTGTGGTATTTGTTCAGCACTTACTATGAGGGAACACCTCTAGGGCAAAAAACACCCCCAGCCCCTCTCCCTTGGGATTGGTCAATCAATCAGACACTTAACTTTGTGCAGAGCGCTTGGGAGAGTGCAATACAATAGAGTTGGAAGACACATTTTCTGCCCAGAAGGAGTTTACAGTCTAGAGAAACCTTACAGACAAGAGGATCCTGACATCCCCATCTCCATTTTCCATATCAGACCCTCGTTTTCCCCGCCAATCTCCCAGCCCACCTCACCCATGTGTGGTGGGACCCCCTCTCCATCTCCCAGCCCTATGGGACCCCCTCTCCATCTCCCAGCCCCATCACTGCTCTGCTTGTGATTCCAAACCTTCCCACCCTTGTTCCTCTGCTCCAGCTTTGGAACCACCACTCCTTGCAATCATCCGCTGGTTTGGAGGGCAAACAGAGCATGCCCTTCCAAGGGCCATGAGAGACCACCTTTCACCTAATGGTTTCTGACCAATCACAATTAGACAAAGAGACAAGAGGCAAGCCTTTGGGAGTCTCCTCCTTCCTGGCTGTTTTGAGGGTGAAGCTGTTTGGTTTCAGGGATAAGGAAATGAAGACTCCATTTTAGCCAAATAAGGACAAAAGAGAAGCTGACTATGAATCCCAGGAAAGATAGGACAGCCTTAGATTACTGTAAGCCATCTAAGAAACAGAGGTAGCACCCTAGAATTGGGGTGCAACATGGTCCCCAATCAATCAATCAATTGTATTTATTGAGTGCTTACTGTGTGCAGAGCACTGTACTAAGCGCTTGGGAAGTACAAGTTGGCAACATCTAGAGACAGTCCCTATCCAACAGTGGGCTCACAGTCTAAAAGGCCAGAGGCCAGAGCACAGGACTGGGAGTCAGAAGATTTGGGTTCTAGCCCCCGCTCTACCACAGACCTGTTGTGGTGGTCTCTTACCATCTCTAGGCCTCAGTTTCCCCCTCTGTAAAATGGGGAAAGTCTAAGTATGTGCTCCCCTCCAAACACTGAGCAGGGGAGTGTACCTCAGCAGCAGTGAGATTGGCATGGGTGGGAGAGGATTGAAGAGATGGGAGCTGATGGAACAGAGTGCGGGCCCCCGGACAGTGGTGACAGGGCCTTCTGGGGGCTGGGGGGCTGGGGCGGCTAACCATTGTGGTTCTATGTTACAGTGACCCTGTTCCCAGGGGGTGTTCATGCCGGGGAGCTCAGCAGAGGGTTAAGGCAACAGCTGAACATCCGTGCCCCTCCCCCTCCCAACCCCTTCCCAAACCCAACCCTTCCACCTCCATTCTCCAAATCATGCATGGGGACATTAGGCCGGGAGCTGGGACCCCTCTGGCTGTCCGATAAGCTGGTTCCACAGCTCCCAAGCTGGGCAGGGGGAGATGAAATGAAGGGAGCGGTGACTCCCCATCCCCAAACCTGCCCCGTCTCCCTTCTACGCGGGAAGCCTGGTCCTCCGAGGAGGCCGTGGGCCGGACCCACCCCACCAGGGTTTAAAATAACAGTGCCCCTGCTGGGAAGGAGCTTAGTTTCAGCACCTGATCTGGGCTGGCCGAATCTTCCAGAGGGGAAAAATACCCCCACCCTCCCCTCCCCACTGCCTGCTCCCCCCGCCCCCCGGCCCCCTGGCCCCCTGGCCCTTTCCACTTTACAACCTTGTTACTGGGGCTTCCAGGGGGACAGGCTGTCCAGCAGGGCCCACAGGCCGCAGCCAGCCCCCCGCTGACATGCAGCTCTGTTTCCTCCTCAGCTGTCCCGGCCACCAGACCTCCTCCGCTCTCGGGTTACGGGGCAGTTTCTAACTTTGTGCCTGTCCCAGGGCGATGGGGCCGAGGCACATGATCAGTAATTTATGAGGACACCGTCGGGCTGTCACTGATGAGGCAGGTGTGGAGTGGAGCAGGCCCTCAGCCCAGGCGGAGAAAAGGCACGGTGACCTCACCATCAAGTCATGGAGGCTCACATGGCCGGCGCAGGCGGCGTTGACATAAGCGGCCTTTAAAAATAAAGAGGCGCATCATCCCACTGACCCTCTGGCCAGCCCCAAGTCCAGCAGCTGGGAGCCCCCCCCAGATTGAAATGGTCCAGGGGGATGTTGAGGGGGAACCAATATTCCCGGGGCCCAGGGAACAGTAGCCACTCGAAGGGGTGCATACATGTCTGCAGTTGAGTGTACATCATACACCATGCTTCCTACTGGGTCTCTCTGCTCTGCAGAGGGAAGATAGGTGCCAGCTCCTTGGGGCTGATGGGAGCTAGTACTCCTCGGATTCTTAACTGCGGGGGCAATGTGACCAGTGTCAATGGCACCAAGCTGTGATGGAGAAGCCACTGGGTGAAGTTAAGTGGCAGGGTATTCAGCTGCTTGGGCTGTGTACCCAGTTTCATTCACCTGAGGTCTCTGACCATACCTGGGAACTCCCAAGTGGGGTTGGAAAAATAAAAAATTGGGTGTCTGACTCATTAGCTTTGTGCAGCCCTCGTGTCCCTGATCCCCTGGCCCCATTTCACCTGCTGTCTACTAAAGACTCCTTCATTCCTATGCTCATGGTGGACACTCTGAGAAGAACTGCAGTGTTCACAGAACACAATAGACAGCTCAAATCAAGCAAATCAAACCACCTGGTCAGTTCGGCTTCCTTGGGCTTCCCACCAGATAGTGTCTAAAATCGTCTGAAATGTGATTTGTTTAATAGTATTTATGGGGCATTTACCGTGTGCAGAGCACTGGACTGGGTGTCCATGGTGTGCGAAGTGCTATACTGAATACCTACTGTGTGCAGAGAACTGTTCTGGGCACCTTGGAGATACCATAAGAGTGACAGGCCTGGCCCTGGCTCTGGACAAGCTTAAAATGCAGTGTCCTAGATCACACATGAACTGTGCTTAGCAGGAAAACCAGACCTGTGAAACCCAGCTATGGGACTAGCGTTTAAAGTGATCTCTGCCTGGCCTATTCCTGATTCCACACTGGATGCCCAGTAGGGACGGCATCTTGAACATTTCCCATCCTCCCCACAAGCAGGCCATTCCTCAGCCCTCCCGCAGCTGGGCAGGGGAGCGGTGTCACTAATGGACCTGGTGAACCCCCTGGAGGAGGGGGGCACATCTGCTCTCACCGCCAGTGGCTTGTGGAGTTCTGGGAGGAGCCACCCCAGGCTGGGAAATCTATGGCCTGCCATGGGTAGGGTTATACAGTGTGAAATTTGCTATTTAGGAGGACTGGACTGATCCACCCCCCAGCCCCCATCATGCCTGCAGCCCTGGGTGTCTTGTTGTCAGGACCCCCTGATGCCTATCTGGGCCCCTCTAGGACGGCACATGGGCTCAGCCCGGCTGGACCCTTCAAACATGGTTGAAGGCAAGGACTCCCCTCTGGTTCTTCTGCAAGGGACGGGTCAGGCCAGCACCACCCGGACCCCCAGATCAGCGTCGACAACTGGATCCCCCAAAACCTGGCGGCGGCTGAGTGACCCCTCCCCGTGGCATCCGTCCGGGGTCTTGAGCTAAAGAGGCGTCACAGAGGGGCAGAGGCTGCTGTTTCCAATGACCCTTTATGGCCAGAAGTGGAAAGGCCAGCAAGGAGGTCCGTGTCCTTCCAGGACGGGCTCAGCGGCCCAAAAGATACTTTTCTGGCTCCCGGCCTGGAAAATCTGCTGACCGAGGCTGCCGAGTACCCATGGCTCAGACCCACGGAGTTGATGGAGTGCCAGGGGAGGTGGAGCCATGAGCTCAGGCTGGGGCCCCACGGAGACGCCAAGAGCCTGATGGGCAGGAGGGCTGGGCAGGGGGTGGAGTGAGATTCTGTGCCCCGAGTTCAGGAAATAAAGTCCCGTTGGCTGGGGAAGTTGTGGGGGAAGGTGTTGAATCTGGTCTTCCTGCACCTTCTGTGCCCCAGCCCCTGCAGACCACCCCATCCTCAGTGGTGAAGGTCCCCATTCTGGGGGTTGAGTCCCTGTCCTGAAGGAAAGCAAAGATGAGCCTGATGCAAGGCCTCCCGTCACCTGCACTGCCTACGATTTACCAGGCACTAGCTCCCCGCAGCCAGTATCAGTGCAGGAACGAACCACCAAACCCTGACGTTCAGCCTAAGTCCACAGGGTTGGCACCCGGTGCCGTCATCTGCGTGTCCAGCTGGGAGTCTCCAATCTTACTGGGCTGGACTCAGCCACAGAACCTGCACTGGACCCAGGGCAGCTCCTCCCCAGCACCACTGGGTAGCCCGAAACCACCCTTTCCGGGTAGTGACACATTTGAATGACTTGAAATTGGAGAAGATAGTGCCGGGTCAGGAAGGCAAAATGTTTTGGGTAGAGGTGCCTTCCCAGAAAACCCTGAGCCAGTGCGGACAGAGGTCATCCTGGAAGACCTTCTCCCTGGACCCCGCAACCTTACCACCTTTTGGACAGGAAGTGAAGAGGTGAGACCAGTTGGAAGAGGGGAATAACCTCCTCCTAACCCCACACAGGCCACTCAGTCCACATCGCTGCTGATTTAGGTCTGGGATGCCTGGGGGAGAGGGGTGTCTGAGAGGGGTTACCCAGGATCGCAGAGGCCCAGGACATTAAATTCCCCAAAGGGAAACCTGGGCGATGGTCATGGAGAGAATTCACTCTACCCTGTTCCATCACGACATGCCCAAGAGCAAACTGAGGGAGGCAGTAAGGGGAGTGAAAGGGAAGGAAGACTGTACACGCCCTATGGGCAGGGAGCGTGTCTACTAGCTCTGTTACAGTATACTCTCCCAAGTGTTTAGTACAGTGCTCTGCATGCAGTAAGCATTCAATAACATCAATGATTGATTGAGTCTTTGACCAGCTGGCCATCAGAGTCCCTGCCGATCTGCAGTTCTCTTCCCAAGCCCCCACCTGGACTCAGATGGACTGGGGGTGGAATAACTCTTACTGGGCCTAAAGATGCCAAAAATTGAGAGGTGTTCTCAGGTGCCAGGGATGGGTTTGAGGAAGCCTGGTTTTCCGACCATTCCCACCTGGTTCAATCAATCAAACAATCAATCACATTTATTGAGTGCTTACTGTGTGCAGGACACTGTACTAGGCACTTGGGAGAGTACAACTCAACAATATAATAGACACATTCCCTGCCCACAGTGAGCTTTCAGTCTAGAGGGGGAGACAGGCATTAATATAAATGCATAAATATGGATATGTGCATGAGTGCCATGGGCTAGAGGAGGGTGGATGGTGAAAAATAGGAGCAAGTCAGGGTGACACCAAAGGGAGTGGGAAAAGAGGAAATGGGGGCTCAGTCAGGGAAGGCCTCTTGGAGGAGATGTGCCTTCAATAAGTCTTCGAAGCAGGGGAGAGTAATTGCCTGTTGAATATGAAAAGGGAGAGTGTTCCAAGCCAGAGGCAGGATGTGGGCGAGAGGTCTGCAGCGAATTTGATGTGATCAAGGTACAGTGAGAAGTTTGGTGTTAGTGGAGCGAAGTATATGGGCTGGGCTGGAGTAGGAAAGTAGTGAGGTGAGGTAGGAGGGAACAAGGTGACTGAGTACCTAAAAGTCAATAGTAAGGAGTTTCTCTTTGATGCAGAGGTGGACGGCAACCACGAGAGGTTCTTGAGGAGTGGGGAAACATGGACCGAAAGTTTCTGTAGAAAAATAATCCCTGGGGCTTGTTGTGTCACCTCTCAACCCAGAGACAAAAGCAGGAGCAGAAAGAGAGGGACAAGTGGAATGTAGACAAAGATCTAGGCCCCACAGTTGTAGTCCCCAGCCATCCCCTTCCTTGGATACTGAACCCTCTGGGGTTCACCTGTCGCCCCCCACAACCATCCCACAGTCACTGGCTCCCACTGCTATAATCTCCAGAGCCTTGGCTTTTGTTGTCTCTCTTGCTGCCCTGCCATGGCCTCTCTTCTTGGGCCACAGGAGAGAACTGGGGGAGGACCGTGGGAGCTTATTAAAACTAGAAGTGGATTTGAAAAGGGCTTTGGATTGATTCATGGATGAGAGGACCATAATGAGTCCCTAGAGGGGAAGGTTAGGGGTGACAGAAGGTCTAAGAGTTTTGATGGATTCGAGGATGATACATCACTAATTGATTATCAGAGGGGATAGATGATAATAATAATAATAATAATAATAATAATAATGGTATTTATTAAATGCTTACTATGTGCCAGGCACTGTACTAAGTGCTGGGGTAGATACAAGATAATTGGGTCAGACACTGTCCCTAACCCACATAGGGCTCACATTGTTAGTCCCCATTTTATAGATGAGGTAACTGAGGCACAAATAAATTAAGTGACTTGCCCAAGGTCTCTCAGAAGACAAGTGGTGGAGCTGGGATTCCCTGGCCCATGCTCTTTCCATCAGGCCAAGCTGCTTCTCTATAGTTCTACCAAACGTATCCTAAAAGGCTCAAGAAAGGCTTGAGTAGATCCATGGATGAGTGGCGGGGGGTCCATGCTATGTTACTGGAGGGAAGTTAGGGATAGAGAAGGGAGAGTTTAGGGGTGATGGGTGGTCCATCCCTAACCAAGATGAGGGAGTTCCAGGAGGGCTACCTGCCCACACTTCCTCCAAGCTTCATGGTGATTCTGGCTAATCTAATTAATGTCATTTATTGAGCACTTACTACGTGCAGAGCACTGTACTAAGTGCTTGGGAGAGAAGGACAAGAACAGAGTTGGCAGACACATTTTCTGTCCACCGTGAATTCTCAATAATGGCTATTGTTAGTGACTTTGCCCTAAAGTCACAGCGTAGAGGAAATGGCAAGATGTTGGGCGGTGTGACAGGCCCACACATTTTGAATTCTGTCAGCGAGAGTGAGACAGGGAGCAAAAGAACAGGTTTAACAGGCCCTTTTGACTCTGGTCACAGAGAATAATAATAATAATGATGATGGCATTTTGTTAAGCACTTATTAGGTGCAAAGCCCTGTTCTAAGTGCTGGGGAGGCTACAAAGTGATCAGGTTGTCCCAAGGGGGGCTCACAATCTTAATCCCCATTTTACAGATGAGGTAACTGAGGCAGAGAGAAGTTAAGTGACTTGCCCAAAGTCACACAGCTGACAAGTGGTGGAGCTGGGATTAGAACCCATGACCTCTGACTCCCAAGCCCGGGCTCTTTCCACTGAGCCACGCTGCTCGGGCAGCCAGTGCTGGCTGGACAATCTCCCTCCTTGAGCATCTGAGGGGCCCATCCTAGCTCGTTTTCTAGTGGTTATTTCAGTTCTTCCTTGGGTATTATTGCTCCATCCATTCGACGCCCAGTAAATTTGACTTTTGGTGATCTCAGCCACCCAGGCAACAGTCCCAATGACTCAGCAGGCGCCCAACCAGCCACAGTTCAACACCTCCACACCCTCAGAGAGAGCAAGCGCATACCGCTCACCCGGGACCCGTTTTCTAAGAGGCTGCAAACAGTAGCAACAGCTGTGAGCAATTTGTAGCATTTCACGCCCAAGGTAGCACTTTTAATGGTGATTGACAGGGCATTTAAGGCCGGGGATAAAAGCCCCCAAACAAAGTCTTTTCCACAAGTACAAACATCTCATCAAATTGGCAGGATGCTTATTAAACCATATAGGCAGGAGGCAAGCCTGTCCACTCCGTGTACTCCTAATTACCGAGACCCATTCACCAAGAGTCATTTTGGAGACAGCCACTCTTTTGTGGCTCCCAGCTAATTGGGCAAGGTTATGACGGGCTGGGATAATCTTTGCTCAGAGTTTCTCCTGGGGCTTGCTAAGCTGATTGGAGAATCAGGAGTTGACCGTGGAAATTCTTTCAACTGAGATCCCCGGGTTGGACCATGAGTGTTCAGGCTGGACTGTCCACTTAGCCAAGAAAGGCCCTGGGTTTTCACCTTGTCCTCCATCCTCAGAACACCTCCAGAGGGATTCTGAGGAGGAAGATGCTCATCTTCTTGACTGCAAGCTTGTTGCGGGAGGGGAATGTTTCTGCTAGATTGTTTTATTGTACTCTCCCCAGTGCTTAGCACCATGCTCTGCACACAATAAATGCTCAATAAATATGATTAATTGACTGACTGGAGACTGTTTTGGAGTCTGAAAGAGACTGTAGGTTGGCTCTCCCCGACCTGATGGCACAGTTGGAGGGAGGCAGTGCTGAA
The DNA here is from genome assembly GCF_015852505.1 of Tachyglossus aculeatus. Lineage (NCBI taxonomy): Eukaryota > Metazoa > Chordata > Mammalia > Monotremata > Tachyglossidae > Tachyglossus > Tachyglossus aculeatus. The sequence continues at coordinate 99,145,195 of NC_052067.1, read as the reverse complement.
TTCTCTTTCATCTGAGGGGAGACTGGCCCTTCTCCTCCCTGTGCAATCAATCAATCAATCATGTTTATTGAGTGCTTATTATCTGCAGAGCAATGTACTAAGCGTGTGAGTTGGTACAATACAATAGAGTTGATAGACACTAGGCTGTCAACTCATTGAGAGCAGGGAACATGACTACTAACTCTGTAAATTTTACGCTCCCAAGCACTTAGTACAGTCCTCTGCACACAGCAAGCACTCAAGATCCCCACGAGGGACATGGACTTTGTCCAACCCAATTTGCTTGTATCTACTCTGGCACTTAGTCCAGTGCCCGGCACATAGTAAGCATTTAACCAATCCCATAATTGTAAATAAAGATGACTGATTGATTGGTTAATGTGAAAGTGGATGGGCAACCACTGGAGGTTCTTGAGGAGTGGGGAGACATGGGCTGAATTTTTTTTTAGCAAAATGCAAGATCCTCAATACCACCTCAGCACACTCAGAAAGGAAAATGAAGCTCCCTGTCAGCAGAGTCCCTTCTAATAAAACAGAACATAGCCAGAGTATTTACATTTGCAAGACAAGCCCTGCTGCGATCAGTTATACCATGGGGGTTTTCCAGGTTAACATGGCTTAATCCATCAATCAATCAATCAATCATATTTATTAAGCACTTACTGTGTGCAGGTCACTATAGTAAGCGCTTGGGAGAGCACAGTACAGCAATATAACAGGTATATTCCCTGCCAACAGTGACCTTAGTGTCTAGAGGGGAAGACAGGCATTGATATAAATAAATAAATTACGGATATGTACATAAGTGCTATGCAATCCCCATTACCTGAGAATACATTTCCTGACTGATGCCTCTCTCACCTACCAAGAAGCAGAGGTCCAGATGGCTTTGAGCCCAAGTCAAAATTGAGATTCTAAACCACAACTATGACTTTCTGAGCATGCCTCCCTCCTCGAGGTTACGGCCCTATGCCATGGAGTGGACCATCCAAATATGAAGAACTGGCCTCAGTTTACTGACTGCAACCAAAGTCTTGAAAATAGCTTGTCCTGATGGTGTTTAGCTAATTCACTTATATATACTCTAGCGTTTAGGGCAGTGCTTTGCACACAGTAAGCACTTAACCCCTCTAGGCTGTGATCTCCCCGCCCCCCACCCTGACTCTCTCACTCCCCTCTGTCTGTACTCGATCTCAGCCTGCCGCGGGGGCACGGCTGGCCCCAGTCTGTGGGGGCCGGGCGGGTAGCAGGGGGTGGGTGGACTGCTCCCAGCAGCATGGCTCAGTGGCTAGAGCCCGGGCTTGGGAGTCAGAAGGTCATGGGTTCGAATCCTGACTCCGCCACTTGTCAGCTCTGTGATTTTGGGCAAGTCACTTCACTTCTCTGTGCCTCAGTTCCCTCATCTGGAAAATGGGGGTGAATACTGTGAGCCCCACGTGGGACAGCCTGTATCCCCCCAGGGCTTAGAACAGTGCTTCGCACATGGTAAAGCACTTAACAAATACCATTATTATTATCATTATTATTAGACTGTAAGTTCATTGTGGGTGGGAAAAAATCCCACTGTATTGTATTCTCCCAAGTGCTTAGTACAGTGCTCTGCACATGGTAAGTGCTCAATAAATGCCATTGCTTGATTAACAAATCTAACAATAATAATAGTAATAATAATAATAATGTGTTCCACAGAAACTTCCAGCAGGAAGTGGACTTCAGGTTTACCTGCTTGCATGGGTTTTTCCTCAGTATATGAATCATGAGGGAACTGCCTTGGGGCTTCAAAGACATCACATTCCATCACCATCCTCTGCATCTTCAGTAACAATGGAAAAGGAGCTGACTACAGAAATAGAAAGAGACTATAGATGATGTCTAATTCTTACTTATATATTCTCACCTTCAAAACCCTCTTAAAATCACATCTACAAGAGGCCTTCCCTGACTAAGCCCTTATTTACCCATCCCTAGCATCGTTGTCAACTACGCACTTGGCTGTGCATCCGTTAAGCATTTTGATACTCACTTCAACCCCCCAGCACTTATGTAAATATCCTTATACTCTACTATTTCCCCTATCTGTAGTTTATTTTAATCTCTGCCTTCCCCTATAGACTGTAAGCTCGTTGAGGGCAGGGATTATGTCTAACAACTATGATATTGTACTTCCCCAAGCACTTAGAACAGTGCTCTGCACACAGTAAATGCTCAATAAATACAACTGATTGATCTTTCTTAGTGCTTTGTTCAGTGCTCTGCACACAGTGAGTACTTAATAAATAGTATTATTGCTATTATTACTACTACTATAGAAGCTACTGGGGATATATCTCACTTTCATTCATTCAGTCGCATTTATTAAGTGCTTAGTGTGTGCAGAGCACTGTACTAAGAGCTTTGGGAAGTACAGTACAACAGTGAACAGTGACATTCCCTGCTCACAATGAGGTCACAGTCTGGAGCGGGGGAGACAGACCTCAATACAAAATCTCACTGCTCTCCATTACCATCAACATTTTTGCCAGAGTCATCAATCAATCAATCAATCATATTTATTGAGTGCTTACTGTGTGCAGAGCACTATATTAAGCACTTGGGAGAGTACAGTATAGCAGAGTTAGTAGACACATTGCCTGCCCACAACGAGCTTACAGTCTAGAGTCCTTCTGGGAAGACCACTGGAGCACACAGTCAATCACTATGAGGCTTCAGACCAAAGTGCAGTTCGGTTGTGCTGATCTGGGCAGAACAATAGATTTAAGTGATGAGCAGTATCAATCCAAAGACTTCTACACTCTGTTCATTGATTTCACAAAAGCTTTTTACGCCATCAACACACCTGGGCTTTGACAGTAGTCAAGAAAATTAAGCTACCCTGAGAAATTCACTGAGATCTACTTCTCCTTGGTGGTATGTTCAGGCAAGCCAGAATTATGGATATCAGCCTGATCCTTTGGAATGGTAGGCCCAGTTCTGAACAACTCATTCTGGGTTGTCATGCTAGAGACCAGTTTAAAAGAGCTAGAGTCAGATCTTGCATACTAGGAAACTCTTCCGACTCAGCAGGCCATGAACTTGGTCGAAAATCTTTGAGACGGTATTCCAGGAGCTTCTGAAACCTGTTGACAGATATGAAAATAGTAACAGATGTTGCAAATGGTAAATCCATCAGAGAGGCAAAGGACAACCTTTACGTACATGGGCTGGGTAATCTTCACTCCCACGTGGCTAGGATATCATATAAGAAGTGTTATCTTTAAATACAGCTACCACTACCACTTTCCTCTCTTGTGCACAATATATATATTTTATATATACATATATATATATTATATATGGGGGGGGGGCTTGAGGAGGAGGTAGACAGTCACACATTCACCCTCAGAAATATTATCTTTGTCTATAGCTCAGTCTGTGTATATATACAGTGTGGGACTCACACATACCCATTCCCTAAGGCACCAGATTAGAAGATTAGACCATGAACAATGCCATTACTAGGTCAAATCTTGGGTCATAAGCCACCCAACTCAGAATTCAGTTTCCAGCAGTGAAACCAAAAGCTGCCCTGAAACGTTCATTCCTACTCAAGACACTCCATAAATAACCTGGATAGGGTGAATGAGGATGGCGATGGTGATCTAGAGATGAGCCAAGAGCTTTAGAATCTCAGAGCGGAAGGATGAGCACCAGCTATTGAATATTACATAGAAAACAGCAAACAGGATTTGGAATGAAAAAAATAGTCCTTAAAACGAGAGACAGGAAGCTGAAGGTAGATATGCTTAATAATAATAATGATGGTATTTGTTAAGCACTTACTATGTGTTAAGCGCTGCTCTAAGCACTGGGGTCAAGGTTATCAGGTTGTCCCATGTGGGGCTCATAGTCTTAGTCCCCATTTTACTGATGAGTTAACTGAGGCCCAGAAAAGTTAAGTGACTTGCCCAAGGTCACGCAGCAGACACGAGGAGGAGCTGGGATTAGAACCCAGGTCCTCCTGACTCTCAGGGCTGTGCTCTATCTACCCAATTTCCAGGAAGGGGTTGTGAAATTTATTACCTAAGGACTGGACCCAGTTCCAAGGATTGAACATCGATACTGAACTATCCAATCGCAGCAGTCTTGGTAGAGGCGACTGCAGACATTTGATCTCCTGAGACGAAGAAAAATTTTCCACCCCGTGTCATCATGTTTCAAGTAAGCCCATTCCTGCATGAGCTTAGTAGTTGTGCTCGGGAATCGGACCAATAGGCAAGTGAGCTCGTTGTGGGCAGGGAATGTCACTGTTTATTGTTGTACTTTCCCAAGCACTTAGTACAGTGCCCTGCACACAGTAAGCACTCAATAAATGCTATTAAATGAATTCTAATGTACTCTCAATCAAAGATATTTAAAAGCTTAGTACAGTGCTCTGCATACAATAGGTGCATAATAAATGCAATTGATGGGTTGATTGATGTTTTCATGTTAATCCATATGCATATTGAGCTTTCTTTAGACTGTGAGCCCACTGTTGGGTAGGGACTGTCCCTGTATGTTGCCAACTTGTACTTCCCAAGCGCTTAGTACAGTGCTCTGCACACAGTAAGTGCTCAATAAATATGATTGATTGATTGATTGATTGATTGATTTCTGCAAAACAGCATTATGCTATGCTGCATATGAAAGCCGTGGAACATGATGTTATACTGAAGTCTGCCCAAACCCCCAAATCTCATATTCATTTGAGGGGACTCCTGATCCACCACCCTGCCCAAAAGCCATGGTGTTCCCCGTCCAGGCTCCTGTTCACACAGATGCCACTTGCGGCTTGGACGGGGGGAGACTGGCCACTTCCAAACTTTCAGCCACCACTAAACCAACATCATTCCTTCTGGCATTGGACCCTAGGGCACCTTGCTCACTCACCATCTGAAGCCAGTCTTACAGCCAGTGGGTCAGACAGATTTTAAAAGCGACAAGGAATATTGTGAGTTTGTGCTGACTCTCCCTGAAAAGAAGCCGGATGTCCTTAATACATTTGATGTAATCGTCTGGTTCTTGCCATTGTGGCCCAATGTCCCGGACAGAGAAGCACAAAAATGTGTGGCCTAGTGGATAGTTTCCTCCTCTGTAAAATGGGGAGTAAGAATGTGAGCCCTACGTGGGACATCCTGATTACCTTCTATCTACCCCAGCGCTTAGAACAGTGTTTGGCACATAGTGCTTAACAGAGAAGCAGCGTGGCTCAGTAGAAAGAGCACGGGCTGTGGAGTCAGATGTCATGGGTTCAAATCCTGGCTCTATCAATTGTCAGCTGTGTGACCTTGGGCAAGTCACTTAACTTCTCTGTGCCTCAGTTACCTCAACTGTAAAAGGGGGATGAAGACTATGAGCCCCCCGGGGGACAACCTGATCACCTTGTAACCTCCCCAGCACTTAGAACAGTGTTTTGCGCATAGTAAGCACTTAGTAAATGTCATTAAAAAACAGATGCCATCATCATTACTATTATTATTCTCTGTAAAATGAGGATGAAGACTGTGAGCCCCACGTGGGACAACCTGATTCCCTTGTACCCACCCCAGAGCTTAGAACAGTGCTTGGCACATAGTCAGTGCTTAACAAATACCATTATTATTATTATTATTATTATTAGGGCACTGTGCTGCTCTCAGGATGGGCGGTGCCATTTGGTCAGTTGGATTCGTGAAGCACTTCCAATGAGCAGAGCACTGTGCTAAGCACTTGGGAAAGTACAATGGAGAAGCAGCATGGCTTAGTCAAAAGAGGTCGGGCATGGGGGTCAGGGGTTCTGGGTTCTAGTCCCGGCTCTGCTGTTTGTCGGCTGTGGGACTTTGGTCAAGTCACTTCTCTTCTCTGTGCCTCAGTTACCTCATCTGTCAAATGGGGATGAAGACTGTGAGCCCCACGTGGGACAACCTGATAACCTTGTATTCATTCGTTCATTCATTCATTCAATTGTATTTATTGAGCGCTTACTGTGTGCAGAGCACTGTACTATGCGCTTGGGAAGAACAAGTTGGCAACATATAGAGATGGTCCCTGCCCAACAGTGGGCTCACAGTCTAGAAGGGGGAGACAGAGAACAAAACAAAACATATTGACGAAATAAAATAAATAGAATAAACATGTACAAATACAATAAATAAATAAACAGAGTAATAAATAAGTACAAACATATATACAGGTGCTGTGGGGAGGGGAAGGAGGTACCCCAGCGCTTGGAACAGTGCTTGGCACATAGTAAGAGTTTAACAAATACCATTATTATTATTATTATTATTATTATTGTTGTTATTATTGTTATTATTATAGGGCACTAGTCTGGGTGTCAGAAGGACCTAATACCAGTTGTCTACTGTGTGACTTCAGGCAAGTCACTTCACTTCTCAGAGTCTCAGTTACCTCATCTGTAAAATGGGAATGAAAACTGTGAGCCCCATATGGGACAGGGACCGTGTTCAACCTGATTTGCTTGCCTTCACCTCAGCACTTTAGAACAGTGCCCGACACATAGTAAGCCCTTAACAAATGCCACAGTTATTTTCCCTCTAGACTGTAGGGTCATTGTGGACAGGGAATGTGTCTGTTCATTGTTATATTGTACTCTCTCAAGCGCTTACTGCAATTCTCTGCACACAGTAAGTGCTCAAAAAATATGCTGAAGCACCATTTCTGGGATCCACAGAGGGCTAAAATCCCTTGTCCTGTCCAAACCACTCTCCTGGTCCTCTGTCTTGCATTAGAAGAGAATGTGCAAAGACTTGGAGGATAGGGGTCTTCTGAACTACTAGGATTATAGGTTTAAAGCCCTACTGTCTGCCATGCTGAAACCCCCTTTGAAGTGAACTCCTTAATATGTGGTTGAAGCAGGGACCCGTACACTATTTCACTAAATACCATCATATTTCCCAAAAGTCTTTCTTGTAAAATGAGTCCAAATTGAGTGCTCTTAGTCTATGAGGATCTGAAACAGCAGGTGAAAATCACGGAACTACTTGGCATGCCCAGATGCTCGATAGAAGGGGCTAAGTGAATAGGGCTGGAGAGGACATGGACAAATATAATGATGACGGTGATAATGATGATGATAACAATGATTATGCTAATGGCCGTAATCAATCGATGGTATTTACTGAGTGTTTTCTTTGCCCTCTGGAGAGCACAGTGCATTTGGTAAACTTGATTCCCTACTCTCAAGGAGCTTACCGTCTAATGATAATGAAGCTAATGATGACAAGTTAGTGATGATGGTGGTGATTATGGATGGTGTTTTATCTGGCCTCATTTCAACCAGTCTAAGCAGCCTGGCTTAATGGATACAGCATGGGCCCGAGAGTCAGAAGGACCTAGGTTCTAATCCTGGCTCCGCCACAAGTCTGCTGTGTGACCTTGGGCAAGTTACTGAACTTCTCTGTGCCTCAGTTACCTCATCTGTAAAATGGGGTTTAAGAGTGTGAGCCCCATGTGGAATAGAGACTGCGTCCAACCTGATTAACTTGTATCTAGCCTAGTGCTTAGAATGGTGCTTGGCACAAAGTAAGCACTTAACAAGTACCATTATTATTATTAAGTACTTTGGAGAGTACACTATAACAGACTTGTAGACACATTCCCTGTCCACAGTGAGTTTACAGTCTAGAGGAGCTTTCCAGAGTCTACCCAAGGAAGGAAGAAAGCACGTATGCAGGAAAACCTTCTTCCTTGGAAGTAGGTTCCCAGTTATGATATTTTGTTTGTTTGTTTATTTGTTCTATGGCATTTGTTAAGCACTTACTACATGTCAAGTGCTGGGGTACATACAAGTTAGTTTATCTCATCTGTAAAATGGGGATTGAGACTGTGAGTCCCACAATGGACAGGGACTGTGTCCAACTAGATTTGCAAGTATCCACTCAGTGCCTGGCACATAGTAAGCACTAAACAAATACCATTATCATTATTATTATTACCATTTACAAAGCACCTGGCTCATGAAAAGTTTTAATCCACTGAACTAATATCCCAATTTCATTTGCCAATGTCCCTGAAGACGGTCAGCCAGAGTGAGAGATTTTTTTCTTCAAGAGCAAAATTAGTGCTCACCCAGATGACTGATTAGTTTTCTAATCCCAGACATAAAAACGCAATGAGGATTTTTCAATTGTGTATAATAAAACATTCTCCTCTCATGTTCAGCGGCTTCTAAATTCTTTAAATTTGGGGGATTTGTTTTTTAAAATCACCATTTTTTCTAAATGTATTATGGAAGTTTTGGACGCTGAGATCTAAACCAGACGTAGGCGGTCCCTGGATGCTGTGTCCTGGGTCTGCTTTTCATTTGGGCCTTCTGCAGATGCCGGGGGATTTGCAGTGTGACGGGGCCTGGAGCCTGCTTGACAGCGCTTGATTCATTGTTCTTGAGCTGGTTCCCATTTCAGTAGTTTAGAGACTTTTAAGTACTCACCCCCAAAGCCTCTTCCTTCCCTGTCCAGCCCAACGGGGCTAGGGGAAAGAGCAGCCCAGCAGGTGTCTCATCTCTTCCATAACCATCCGACCCCAAGGCCATTATAACTCCCCCTGAGGCAAGAGAGCAGATCCCCTGCCCCTCAGGCTCCCCCTGCCCCCCAAAATCCCTTTGCCCTGAGGGAGGCTCTAGCCGCTCTATACAAACTCTGAATTTGATCCTGGCAAAGTGGTGGGTTTGGAATGTCTCCCGTTCCTGGGAATTCAACCCAAAATCCAATTGACTAAATCCTCTTGAAATTCCCCAGGATGGTGCTGTCCCACACTCTCGACCCTATTCCGTTAGCAGCTATGTGGAGTTGTTCCCTCCTAATATAATCCACCACTGGCATCTTGCCCCTCTGCACCATCCCCTACCAAATCTCTCTGGACAGCTAATACTGTCTCCCCTCCTGCAGTACCAAGTCCAAGGCAGTTTGTTCCAGGGTGAAATTTGAATCTTTTGGGAAAAGTTAATCTGAGAAGCAGGATGTGAAGAAATAAACCTCCCAAATCACCTTTATCCCTCTTATCCACTCTCCTGCCTCCAGCCCATTGCTCCCTCGCCTTCTACAATCCACCCAACTACATCCCTCCCTCCCTTTAAGGCTTTCTAAGCATCCACCTCTTCCAAGAGGCCATTTCTGATTAATCCTCATCCTACCCTACTGCCACCTCGATTCTAATTTGTATATTCACTGGTCTTTTAAAAATGTATTTGCTTACTTATGTGTTGGCCATTTTAAAAAATCTATGCTCTTACTCTTTTATGTAGTTCAATCTTGATGATTTTTGTCTACCTTTCCCTTGCACTACTCAAGGGCTGGGGTATATCTTTTACTTCTTCTGCTGAACAGGTTCAAAGTAGGGTAAGCACACAATAAGTGCTTAATACACCTAGGAGGCACCTAGTACAGCACCCTGCACATAGTAGAACTCTGTAAACCACTCTAAAGAAGCAGCGAGGCTCAATGGAAAGAGCATGGGCTTGGGAGTCAGAGGACATGGGTTCTAATCCCGGCTCCACCACTTGTCTGCTGTGTGACCTTGGGCAAGTCACTTAACTTCTCTGTGCCTCAGTCACCTCATCTGTAAAATGGTGATTAAGACTGTGAGCCCGACTTGGGACAACTTGATTACCTCGATTCTACCCCAGCGCTTAGAACAGCGCTTGGCAAACAGTAAGCACTGAACAAATATCATAATTATTAATTATTATTACAAACAGCAGGTGGCCAGTACTGTTTTCTGTACCTAGTAGTTGCCCAGTCAAACAGTGAGTGGCATCAGTGCTTAGAACAGTGCTTGGCACATAGTAAGCACTTAACAAATACCATCATTATTATTCAATAATTTTGCTGAGTGCAGAGTACCATATTTAGCTCTTGGGAGAGAACAATGGAAGCAAGACACAAAAGGGACACAATTCCTGCCCTCAAGGAGATCAGAGTGTAATGGGGAAGACTGACAGACAAATATGATTTACAAATAGAGGCGGAGGAAAATGGGGAGTCACTGGAGGTTTTTGAGGGGTGGAGAGAGGGGCATCAAGTGACATTTTAAGGATATGATCTACACAGCAGTGTTTTGTATAGGCTGAGGTGGGGAGAGGCTGGAGACTTGGAGACTAGTGAGGAGGCCATTACAATAGTCTAATTGTGATAAGGCATGTACTTGGACCAAGGTGATAACCCTTGGGATGGAGAGGAAGGGGGTGGATCCAGGATAGTTTGTGTAGAAAAAATTGGTCAGATTTCACAGTTGATTTGCATGTGAGACTCCCAAAACACTGAGGGGTTGAGGATGACACCAAGACTGTGGGCTTTGGGGACAAGGAGTGTGGTGGTGGTATTGACAGAGATGGAAAAGTTAGAAGGGGTGGGTTTTGGAGAAAAGATGAAAAGTCAACAGTAGAACCAAGACAGCAGGTACTCGTTGATATTCTCCCTCTGGTGATTCTCACCACCCTGCCACACATCAGTGTGCTGGCTTGGGTTTCTTCCAGGTGTTGCTTTTTGCCACCAATTTGGGAGTACTCCACCAAATCGCTCAGGGCTCTGGTCCCAGGAGCAAATTGCCAGCTCTTCAGTCTCTTCGGGAAACCCAATCACCAAACCTGCTAGTCCAGATTCCCAGCCATCATCCATCCCAGGCCTCGGGGTGGGGGTGGGGGACTCCCTCTCCGCCCACCCCCCCCCGACCCCCAGGTGACAGGCATCAGTGTCAGAGCCAGGATCCTCCCGGATGGCTTCTCCCACCGCTGGCGTTCCAGCCCGGCTGCAGGCCGGGTGGCATGCGGAGTTAAGCTGGAGATTCCCGGCATTCCCCACCACATTGCAACGATGCCTTAGGGAGCTTCTGCAGTTTGACATGCCAGATGCCAGGCGCAGTTCCTGGAGAGTGCACTTGCATTTAGTCTGGATGGCTGGCACCCGCTGAGGCCGGCCAGGAGCCCAAGGTAGACAGACCGCTGGAATGGCCGCCTTGAGCTGAGGGTGATGAAAATGTCCAATCAATTAGTGGTGATAATGGAGAGCGCCTTGTCGGGGATAAGATGACCGTCCGCACGCTGAAGCACATCGCAGCCGAGCCCGCCAGCGTGTGGCTGTTTAGGCTGCTTCATGGGGAAACACGGCAGCTCTGAAGATTAACGCTGTCCCTTTTATGTGTGAGTTTTGACATTTCTCTCTGGCTCTATCCGTCCATAGGTGGATTAGAGATAATTTGATCCCACTGGCAGGAGTGAAAACATCTTTTGCTTGGCCCTGAAATGTACTCCTCCTCCCTCCTCCCCCTATTTCCCAGTGCCCATGTAGAAGCAAAGGAATTGACTCTCTCCACCACCCCCTTCCCAGTGCCCTTGTGGATCGACTCCAGAAACTTCCCGTTGGCTTCTGCAGAGGGTTGGCAAACTCGGGATGTTCCATGAGAAAGCGACAGCTGGGACCATCCTGAGCCAAGCAGTGAAGGCTTAAGAGTCAAATCTCACAGTTTCCCAGGTTCTGATAAAGGTGTCCAGGAGAACAACAGACCCTAAAATGAGGCAGCTAAAGCCCGGCCCTGGCCCACCAAGAGGTCAGCCCCTCTCTGGGAGGTGGAGCGAGGTGTGAGTATTCATTCATTCAATCATATTTATTGAGCGCTTACTGTGTGCAAAGCACTGTACTAAGCGCTTGGGAAGTACTAGTTGGCAACATATAGAGACGGTCCCTACCCAACAACAGGCTCACAGTCTAGAAGGGGGAAACAGACAACAAAACAAAATGTGGTCAGGTGTCATCAGAATAAATAGAAGTAAAGCTAGACGTACATCATTGACAAAATAAATAGAATAGTAAATATGTACAAGTAGAATAAATAGAGTAATAAATCTGTACAAACATATATACAGTTGCTGTGGGGAGGGGAAGGAGGTAGGGCGGGTGGGATGGGGAGGGGGAGAGGAAAAGGGGGGCTCAGTCTGGGAAGGCCTCCTGGAGGAGGTGAGCTCTCAGTAGGGCTTTTAAGGGAGGAAGAGAGCTAGCTTGGCAGATGTGCAGAGGGAGGGCATTCCAGGCCGGGGGGAGGACATGGGCCAGAGGTCAACGGTGGGACAGGCGAGAACAAGGTACTGTGAGGAGATTAGCAGCAGAGGAGCAGAGGGTGAGGGCTGGGCTGTAGAAGGAGAGAAGGGAGGTGAGGTAGGAGTGGGTGAGGTGATGGACAGCCTTGAAGTCGAGAGTGAGGAGTTTTTGCTTGATGCATAGGTTGACTGGTAGCCACTGCAGATTTTTGAGGAGGGGAGTAACATGCCCAGAGCGTTTCTGCCACAAGATGATCTGGGCAGTAGCATAAAGTATAGGCTGAAGTGGGGAGAGACAGGAGGATGGGAGATCAGAGAGGAGGCTGATGTAGTACATCAGTCCAGGGAGAGAGGTGATGTGATTGGAGGGGGGGGGCAGTATCCCCTCACTGGACGTGAAGAGCTGGCGAGGATGAGGACGGTATGGGATACACAGGGCCAGCAGGCTGTTCTGTCACATCTGATAACTGCTCTAGCTCGTTCGTTGAGGTTGTGCAAGTCAGAATATTTCTGTCTCTTCACTGGGGCTTAAATGATACAGAATCTCCCTGAATCTCAGCCCCGGAGCCACTGCCAAGATAATAAGATGAGTTGGGGAAATGCATCTTGGTGGCCATGAGGTAAACAAATCTGGGACTTCCGCTTCCCCAAGGCCTCAATTCCACATGAATTTCTGCTTCCAGCTGTGTCCCCCGACCAACACACACCTATGGCATGAGCTCTCTAGGCTGATAGTTTTGAATAAAAACTATGAAATTAGGCCATTTGACTGCAAAACCTTCCCCAAAAGATGGCCTTGGGCAAGTCACTTCGCTTCTCTGTGCCTCAGTTACCTCATCTATAAAATGGGGATTAAAACTGTGAGCCCCATGTAGGACACCAACTGTGTCCAAATTGATTAGCTTGGATCTACCCCAGCACTTACAACAATACCTACCACATAATAAGTGTTTAACAAATGCCACAAAAAAAGAAACCTTATTTGACCAAGCTTATAGCACTGGACCATTTCTGGTCACTTTTGAGGTCAAGGGCCCAGATTCTTGCACAAGGGCTGAGCATCCACTTCAGCCAGAGTAGGGAGTATTTTGGGGCTGCACTCTAGTGCCCCCTGAAATTGTCTCAGGAGTTTGCTGTCACCATTTTTGGAATCTTCAATATGGCATCCCCAAAAGACCCAGGAGACTTTCGGCACCAGTCCTGCACCCTAAGAGTGGATTGAAGAAGCATTCCCTCCCAGAACAGATGGTCATCCTGTGCTAGATCCCTGCACATAGATTGCTCCAGTGCAGCATGGCTCAGTGGAAAGAGCACGGGCTTTGGAGTCAGAGGTCATGGGTTCAAATCCCAGCTCTGCCAACTGTCAGCTGTGTGGCTTTGGGCAAGTCACTTAACTTCTCTGGGCCTCAGTTCCCTCATCTGTAAAATGGGGATTAAAACTGTGAGCCCCCCATGGGACAACCTGATCACTTGTAACCTCACCAGTGCTTAGAACAGTGCTTTGCACATAGTAAGCGCTTAACAAATACCATTATTATTATTATTATTGGGTATAAACTGATGGTTAGTATCTGTCAGTGACATGTCTCAACAGCAGCAGCAGTTGCAAAAAAGAATTGTAAGTTATTTTTTCCCGATCTGGAAATGTGCTGCTTTCTAAGTTATACCCAGGGGTTGCTGTCCCACCTCCCTGCTCCCAGTCCATCCCACTGCTCTGTTCCTCTGGTATCAAGCTCCCTGCTCCCAGTCCATCCCACTGCTCTATTCCTCTGGGATCAAGCTGCCCAAAGGGCTTTCCCTGCTAATATCTTCCTGGCCTGCCTTCGTCCTTCCTGGCGCTCACCAGTTTCATGCTTCTCTCTGTATTTGGAAGCCTGGCAAGGACTCTATCTCCTCCTGATCCCAGAATTCCTCTTCACCATTCCCTAGCCCCCTCCTCCTGCCCTATTCCCTCCCTTTAATTCACTGTGCTCCCACTGAAGTCACCAGGTGATTGACACCCCACATAATAACAATAATAACGATAGCTGTGGTATGTGTTAAGTGCCTACTAGGTACCAAGCACTGTACCAAGTGCTGTAGTAGATGCAAGATAGTCAGGTTGGACACAGCTTTCCTGACCCGGGAAGAATCCTGAAGAGTGAGCAGTTTCTCTGTTCTAGAAAATTTTCCCCCAGCGTGGCTCAGTGGAAAGAGCATGGGCTTTGGAGTCAGAGGTCATGGGTTCAAACCCCAGCTCCGCCAATTGTCAGCTGTGTGACTTTGGGCAAGTCACTTCACTTCTCTGGGCCTCAGTTACCTCATCTGTAAAATGGGGATAAAGACTGTGAGCCCCCTGTGGGACAACCTGATCACCTTGTAATCTCCCCAGTGCTTTGCGCATAGTAAGCGCTTAATAAATGCCATTATTATTAGTATTAGTATTAGTATTATTATATGAGGAAGTAATAATAATACTAATAATAATGATAATTGTGGCATTTGTTGTGTGCTTACTATGTGCCAGGCACTGTTCTAAGTGCTGGGGTGTATACAAGCTAATTGGGTTGGACAGAGTCCCTGTTCCACATAGGGGGGCTCACAGTCTCAATCCCCGCTTTACAGATGAAGCAACTGAGGCACAGAGAAGTGAAACGACTTGCCCCAGGTCACACAGCAGACAAGTGGCAGAGCCTGGATTAGAACCCAGGTCCTTCTGACTCCCAGGCACTTCCTCGATCCATTAGGCCATGCTGCTTCCACTCTACATCAATCTCTGTGCTAAGAGCTGGGGTAGACATGATATGATCAGATTAGACACAATCTCTGTCCCACATGGATCTCACAGTATAAAGGCGAGGAAGAAGAGCTATCTAACCCTTATTTTACAGTTAAGGAAACAGAGGCACAGAGAGATCAAGTGACTAGCTCAAACTCACACAGGAGGTAACTGGCACAGCTAGAATTAGAAACTAAATCTCCTGACCCCGAGGCCAGTGCTCTGTCTACTAAGCCATGCTGCTTCTCTTGCCTGTTGGGTCATCAGAAGCTGGGTCATTCATTCATTCATTCAATCATACTTATTGAGCACTTACTGTGTGCAGAGCACTGTAATAAGCACTTGGGAAGTACAAGTTCGCAACATATCATCAATCGTATTTATTGAGCGCTTACTGTGTGCAGAGCACTGTACTAAGTGCTTGGGAAGTACAAGTTGGCAACAATGGGCTCACGGTCTAGAAGGGGGAGACAGACAACAAAACAAAACATGTGGACAGGTGTCAAGTCATCAGAACAAATAGAATTAAAGCTAGATGCACATCATTAACAAAATAAATAGAATAGTAAATATGTACAAGTAAAATAGAGTAATAGATCTGCACAAACATATATACAGGTGCTGTGGGGAGGGGAAGGAGGTAGGGCGGGGGGGATGGGTAGGAGGAGAGGAAGGCGGGGGCTCAGTCTGGGAAGGCCTCTTGGAGGAGGTGAGCTCTCAGTAGGGCTTTGAAGGGAGGAAGAGAGCTAGCTTGGTGGTTGTGTGGAGGGAGGGCATTCCAGGCCTGGAGGAGGATGTGTGCTGGGGGTCAACAACGGGACAGGCAAGAAGGAGGTACAGTGAGGAGGTTAGGGTCATCAGAATTCAGATGTAAATATAAAATAAACAAATATCGACTCCACTGATCCTTGAATTGAAAGGGAATGTCTCCCACTCAGCCTTTGCAGGGCCCAATCCCTCCAGCCAGAACAGGGCAGAAACTTAGAATCGAAAGTGATTTTGGCAATGTGGATGGAACAGAAAAAACAGCCGGGATCCAGGAGGCTTCGTTTAAGAGCTCTTTAAAGGACAGCTTAGAACCAAAGGCTATTTCATTTTCAACTCATGCCTCCTCTTGCTCAGAGGGGCTCCAGTGAGAATCGGAAGCAGCGTGGCTCAGTGGAAAGAGCACGGGCTTTGGAGTCAGGGATCACGGGTTCAAATCCCGGCTCCGCCAATTGTCAGCTGTGTGACTTTGGGAAAGCCACTTAACTTCTCTGGACCTCAGTTCCCTCATCTGTAAAATGGGGATTAAGACGATGAGCCTGCCATGGGACAACCTGATCACCTTGTAACCTCCCCAGCACTTAGAACAGTGCTTTGAACATAGTGAGCACTTAATAAATGCCATCATTATTATTATTATTAATCGGGTGAAAGCCACCCACTGGGCCACCCTCTGACTCAAGGGGAGAGTCCACCTGTATGTGTGTCCAGCAGACTTGTGCCTATGTACCACCTTCAAGGCGGTGTGAGCATGGATGGAGCATGGTACAGTGATTCCTCTCTCCCATCTCCCACCATAATGGGAAACCCATAATCTACTTGAAGCTCCTGAAGACACCATGCCTCCTACTCACTCATTGTCACTCTTTCCTCCTCTCCCAGAAGCTGAACAACAACCAGCTGCATCCATTAATTCATTCAATTGTATTTATTGAGCACTTACTGTGTGCAGAGCACTGTACTAAGTGCTTGGGAAGTGCAAGTCGGCAACTTATAGAGACAGTCCCTACCCAACAACGGGCTCACAGTCTAGAAGGGGGAGGCAGACAAAAAAAACAAAACAAAACATGTGTACAGGTGTCAAGTTGTAAGAACAAATAGAATTAAAGCTAGATGCACATCATTAGCAAAATAAATAGAATAGTAAATATGTACAAGTAAAACAGAGTAATAAATCTGTACAAATATATACAAGTGCTGTGGGGAAGGGAAGGAGGTAGGGAGGGGGAGGATGGGGAGGAGGAGAGGAAAAAGGGGGCTCAGTCTGGGAAGGCCTCCTGGAGGAGGTGAGCTCTCAGAAGGGCTTTGAAGGGAAGAAGAGAGCTATCTTGGCAGATGTGTGGAGGGAGGGCATTCCAGGCCAGGGGAAGGATGTGGGCCGGGGGTCGACGGTGGGACAGGTGAGAATGAGGTACAGTGAGGTGGTTAGTGGCAGAGGAGTGGAGGGTGCAGGCTGGGCTGTAGAAGGAGAGAAGGGAGCTGAGGTAGGAGGGGGTGAGGTGATGGACAGCCTTGAAGCCGAGAGTGAAGAGTTTTTGCCTGACTCGTAGGTTGACAGGCAGCCAATGGAGATTTTTGAGGAGGAGAGTAACATGCCCAGAGCCTTTCTGCACAAAGATAATCAGGGCAGCAGCGTGAAATATAGCCTGAAATGGGGAGAGACAGGAGGATGGGAGATCAGAGAGGAGGCTGATGCAGCATTCCAGTCGGGATAGGATGAGAGATTGAACCAGCAAGGTAGCAGTTTGGATGGAGAGGAAAGGGCGGATCTTGGCGGTGTTGTGGAGGTGAGACCAGCAGGTTTTGGTGACATATTGGATGCATGGGGTGAATGAGAGAGTGGAGTCGAGGATGATGCCAAGGTTCATTCATTCATTCAATCATACTTTTTTGAGCGCTTACTGTGTGCAGAGCACTTTACTAAGCTCTTGGGAAGTACAAGTTGGCGACATATAGAGATAGTCCCTACCCAACAACGGGCTCACAGTCTAGAAGGGGGAGACAAACAACAAAACAAAACATGTGGACAGGTGTCAAGTCATCAGAATAAATAGAATTAAAGCTAAATGCACATAATTAACAAAATAAATAGAATAGTAAATATGTACAAGTAAAATAAATAGAGTAATAAATCTGTACAAACATATATATATAGGTACTGTGGGGAGGGGAAGGAGGTAGGGTGGGGGGGATGGGGAGGAGGAGAGAAAAAAGGGGGCTCAGTCTGGGTAGCGGGCTTGTGAGATGGGAAGGATGGTAGTGCCGTCTACAGTGATGGGAAATTCAGGGAGTGGGCAGGGTTTGGGAGGGAGGATAAGGAGTTCAGTCTTGGATATATTGAGCTGCAGCCTTTTGGCCACTCCCTGATGTCCCTTCCATGCACAGAAGGGATGTTGTAGAGGGAGAAAGCTAGGATGGCTGAGCTGACAGATAGCAGGTTTGTGGGCTTGGACCAGGATAGTGGGCATATGAGTGGAAGGAAAGGAGAAGATGAGGGAGATTTTGTGAAGGAAAACCCAGCAGGATTTAGTAACAGATTGATTGTGAAGGGGAAAACACGACAAGGAGTTCAAGCAATTGATCAGCGATGTTTATTGAACTTTTACTGTGTGCAGACCGCTGAACTAACCACTTGGGGAAGTACAATACAGTAGAGTTGTAAGATATGCTCTCTGTCCCCCAGGAGCTTAAAACGATGGTAAGGAGGTTCTATTTGGTGTGGAGTCACTGGAAGATTTTGAGGAGTGAATGTGCACAAAAATATTTTTTTAGAAAAATGACCCAGGCAGCAGAATGAAGTATGGACTGGATGGGGGAGAGGTTGAAGGTAAGGTGATCAGCCATGCTTTGCACACAGTAAGTGTTCAATAAATACGATTGAATAAATGAATGAGGCTGATGCAGTGTAATAATAATAATAATGATGATGGTATTTGTTAAGTGCTTACTATGTGCAAAGCACTGTTCTAAGTGCTGCGGGGATACAAGGTGATCAGGTTGTCCCACATGGGGCTCACAGTCTTAATCCCCATTTTACAGCTGAGGCACAGAGAAGTTACATAATAATAATAATAATAATAATGGCATTTATTAAGCACTTACTATGTGCAAAACACTGTTGTAAGCGCTGGGGAGGTTACAAGGTAATCAGGTTGTCCCACGGGGGGCTCACAGTTTTAATCCCCATTTTACAGATGAGAGTACTGAGGCCTAGAGAAGTGATGCGACTTGCCCAAAGCCACACAGCTGACTAGTGGTGGAGCCGGAATTTGAACCCATGACCTCTGACTCCAAAGCCCGGGCTCTTTCCACTGAGCCATGCTGCTTCTCATATGAGAGGTGGGATAATATAAGTGCTTGGACCAGAGTGGTAGTAGTTTGGATGGAGAGGAAGAGGTTGATTCTAGAGATGCTGTGGAGGTAGAGCTAATGGGATTTGGTGATGGACTTAATAGGCAGGGTAAATGAGAAGTAAATGAGAAGTAAATTTCTAGACTGTGAGCCCGCTGTTGGGTAGGGACCATCTCTATATGTTGCCAACTTGTACTTCCCAAGTGCTTAGTACAGTGCTCTGCACACAGTAAACGCTCAATAAATACAATTGAATGAATGAATGAATGAAAAAGTGAGTCAAGAATAAAGCTAAGGTTATGACCTTGTGAGTCAGAGAGGATAGTGGTGCTGTCAGTAATGAAGGGAAAGTTTCAGGAAGGCGAGGGGTTTCAGTGGGAAGATGAAGAGTTCTGTTCAGGCCATGCTAAGTTTGAGGTGATGGAGGGCAATCAAGTAAAAATAAAGGAATGTGAGGCTGCATAGAAGGAGAGAGGTTGGGACTGGAGAGGTAGATTTGAGTGTAGAGATGATAGCTGAAGTGGGGGGAATAAATGAATTCTCCAAGGTGGTGGATATAGATGGAAACTAGAAGGGTCCCAAAACTGAGTTGAAGATAACACTCTGAATTTCTGGAAGAAAATTCTGGAGGATGGCAGTGATATTGACTGTGTCGGCAAAAGTTAGGGTAGGAATGGCTTTAGGAGAGAAGACAAGGACTTCTCCCCTGCCTTACCCATCTAGAAACACTAGAACAAAAGAGGAAATGATCTTCCCTATCAACAATTCCATTCTGAAAAATGAATAAAGAAAATTACACTAATCAGGGTTACTCTTTCTGGGAATGCATTTGAAAGGGGCACAAAACACAAGACAGCAAGAGGCTCTACAATTATACTATGGTTTTCGATGGTCTCTAGAACCTTTCAGAAAAGGAGTCCAGCACTTTATGCTCTGCTCCCCCATACAGGTGCTGTGGGATGCTGGAAAAATCATTTGACTGTTCTGGGCTAAAGTTTCCCCAGCTAACAATTGGAGAAAATACCCAACCTTGCCCATTTCACAAGGCACCTGAGAGGTCTGAGGCAAGAAGGTTGCTGTTGTCCTATGAGAGTCTTAGACGAGAGGTTCAGCTTAAGTCATTTTTCCCCCTCTCAGGATGGCACCTGGAGAGTTTCCAGTACTCTACCAGTCTCGGCTACAGGAAAGAGAGTCAAGCAGATACATACCCATTCCATTCCTAGCTTGGGCAGTGGCTAGTGAGTGGAACGTCATCTGCTAGAAGTCAAAACTCACCTGTGTTGGGCAGTAACAGCATGGGAAAGAGGCAAGGGCAGAGACTCTAGCTTACTGCGCGGAAGGTGGCAATGGTAAACCACTTCTGTATTTTTACCAAGAAAACTCTGGTTACACTGACATAATGATTGCAGATGGAGAGTGGGGAATTCTGGGAGAGATGTGTCCATGGAGTCACTATGGGTCAGAATCGACTCAACAGCATAAGCCAAGTTATTTTTAACCTTTACCTTAAGGGGGCTTTTAAGCTTGAGGAACATATCAATCTCCAACCAAGTTCTATCATCTCAGATTATTACCAAGTTTCTTTACCTGAAGATCCACTCACTTTAAACTATGGAACTATCAAAACTCACCTTGAAGAGACCCATGACCCATTCCAACTGAGATTCTGTCTCCAGCAGGGGCACCTCAGGGACCCCCATCCCCATGACTAAAGACTCTCCCACACCCCTGCTCTCCCTCCTCCATCCTTAATTTTCCCTTCAGGGATCCAGCCTGGACCCCTCATCCATGGAGCTAATCAAACCCCTCTCGATTGGCTGATACTCTGCAGCCCATCTTTCTGTAACATGAATTTCACGTACTCCCACCCTAATAATAACAATAATAATAATAATAATAATTATGGTATTTGTTAAGTACTTGCTATGTGCCAGGCACTGTACTAAGTGCTGGGGTAGATAAAAGTTGATCAGGTTGGATACAGTCTCTGCCTCATATGGGCCTCATAGGTAACAGGCACAGAGAAGTAAAGTGACTTGCCCACGGTCACACAGCAGACCAGTGACGGAGCCAGGTCCTTCTGATTCCCAGACCCATGCTCTTTAATAATGGCATTTATTAAACGTTTACTATGTGCAAAGCACTGTTCTAAGCACTGGGGAGAATACAAGGTGATCAAGTTGTCCCACGGGGGGCTCACAGTCTTAATCCCCAGTTTACAGATGAGGGAACTGAGGCCCAGAGAAGTTAAGTGACTTGCCCAAAGTCACACAGCTGACAATTGGTGGAGCCAGGATCTGAACCCATGACCTCTGACTCAAAATCCCAGGCTCTTTCCGCTGAGCCACGCTGCTTCTCAACCGCTCACGCTGCTCTGTCCGCTAGACCACACTACTTCTCTACCCCACCACTGTACTGGCAAATTCTGATTTTGGGGGACCTAGATCTCTGATTCCCCCCTCAGGGTCGCACCTGGAGAGTTTCCAGTCCTCTACCAGTCTTGGCTATGGGAGGGAGAGTAAAGCAGAGGCCTGTCCATTCCATTCCTAGCTTAGGCAATGGCTAGCGAGTGGAAGGCAATCTGCTAACAAGTCAAAACTCATCTGCGCTGGGCAGCAGTGGCGTGGGAGAGAGTCAAGGGCGGAGACTCAAGTTTACTGCGCAGAAGGAGGCAATGGTAAACCACTTCCGTATTTTTACCAAGGAAACTCTAAGGATGCACTACCAGAACGCTTGCAGATGGGAAGCGGTGTTCTGGGAGAGCTGTATCCATGGTGTCGCTACGGGTCGGAAACGACTCGAAGGCATAAGACAAGATGAGATCTCTGATAGGAAGCACTTGTCAGAGATCCAGATCCTCCGAAATCAGAATTCGTCAACGGTTTTCTCTAACCAAGCCCATCCTAACCCCAGAGCAGCTTCTTGGTTTCTGCAGACACCATACCCAGCCACCGCATAGCACAAAGAGGACCCTCATCACCAGAACAACCCCCCAGGCCCTGGTTAAGAGCAGAGTGGAAGAGGATAAAGTGGACAATTCCCAACCAGACAGATTTTGGCTTGTCAAAAGTAGCTCCCTCGTGTGGCTAAGAGCGAACAATTCAGTTTCTGGCAGAATCTTGCATTTCTACTGTTCTTTGATGATGACGACGATGATATTTGTTAAGCGCTTACTATGTGCAAAGCACTGTTCTAAGCGCTGGGGGGGATACAAGGTGATCAGGTTGTCCCACGTGGGGCTCACAGTCTTAATCCCCATTTTACAGACGAGGTAACTGAGGCACAGAGAAGTTAAGTGACTTGCCCGAGGTCACACAGCAGACATGTGGCAGAGCCGGGATTCAAACCCATGACCTCTGACTCCAAAGCCCGTGCTCTTTTCACTGACCCACACTACCTTATTCGTCTGTTTGAGTGTGCAGGTGGGGCTGAACAGACTCTCCTGAGACCAAGGCTATCTCATTCTCTGAGCTCTCAAATATTATCCTTTGCTGAAGTGAGGTAATAATAATAATAATAATAATAATAATAATAATAATAATAATAATAATGGCATTTATTAAGCGCTTACTATGTGCAAAGCACTGTTCTAAGCACTGGGGAGGTTACAAGGTGATCAGGTTGTCCCACGTGGGGCTCACAGTCTTCATCACCATTTTACAGATGAGGGAACTGAGGCCCAGAGAAGTTAAGTGACTGGCCCAAAGTCACCCAGCTGACAAGTGGCAGAGCCGGGATTTGAACCCATGACCTCTGACTCCAAAGCCCGGGCTCTTTCCACTGAGCCATGCTGCCATCTGCAGCTCCTGATGATGGTTTCTGTTTTGGTCACCTGAAGTCCCTGCTCAAGAACTACCTTAGACCAGCACTATCTGAAAATAAATTTGGTCTGTCTCCATTAGACTGCGAGACCCTTGAGGACAGAGAACATGTTTCTTGCTATGCCGGAGGGTCTAGTACAATTCCTAGCACTCAGTAGACTACCAAGAAATACCAGTGATCGATTGATTGGTGGCCTTGTGCCAAGCTGAGCTGCCCGCTACTGGTGACTCCTAGTCGACCGCTGTGGTTCTACTTTGTTTGAGTCTAGGCTACCTGGGATCTTTAAGATATCTGTTCTGTCCTCACTACTTTCATGTGACCCTTCACAGATCATCAGCGAGCAGCTGCTTGGGTATCCTGTTGTCATCCATTCTCCTCTCATGTCCCATCCAGTGGAACTGTGTTGCTGGGAGCCTTACCTTGCTGCTGGAGAAACAACTGCATTCCATGTCTTCATTGCTGATGATCCTGGACTGCCGTCTGATGTCGAGAGTGGCCAATGAACTGGCCCGGCTTCCTTAGAGGTCCACATGTCTCTCAGACATGTAGAAGGTCGGCTATCACCCCAACTTTGTAGACCTTCCATTTGGGCCAGAGCTTAATGTTCCATTGAGTTCTTATTTTCCCAAATGTTCCCCATTGAGGTCTAGGAAGAGTTGGGAAGAGTTGCTCCAACCCCGAGGAGGTGATGGTCCCCAGGTACGTCTCCCCTTTCCAGGAGAAGATCCTTGTGTGGATTTGAGAACTCCCAGTTGCTGCCTGCTGTTGACTTCTTCTAGGGAGGCTCCCTCTGGGAGTAATTGGTTCTGTAATCAAGCTTCAGATCAAAAATATATCAAGACGCCTCGGAGGAGCTTAATGGTGCTGTTATTACCTGCTTCATTAGTTAGCTAACAAAAGAGTAATCCTCTCCTAGAACCACAGTCAAAATTCAGCATGGAAGCACTGGAGAAGGAGTATTTTGGAATTGTGTGCAAACGGAGTTGCCTCCTCATGCTTCCTGATTGACTGAGATCTCCTGATTGACAGCAGGAGCCCAAAGGAGCTAGCCAACAAAAGAATAATTCTCTCCGAGAACCACAGTCAGGATTCAGCATGGAAAGGCTGAAGAAGGGGTATTTGGGAATTGTGAGCCAAGGAGGTTGAATCCTCATGCTTCCTGATTGGCTGAGATCTCCTGATTGACAGCTAGGGCCCAAAGGTTGGGGAAGATGATGGTCCTGTCTCGTGGTCAGCTTACCTGGGTGGTGGAGACTTTCCTGATGCTTTCCAGGGCAGCAGTGGGATAAGGGAACAGAAGAGTGAAATGTGGATGGGTGAGTGGTACCAGGAACCCTCATCCCTGGACCTCAGATGTTGATAATAATAATAATAATAATGGCATTTATTAAGTGCTTACTATGTGCAAAGCACTGTTCTAAGCGCTGGGGAGGTTGCAAGGTGATAAAGTTGTCCCACAGGGGGCTCACAGTCTTAATCCCCATTTTACAGATGAGGAAACTGAGGCCCAGAGAAGTTAAGTGACTTGCCCAAAGTCACACAGCTGACAATTGGCAGAGCTGGGATTCGAACCCATGACCTCTGACTCCAAAGCCCGGGCTCTTTCCACTGAGCCACGCTGCTTCTCTGATCAAATGGACTTTCTGGCCCGTCAGCAGGAAAACCCATAGCCACTATCTCACATCTTTCTTTTCACAAACTGGAACTCCACCTTTCAGCTCCTCGGACTCACCTGCTGGATGACAGCTCGGATCGTTTTGGCACTGTTCAGATCAAAAGGAGACGGTTAGGTTGGTCCTGTGCAGGTTCAGAAATTGTGATGGTGGTCGAATTTTCAAGGCAAACACTTGACTGATGCAATAGTTCAGAATCCACATGTTCCTTTCCGGCCCCGATATCAGCAAACTCGTTTGAACTGAGCATAAGGGGGATTCGTGGTTTTGTACTGATTATCTTGTAGCTATCCCAGTGTTTAGTAAGGGTCTTGGCACATAGAAAGCACTTTTGGTTTTTTGTGGTATTTGTTAAGCACTTACTTTGTGCCAGGCAATGTACTAAGGTCCAAGATAGATACAAGATAATCAGGTTGAACACAGTCTATGCCCCATATGAGGCTCACGGTCTTAATCTTCATACACAGATGAGGTAACTGAAGCATAGAGAAGTTAAGTGACTTGCCTAAGGTCATACAACAGACAAGTGGGAGAGCCGGAATTAGAATCCAGATCCTTCGGACTCCCAGGCCCGTGCACGATCCACTAGAAAACACTACCACAGTTGTTATTATTGTAGTTGTTGTTGTTGATGATGATGGCATTTGTTAAGCGCTTACTATGTGCCAAGCACTGTTCTAAACTCTGGGGTAGGTACAAGGTAATCAGGTTGTCCCACATGGGGTTTACCAACTTAATCTTACAGAGAAGCAGTGTAACTCAGTGGAAAGAGCACGGGCTTTGGAGTCCGAGGTCTTGGGTTCAAATCCTGGCTCTGCCACTTGTCAGCTGTGTGACTTTTAGACTGTGAGCCCACTGTTGGGTAGGGACTGTCTCTATATGTTGCCAACTTGTACTTCCCAAGCGCTTAGTACAGTGCTCTGTACACAGTAAGCGCTCAATAAATACGACTGATTGATGATGATGAAGTCACTTAACTTCTCTGGGCCTCAGTTCCCTCATCTGTAAAATGGGGATTAAGACTGTGAGCCCCCCGTGGGACAACCTGATCACCTTGTATCCTCCCCAGTGCTTAGAACAGTGCTTTGCACGTAGTAGGCACTTAATAAATTCCATTATTATTATTATTAATCCTCATTTTACAGATGAGATAACTGAGGCACAGAGAAGTTAAGTGTCTTGCCCAAGGTTACACAGAAGACAAGTGGTGGAGCTGGATTAGAACCCACATCCTCTGACTCCCAAGCCCATGCTCTTCCCACTAAGCCACGCTGTTGTTATTGTTATACTTTTGACCTTGGATTATCAAGGAGCCACTGAAAAGCACTAGGTGTAGGTCAACAGAAGGGAATTTTTAGGGACGAAATTGAGCACTCAAACCTGGCTTCTAATTGGAGAAGTTTTCTGGATGATTGACAGCTGCACCCCAAGATGCTGATTCCTTCGCCTTCATCAACTATGGGTTTGCAAGGATTTGCAATACAGACCGTTGACCCTGATGGTCTCTGAGCAGCCCAAACTCATGTAGGCATGAGGGAAGTCTGGATGGCTGCATTTCTGCTGTGGAGCAAGAGCAGAAGCAGCAGATATAATAATAATAATAGCCCTTATTAAGCACTTAATATGTGACAAGCACTGTGCTGAGCTCTGGGGTGGGTAACAGATAATCAGATCAGACATAATCTCTCTGTCAAGGCTCACATGAGACTAAGAGGGAGGGAAAACATGTCTCTACCAATCTGGATATCCACTCCAAACCCACCACCAGCCTGACTGCCCATCCTGGGGAGGGGGTTGGGGGGTAGCACTGTGAAGCGGCAGGGCTTGGAGATGGCAGAGACTGGGGTAGCAAAGTGAGGGCAAAGGAGAAGAGAACCTATGATTCATAAGCAGATATGAATCTCCCCCTCGTCCCCCTCTCCATCCCCCCGTCTTACCTCCTTCCCTTCCCCACAGCACCTGTATATATGTATATATGGTTGTACATATTTATTACTCTATTTATTTATTTATTTTACTTGTACCTTTCTATCCTACTTATTTTATTTTGTTGGTATGTTTGGTTCTGTTCTCTGTCTCCCCCTTTTAGACTGTGAGCCCACTGTTGGGTAGGGACTGTCTCTATGTGATGCCAATTTGTACTTCCCAAGCGCTTAGTACAGTGCTCTGCACATAGTAAGCGCTCAATAAATACGATTGATTGATTGATTGATTGATAAGCAGTGTAGCCTGGTGGGAAGAGCATGGACTTGGGAGTCAGGGGAGCAGGATTCTAATTCTGACTGTCTCTTGCCTGCTGTGTGACTTTAAGCAAGTCACTTTTCTGTGGGATTCATTTTCTTCATCTGTAAAATAGGAATGAAATTCCTATTCTCCCTCCCTCTTAGACTGCAAGTACTATGTAGGACAGGGATTGCGTTTTATCTGACTGTGTTTTATATATCCCAGCACTTAGTTACAGTACTTGGCACATAATAAAAGCTTAACAAATATTACTACTGAGAGCTCACCTCCTCCAGGAGGCCTTTCCAGACTGAGCCCCCTCCTTCCTCTCCCCCTCCTCCCCCTCTCTATCCCCCCTGCCTTACCTCCTTCCCTTTCCCACAGCACCTGTATATACGTATATATGTTTGTATGTATTTATTACTCTATTTATTTATTTTACTTGTACATATTTATTATATTTATTTTATTTTGTTAATATGTTTTCTTTTGTTCTCTGTCTCCCCCATTGTTGGGTAGGGACCGTCTCTATATGTTGCCAACCTGTACTTCCCAAGTGCTTAGTACAGTGCTCTGCACACAGTAAGTGCTCAATAAATATGATTGAATGAAATGAATGAATGAATGAATGAATATTATCAGCGTTATTATTAATACGCTAATGGGGCCCCTGAAAACAACTGCAGATGTCTCTGCCAGGCTAGATGGAAAGCTGAGATTGTGGTTCAACAGCCAAAAGACTATGGCTCTTCATCAGAAAAACTCTAATGAGTATCCTCCAACCCCAACCTGTCAGATCCCCATGGTGAGATCCTGGGTAATGAGGATTGTTTCTTGTTACTAGGGAGCCATCTCTTGCAGAAAAGTGGTTTTTAAAATTAATTATATATTTCTTGGGTATTTGTTAAGCAAATCTTGTGTTCCAGACACTTGTACTAAGTGCTGGGATAGATACAAGGATAATCTGGTTGGACACAGTCCCCATACCCCCCGTAGAGCTCACAATTTTAATTCCCATTTTACAGATGAGGTAACTGAGGCACAGAGAAGTGAAGTGACTTGGCCAAGGTCACACAGCCGACAAGTGGCGGAGGAGGAAAAGCAGGTATTGAATCTCCATTTTGCAAATAAGGGAACTGAAGCACAGAGAATATATGTATGTTGCCCAAGGTCACACAGCATTCAAGTGGCAGAGCCAGGATAAGAATCCAGGTCCTCTGACCCTCAGGCCCATCAGTAGAAATCACACTACTTCAACTTGGTGCTTGAGAAGTACAGAATAAAGAAGTGACACATTCTCTGCCCACAGGGAACTTTAACGGGGAAGACAAACATAAAAAAATATTTACAGGAGTCCAATGTCCACTGGCTTCCCAGTTTAGCAATGGGCTTTTAGGGGAGATTATTGAAAATGGAGTCCTGAAATCTGATCTCCCGAAATGAAGTCCCATAAAAGTTCACTGCTTTGTGCTAGAACAGTGTCTGTGGGAGGAGGAGTTGGAATGGATTTTTGAGGAGATGTCTGTCTGCCCTGTTTATTCCTTTAGGAAGCAACCCAGCAGCTACAAGGAAGTAGGGACTGGGGATTGTGAGCATGTGTGTGAATATGAGGCATGGGGTAGTGCCTGAGTGTTTGAGTGTGAGTGATTTTGTGATTGTGTATGTGTGTGCCTGTGAATGGGAAAGAGTTTTTAAGTGCATGAAGACTATATTGGTATACCCATGTGAACATGTGTATGTGTGTGTGTGTATGTGTTTATGTGTGTTCCAGTATGTATAAATGTGGATGCATGTGTTTGTGAGTATGTGGGAGTGAGTGCATTTATCTACTATGTGTGCATGCATAAGTATGTGTGAATCCATCCATGGTAGTTACATATATAAATGAAGGCTTGTGGGTAGGAATGTGTGAGAGTTTATGCATGTGAGTATGGGGGTATGAGCATGGATAAGTATGACATGCATGCATGAGTGAGTGCTTGTGTGAGTACACGTGTGTGTGTGTGTGCAAATGTGGGGTTGGGGAAGGGCAGTGAATACTTTGGGCTCCCTCGTTTATGAATAATAATAATAGCAATAATAATAGTATGTGTTATGTGCTTACTATGTGCCAAGCACTGTTTTAAGCGCTGGGTAGATACAAGGTAATCAGGTTATCCCACTTGGGACTCACAGTCTTAATCCCCATTTTACAGAAGCGGTAACTGAGACACAGAGCAGTGAAGTGGCTCACGCAGCAGATTAGAACCCATGACCTCTGACTCCCAAGCCCTTGCTCTTTCCACTAAGCCACACTGCTCCTCATGCTCCCAATAAGGCTGGTGGGTTTGCAGAGTTGTGGTCAATGCTGTCCAGTCAGTCAGTCAATCGTATTTATTGAGCACTTACTGTGTGCAGAGCGCTTGGGTGAGTACAATATAATAGTACAACAGATACTTCCATGCCCACAGTGAGCTTCAGTCTCCCGCAGGTTGCCACATTTCAGGCACTGCAGCCTGGCTGTCCATCCATCCCATAAAGTTCAGTGTCTCCCTGAGACTCCCACAATCTCCCCGACTAACGACCCGTGCTGCCCTGCGGTGTTCCTCCTCTTGGCAAAGGACAAACCGCCCTCTCCTCCACCTACCAGTGCCCCCCGACCCCAGTGCTGGGACCCCAGGACCCCAGATGGTGGCCTGCCCCTCCCCCTCTAGCCAGGCACTGGTCCACCAAGGGAGCTGCCTTGAGAAATTCCCGGCTCAGGGAGGAACGAGGAGGGAGTAGAGGAGGCCCTCTTCACCCACCCTGCTCCGGGCTGTGATTTTGAGAGGAGCCCCGTGTCTGGGTGAGGGTGGGCCTGGGTCCCTACAGTGGCTCTCTGTGAATCTAGTCCCCCCCGCCAGCTGTCTGCCCTTCCCACCCTCTCTGGAGACAAACCGCATGCCAGTCCCGCTGCTTCTGCTACTGATACATCGGTGGTCCGCACTTACGCCAGGAACCCAGGCCATTACTGAAAGCCTATCATTTATTCACTCATTCAGTCGTGTTTATTGAGTGCTTACTAACTGTACTAAGAGGTTTAGAGAGTACAATTAGCAATAAACAGACACATTCCCTGCCCACAACAAGCTTACAGAATAGATGGTACACATCTACCCCAGGAAACTGGGCCGTTCCCCAAAGCCCACTGGTGGAACACACACACCCCAGAAACCAGGGCTGTTCCCAAAAGACCAAGGGCCTGGGGAGCCAGAGGTCCTGGGCTCTTATCTCAGCTCTGTCATTTCCCTTCTGCATGAGATCTTAGGCAAGTCACTTTCCTTCTCTGTACCCATAAAATGAGGATTAAATCCTCCTCCCTCCTACTTGGTCTGTGAACCCTGTATGGGACAGGGACTGTGCCCATCCTGATTACCTTATGTTTACCCCAACACTTAGTATAGTACCTGGCACGTAGTAAATACTGAACAAGTACCAAAGAATAAACAAAACAAACATTTTTTTTAATTCTTCACGCAACCTTTCATAGAGCTAATGTTCCACCTAAAAACACAAGCAGAAAATCACAGAATGAGGAGATGAAGAGTGCGGCCCAGACTCCCCCATCAGAAGGTTTATCAACTCCATTCTTCATGGAGTGATGCTTCTCTATTGTCAATATTAGCCTGTAGTCACATTGCAGCTCACAGTCTTCCTCTTCCTCCTCCTCCTTATTTTCCTTCTTCCTCTCCTCCTCTTTTCCTCTTTGTCCTCATTCTTTTTTTCTTCTTTCTACTTCCCTTATCATTGTTGAACCATAGACTTTCCTTGAACTCAGTTTCCCTAGCAAATCCATCAGTGGCATTTTTTGAGCACTTATTGTGTGCCTAACACAATACAGCAGAGTGGTAGACACATTCTCTGTCCAAAGTGACCTTACAAATGGGCCTTCTTCCCCCTGCCCCCCACCAAAATTTTCTTCCAACTTCCAACCCACCGAATTCAGGAAGTTTGTCCCCTTAGCCACTTAACAAAGACCATCAGTTAATCAATCAATGGTATTTATTGGGTGCTTACTTTGTGCAGAACACTATTCTAATCTAATAGTAACAGTAGTGGTATTTTTTAAACGCTTACTATATGCCAAGCACTCTTCTAAGCTCTGGGGTACATACAACATAATCAGGTTGGACAAATCCCTGTCCCACATGGGGCTCACAGTCTCAATCCCCATTTTACAGATGAGGTAACTGAGGTGCAGAGAAGTTAAGTGACTTGCCCAAGGTCACACAGCAGACAAGTGGCAGAGCTGGGTTTAGAACCCACAACCTCTGACTCCCAAGCCCATGCTCTCACCACTAGGCCATGCTACTTCTCCAATCTCTTGAGAAGAGTACAAAACAAAGGAGTTGGCAGATAAATTCCCTGCCCACAAGGAGTTTACAGTCTAGAGACAAGCTTACAGTCCAGACTATGGCCATGCAGTCTAGACAACCTATTATTGTCTAGACTGCTGTCGGTTGTTGTTTATTATTGTACCGTATTCTCCCAAGTGCTTAGTGCAGTGTTCCGCGCACAGTAAGTGCTCAATAAATGTGATTGAATGAATGAAGGAGGGCTTTTCTGTTCTTAAAAGCGTTTACATGCTTTATGGAGCCAAGATCCCTCACTTTGGATCCCAGCATCAAGAATCGCTGGTCTGCTCCTCGTGGTTGGGATCTGAGTCCTGAACCTTCTCTGAAACTTATAAGTGCCTGGAGGATATTTGGGAGACGGCTTGCAAAAGCCTCGTCATCAATTCCTGGCTGATCTGCCTGCCCTCAGAAAGAGCACATGAGCTGTTCCGGTCACGCCGGGGAAGATTTCAAATGGCCAGTGGCTAGGACATCCAGAGAGGAGGTGGTCGATCTCTGAGCCAAAGCACGGCTCAGCCAAGAACGGAAATCGCAGGAGCGGCCACCCGGAGGTTGCCTGAGGCTGATGTTGAACCAGAGCAACTTTTCTCTTTCAAATGGGTGTCTGCCCTTGGTGGGCTACCAACGTGTGGTGTCACCACTCGGTGGCTTAATTTTAGCCTTCCTTGGTGGGCTGCTCCAAGCCAGAAATAGGCAGTAGAGGGATGATCACGTGCTCTGCAAGGTCCAGGCAGGGAGCCAATCCCCATTTGAGCCAGGTGGAATTTCTTGCCCTAGGAAAATGCAGTGCTAAATCCCGCCCCCCTCCCTTCACCCCCCGCACCCTTCTCCCCGTCTCTCCCAGTGAATCTCTCCGGGGCCGGGAGCTGTCACCCGAAACTAACAAGGAGGATGTGTCTCCCGGCAATCCGAGCTTCGGTCAAAAGTTCACGCCTCGCTAGCCCCGTGCCAATTTGGACTGAGATTTCTGGAATGGTTAGAAAAATACTTCACTGTAATTCACCTTGCTCTGCTATTTCAATAAGAACCTCCAAAAACGCAGGGAGTGTGGCCTGAAAATTCCTGGACATCCTCGGCCGGACGACGAGGAATAATGGAGCGTTTTACTGGTGGCCGGGATGCCAAGGCCGAGAGTGAGTTCTCATCCGGACTCCCCCATCTCTCTCACTCATCGCGCTGGGCCCAACCCTCACTCCCCCGGGGCCCTGGAGTTCCTGGAAGTCTTTAATGACTGGAATTTACAAACGTGTGAATGTGCCTGATTTATGCTGCTCTGACCACCCAGCTCCAGACATTGCCCCGAGTTCCATGCTGCCTTCAACCCTCCTGGTCTCCATCGCCAGGGGTAATTGGGCTCGGTCTATTCAGAGCCCAGAGGTGTGAATTACATAGGTCAATTCCAAAGTTTCTCCACAGAGAGCTATGAAGCTGACAATATTAACAGGAGTGAGAAAGGATTGGTTAAATCTGTGGGTCCATGAATGAACAGCCCAGGCTAGCTTGCAGGAGGACAAGTCAGGGATGGAGAGAGAGGATTTAGGGATGGTCCATCTCTGACCACAAGAGTGGGTATCCAGGAGAGTAACCAGCAGCCAGTTAGTTGCTCCAAGCATCCTGGTGCCCCTGTTGGAGACAAAATTCTGAGGTGGTGGATATAATAATAATATCGTTGGTATTTGTTAAGTGCTTACTATGTGCCAAGCACTGTTCTAAACACTGGAGGGATACAAGGTAATCAAGGTTGTCCCACATGGTGCTCACAGTCCCATAAGATGAGGAAACTGAGGCACAGAGAAGTTAAGTGACTTGCCCAAAGTCACACAGCTGACAAGCGGCGGAGCCAGGATTAGAACCCATGACCTCTGACTCCCAAGCCCGTGCTCTTTCCACTGAGCCTCGCTGCTTCTCAGTGTGGATATGGAACCAACCCAGTGATGGTGTTGTCGTGTCCACCAACTCTGTTATATTGTACTTTCCCAAGAGTTCAGTACAGTGCTCCGGACACACTAGCACTCAATAAATACGATTGATTGATTGATTGTCTATGTTCTTAGGCAAAACAAGAGTGTGAGCTGATTGTAGGCAGGGACTGTGTCTGTTTATTGTTAGATAATAATGATGGCATGTGTTAAGCGCTTACTATGGGCCAAGCACTGTCCCAAAGCCTTAGTACAGTATTTTGCACACAGTAAATGCTCAATAAATATGATTGAGTGAATGAATAAATGAATGACGCACAGACAGAGAGGGGAAGGGAGAGAAAGCAAGAGTGAGTGAAATCAGTGGTATTAGCAGTCCATGCTGGGTTAGTAAAGTTCGGAGTGTAGAAAGGAAGATTGGCAGGGATGTTGGATGGTCCATCTCTAATCAAGAAGATGAGGCCTGGGCTGGTTGGATTGCAGGTCAGACCCAGTAATGGCATTGCACAGTATGCTGTGGTCTAAATCAGAAGTGGCCTGAAATTCACCTCTGGAATGAACACTGACTCCCCAAGGAGAATTCTGTGCCACTTACACCTTAGCCCAGACAGGGACCAAGTTCGCTTGAACAAAGAATCCTGAACCCACGTTCCCAGCTGTGTCACCCTCTGACCAGAAGAGAGTTTGTCAGTAGGGTCGTTTGTCCATCTAGGATTTGGTTTGAGGCCATACAGACACAGGGTTTAGTTTAGGGATTGTCCCCATCTGACGGGCAAGTGGTCTCATATGGTGACATTAGCACAACCGATCAAAAAATATCATCTTTGATCCACTAAGCATCATCCTGAGCCTCTCCCTGGCCGTCTCCATTCTCTGTAGTGATTGTGTGACCTCTCCCAGAATTCCAAACTGCTACACCTAGTTGAGAAGCGGTGTGGCCTAATAGATAGAGCATGGGCCCGGGAGTGGGGAAACCTGGGTTTCAATCCCCGCTCTTCCACTTGCCAGTTATGGGACCTTGGGCAGTCACTTAACCTCTCGGTGCCTCAGTTTCCTCATCTGTAAAATGGGGATTATACCTGTTTTCCCTTCCCCATAGACTATGAGCCATATGTAGAACAGGGACTGTGTCCAACCTGATGATCTTGTATCATCTATCCCAGCACTTAGTACAGTGGTCGGCACATAGTAAGTGCTTGAGAAATACCACAACTTTATTATTATTATGTCTGCTTGTCTGTTTCCATCTTTTCTCCTCCCAAAACTGGTATGTGGAACCCTCT
This sequence comes from Tachyglossus aculeatus, assembly GCF_015852505.1. Taxonomy (NCBI): domain Eukaryota; kingdom Metazoa; phylum Chordata; class Mammalia; order Monotremata; family Tachyglossidae; genus Tachyglossus; species Tachyglossus aculeatus. The sequence goes on along the minus strand of NC_052067.1, from coordinate 99,110,979 downwards.
TGAATCCAGACTCTGTGGCAGGGAAGACCTTGGCCTGCCCCTCTTTACTGAAAGCAGGAGCCTGTCATTCGTAGGCACCTTCATTGCTGATTTGCACTACCCAAGCCCTTAGTACAGTGCTCTGCACACAGTAAGTGCTCAATAAATATGATTGAATGAATGAATAAACATTTTCCTGGCTTGCACAGTGACTCTTTGCAACGTCATCAATGGCCAGGACGCCAACCACACTCCCAGGACCACCTTAGCTGAAATTTTTTATGGGAATTGTTTAAATACATGGTTTGTGGGCCAAAGACTTGATGCTAGGACTGTTTGCAAGATTCTATTAATAATAATGATTGTGGTATTTGTTAAGTGCTTACTATGTGTCAGGCACTATAATAAACACTGGGCCTCCTTTTTCCTCCCCTCCCCATCGCCCCGCTCTCTGCCTTACCTCCTTCCCCACAACACTCATATATATTTGTACATATTTATTACTCTATTTATTTTACTTGTACATATTTATTACTCTATTTTATTAATGATGTGCATATAGCTATAGTTCTATTTATTCTGATGGTTTTGACACCTGTCTACATGTTTTGTTTTGTTTTGTTGTCTGTCTCTCCCGTCTAGACTGTGAGCCCGTTGTTGGGTAGGGACCATCTCTATATGTTGCTGACTTGTACTTCCCAAGTGCTTAGTACAGTACTCTGCACACAGTAAGTGCTCAATAAATACGATTGAATGAATGAATGAATGAATGAATAGTTCTCAAGGGTTGGCAGTTAGCAAGGAAGGCTCCCTGGAAGAAGTGGCATTTTAGAAGAAGGATTTGAAGAAAGGGAGAGCTGAGATCTGGTGGATTTGTGAGGGAAGAGAATTCCAAGCCAGGGGATAGCATGAACAAGGACTTTAAGACAGGCAAGGCAAAATTGGGGAAATCGGGAGTTTAGCTTAGAAGTGGTGAAGGGTAAGAGCCAAAAGCAGTGGGTAAAGAGAGCCAGTACTCTCTGAAATGGGCAAAATTGGTGAAGAGCCTTGAAGCCAAAGGTAAGGAGTTTTTTGCTTGATGCAGAAAGAGGTGAGCAACCGGTAGTAGTTGCTGAAGAATGCAGAGACATGGGCTAAGTACCGTTTCAAGAAGATGATCTGGATAACAGTGTGGAATATATAGATTGAAAGTGGGGAGTGCCTGGAGTCAGGAAGGCTCCAACCATGATACGACAATTGCTTGAACTGAAGTGGTGGCTGTGTGGGTGGACAGAAAGGACGAGATCCTGGAAGTGGTTTGGTGGAAGAATCGGCAGGATTAAACAGTGTACTCTGTGACCCGCATGTGGGAACTGTGTCTGACCTGATTTGTCTTGTATATAACCGAGTGCTTAGTAATAATAATAATAATAATGGTATTTGTTAAGTGCTTACTATGTGCAAAGCACTGTTCTAAGCGCTGGTGGGATACAAGGCAATCAGGTTGTCCCACGTGGGGCTCATAATCTTAATCCATTGGATATGAAGAAGAAGGGCATTCCAGGCCAGAGGCAGGACGTGGTCAAGGGATCAGAGGCGAGACAGATGAAATTGAGGTTACAATGAATAGGTTAGTGATAGAAGAGGGAAGTGTGCAGGCTGGGTTGTAATAGGAAATCAGGGAGGTAAGGTGGGACAGGGAGAGCTGATTGAGTGCTTTAAAACCAATGATTAGGAGTTTTTGCTTGATGCAGAGGTGGATTGCAACCACTGGAGGTTCTTGAGGAGTGGGGAGACAAGGAATTAACTTTTTTTTAGAAAAATAATCCAGGCAGAAGAGTGATATGAGGACTGGAGTGGGGAGAGGTAGGAAGCAGGGAAGTTTACACCAAGGAGATGGGGAGTTATCCATGGAAGTGGGTAAATTGGAAGGAGGGAGGATTTAGTAGGGAAAGTGAGATGTGCAGAGCATTGCTGAAATTAAGGCAAGACAAGCTGGAACTCTGATCTGATGTAAAGGGAAGTACTGGAATTGTCATTCTGATTAGGAAAACTTGTTCACTCATTAATTCATTCATTCAATCATATTTATTGAGTGCTTACTGTGTGCAGAGCACTGTACTAAACACTTGGAAAGTACAATTCCACGGGGACAATGGTGGTAATGGCAATGGCAGCACCAGGCCAAAGAAGAAAGTTTGGGGAAGCAGTGTGGCTCAGTGGAAAGAGCCCGGGCTTTGGAGTCATAGGTCATGGGTTAAAATTCCGGCTCCGCCACTTGTCGGCTGTGTGACTGTGAGCAAGTCACCTAACTTCTCTGTGTTTCAGTTACCTCATCTATAAAATGGGGATGAAGACTGTGAGCCCCACTTGGGACAACCTGATCACCTTGTAACCTCCTCAGCTCTTAGAACAGTGCTTTACACATAGTAAGTGTGTAATAAATGCCATTATTATTATTATTATTATTATTATTATTATTATTATTACCCAGCCTTGCACTCAGTCCTGCCTGACTCTTGGTCACCAACAGATGAAGTCGGAAACTGGGCTCTGTGTAAGGGCTGGGGGAAGGAAGTCCATAATGGGTTAGGCACAGACAGACCACCACCACACACGGCGACACGTTTTCAGTGGACTTAGTCTCTGGCTCGTCAAGTGGTTTGTGTGTTGGAGAGCGAACTGGGCTGATCTGGGGTGGGTCCTACCCCCGCTGGAGTCCGACTGTGTCGGGGTCTTGGAGCCATCCCTAATCGTGACCTCCTCCTTCAAGACTGTGAGCCCGTTGTTGGGCAGGGACCGTCTCTATATGTTGCCAACTTGTACTTCCCAAGCGCTTAGTACAGTGCTCTGCACACAGTAAGCGCTCAACAAATACAATTGATTGAATGAATGAATGAATGAGTAAATGTAATTGAATGAATGAATGCTCAGAGTCCCGTGCAGAGCGAGAACCACCATTGGGGGGTGGCTGGTTGCAGGACCACCAGAAGCACAGAACTCTGCTGTGTGCCACCTCCCCAGGAAGGTCCAGTCCAGCCAGCATGGTCCAGTCCAACCAGCATGGTCCAGTCCAACCAGCACGGTCCAGTCCAGCCAGCATGGTCCCATCCAGCCAGCACAGTCTGGTCCAGCCAGTATGGTCCAGTCTAGCCAACAAGGTCTCTCAGCCACTCCTTCTACCTCACAATCACTGCTGCTCCTGAACTCACCCTGAGCCTGGTTCCCAGAGTGGGAATGGCAACTATGGCCCAATCCCATGGCAGTCAGTCAATCACTCAGTCAATCATATTTACTGAGCGCTTACAGTGTGCAGAGCACTGTACTAAGTGCTTGGGCCTTACCAGACTGAGCCCCTTCCTTCCTCTCCCCCTCGCCCCCCTCTCCATCCCCCTCATCTTACCTCCTTCCCTTCCCCACAGCACCTGTATATATATGTATATATGTTTGTACATATTTATTACTCTATTTATTTATTTATTTATTTATTTTACTTGTACATATCTATTCAATTTATTTTATTTTGTTAGAATGTTTGGTTTTGTTCTCTGTCTCCCCCTTTTAGAGTGTGAGCCCACTGTTGGGTAGGGACTGTCTCTATATGTTGCCAACTTGTACTTCCCAAGCGCTTAGTACAGTGCTCTGCACACAGTAAGTGCTCAATAAATACGATTGATTGATTGATTGATTGATTACAGTGCAACAGTATAACAGACACATTCCCTGCCCACAATGAATTTACAGTCTAAAGGGGGAGATAGACATTAATATAAATAAATAACAGATATGTACATAAGTACTGGGAGGGGGGACAAATAAATACAGTGCCTAGTCCATAGTAAGCACTTAAAAAAATACCATAATTATTATTAAAGGGAACACATCAGGGTGACGCAGAAGGGAGTGGGAGAAGAGAAAAGGAGGACTTGTCAGGGAAGGCCTCTTGGAGGAGAGGTACCTTCAATAAGGCTTTGAGGGAGAGAGCAATTGTTTGTCAGACTGTGAGCCCCATGTGGGACAGGGACTGTGTCTACCTCAGTGCTTAGGACAGTGTTTGGCACATAGTAAGCACTTAACAAATGTCATCGTCATCATCACTTGCTCCATCCTTTTTCCTCATTTTGCTTCCTCTAGCTGTTGCCCCTGCCACTGTGGAAGTGCTGCTGGGAGGGGAAAGGAAGACCTCAGGTTTGATCAGGAGGGTCTGGCCCAGCCCTAAAGTTCTTGTGCCACTTGAACTGTGGCCCCGAGCTTCCACCGGACTGCAGGGAGAGCTGCTCCTGGAGCTTGGGGGAGAGGGCAGAGGAGAATAACCACTTAATGAGTATTTCCATCCCCTGCCTGACAAGAAGAGTCTGGGATGGGGGAGACTAGGGTGTCCGGCCTCTGACACAGTCCATGACATCATCATATGATTGAATCATTACATTAGGCAGACTGTTTGACATCACATGCTTGACATCATGGGCGTTCCGTTTAGAAACATTTTTTAATTTTAGCACTGGTGCAGCTCCTTGGACACCCACTAAGTACCTAGAAGCAGCGTGGCTTGGTGGCAAGAATACAAACTTGGGAATTAGAAAACAAGTGTTCTAATCCTGGCTCTGCCACTTGTCTGCTGTGTGACCTTGGGCAAATCACTCAACTTTTCTTTGCCTCAGTTACCTCATCTGTAAAATGGGGATTAAGACCATGAGCTCTACGTGGGACAGGAACTGTGTCCACCCTGACTGGCTTGTATCTACCCCATTGCTTAGAACAGTGCTTGGCACACAGTAAATGCTTAACAAATACCATTATTATTATCATTATTATTATCAATAATAATTATTATTATTGTTACTACTGTGTGCAGGCAACTGAAGCAAGCACTTTGGCATGTATGATAGGAGTAGAAGGCATGCTTCATGCTTTCAAGGAGTTTACGATCCAGAAGATGGTTAAGGGCAGAGCAGAATTAAGCCTGTTCCCACAGGCCAGTGAAGCACTGTTGGACCTGTTCCGACACTGTCAGCCCACTTGGATGTTCTTTCAAGGACTTTCCAGCCCTTTCAAGCCCAATCATTTTGGGCAGGATCTCCTAGCACCTCAGTCTGTTCTCCCCCGATCAGGTCCTGAGGCCAGACACGGTGCCTCCATTTCCCCCCCAGGGCCCTTCTGCATCCACCGATTCTGGGTTGGGGAGGAAAGAACAACTGCCCAGTCCTGACCCTTGGTGAAGTTGAACATAAGAACCAAGGCCAGCAACGTTTACTCCTGGGCCTGGCAGGGGTCAGACAGGGCCTTGGTCAGAGTTGACCCAGGTGGCAGGACCCAGGACACCACTACTGCAGTCCAGCCCACACACTCTGCTCCTCTAGGTCCGGCTTGCTCGTCTATCTCACCACCGACCCCTATCCCACGACGTCTCTGTGGCCTGGAACGCCTTCCCCCTCCATATGTGTCAGACCGCCACTCTCCCCACCTTCAAAGCCTTATTAAAGTCACATCTCCTCCAAAAGGCCTTCCCTGAGGAAGCTATCTAGTCTTGGACTCCTTCTCCCTGTCTCGATGAACTTGGATCTGTACCCTTGGCCACACAAGCCCCACAGCACCTTTGTACATATCTGTAAATTACTTAATGACTGTCTCCCCACTCTAGACTGTAAGCACATTGTGGGCAATGAATCTGACGTGACTGTTGAATTGTACGCTCCCAAGCGCTTAGTACAGTGCTCTGCACCCAGTAATCACATTATAAATGCCACTATTTGATTGACTGATTGACTGTCAGTGTCTCGAGGACAAGGGCCACTTCTTTTATTTCTATTCCACATTCCCAAGTGCTCTAAATACAGTAGTCACTCAGCACAGTGTCCTGCATGAACTTGACTCCCAGAAGAGTGCTCTACCTCTAGCAGGCACTCAGTACAGGGCCCTGCACCCAGTAGATACCTAATGCAGTTGTCTGCTCTGCACTTAGTAGGTGTCCAGTACATTGCTCTACCCAGGAAATCAAAAGGAGTCTTGCTCTTTGCAGTATTGGCCACCTGCTGTGTGTAATAATAATTAATAATTATGGTAATTGTTAAGCTCTTACTATGTGCCAAGCTCTGTTCCAAGCACTGGGGTAGCTATGAGGTAATCACGTTGTCCCACTTGGGGCTCACAGTCTTAATCCCCGTTTTACAGATGAGGGAACTGAGGCAAAGAAAAGTGAAGTGACTTTCCCAAAGTCACACAGCTGACGAGAGGAGGAGTCAAGATTAGAACCCACGTCTTCTGACTCCCATGCCCGTGCTTTTTCCAGTGAGCAGTGCTGAGGAGAACCCCGGAGCTCAGAAGGGTGTCTCTGCCCCCTTTTCCTCAGCCCCCCTCCTCCACTCGCTCCCTTTACTCTTCCCCACTCTCCCCACGCCACATCACTTAAGTCTATATATAGTTATAATTCTATTTATTTATATCGATGCCTGCTTACTTGTTTTGTTGTCTGTCTCCCGCTCTAGACTGTAATAATAATAATGATGATGATGATGGTGTTTGTTAAATGCTTACTATGTGCAAAGCACTGTTCTAAGCATTTGGGGGGATACAAGGTGATCAGGTTGTCCCACGTGGAGCTCACAGTCTTAATCCCCATTTTAGGGATGCGGGAACTGAGGCACAGAGAAGTTAAGTGACTCACCCAAAGTCACACAGTTGACGAGCAGAGGAGCCCGGATTAGAACCCATGACCTCTGATTCCCAAGCCCGGGCTCTTGCCACTGAGCAACGCTGGAATAAGATCGTTGTGGGCTGGGACTGTCTCTCTTTATTGCTGTTTTGTACATTCCAAGCACTTAGTGCACTGCTCTGCACACAGTAAGTGCTCAATAAATAATAATAATGACATTTATTACGTGCTTACTATGTGCAAAGCACTGTTCTAAGTGCTGGGGAGGTTACAAGGTGATCAGGTTGTCCCACCGGGGTGCTCACAGTCTTCATCCCCATTTTACAGATGAAGTAACTGAGGCACAGAGAAGTTAGGTGACTTGCCCAAAGTCACACAGCTGACAATTGGTGGAGCCGGGATTTGAACCCCTGACCTCTAACTCCAAAGCCCGTGCTCTTTCCACTGAGCCACGCTGCTTCTCAGCGTGTACAATTCATACAATGAATTGTATAAGTGAATGAATGAGGGGAGAGTCCCCAAGAAATTCCCCGCTGCCCTGAAGCACGGGACCCCAGGCTCTCTGGCTGTATATTAGTATATTATATTATATTCATTCATTCGTTCGTATTTATTGAGCGCTTACTGTGTGCAGAGCACTGTACTAAGAGCTTGGGAAGTGCAAGTCGGCAACATAGAGACGGTCCCTATCCAACAACGGGATCACAGTCTATTAGAGAATCACCGTGGCTCAATGGAAAAAGCCCGGGTTTGGAAGTCAGCAGTCATGGATTCTAATCCCGACAACTCCACTCGTCAGCTGTGTGACTTGGGGTGAGTCACTTAACTTCTCTGTGCCTCAGTTCCCTCATCTGTAAAACGGGAATGAAGACTGTGAGCCCCATGTGGGACCACCCGAATACCTTGTATCCTCCCCCAGCGCTTAGAACAGTGCTTCGCACATAGTAAGCGCTTTGGGAGTCAGAGGTCGTGGGTTCAAATCCCGGCACCGCCACTCATCAGCTGTGTGACTTTGGGGGAGTCACTTAACTTCTCCATGCCTCAGTTCCCTCAGCTGTAATATGGGGATGAAGACTGTGAGCCCCACGTGGGACAACCTGATGACCCTGTGTCTACTCCGGCGCTTAGAACAGTGCTTGGCGCATAGTAAGTGCTTAACAAATACCATTATTATTATTATTTACTGAGCTCTATGTGCAGAACACTGAACCAAGCACTTGGAAGGATACAACACAACAGAGTTGGCAGGCATGTTGTCAGACAGACAAGCGCTTAACAAATACCATCATTATTATTAGTAGTAGTTTTGAGGGGGTCGATTACCCCACCCGGGGGCGGGAGGGAGCGAGAGGCGGCTGTGGGACGGGAGAGTGTCCGGGAGGGGAGGGGACTGTCCCTGCCCCTGGCCTGGAATTCCCTCCCTCTGCCCATCCGCCAAGCTAGCTCTCTGCCACCACTAATCTATCTATTACTACTGAGAGCTCACCTCCTCCAGGAGGCCTTCCCACTGAGCCCCTTCCTTCCTCTCCCCCTCGTCTCCCTCTCCATCCCCCATCTTACCTCCTTCCCTTCCCCACAGCGCCTGTATATATGTATATATGTTTGTACATATTTATTACTCTAGTTATTCATTTATTTATCTTACTTATACATATCTATTCTACTTATTTTATTTTGTCAGTATGTTTGGTTTTGTTCTCTGTCTCCCCCTTCTAGACTGTGAGCCCGCTGTTGGGTCGGGACTGTCTCTATGTGTTGCCGACTTGTGCTTCCCAAGCGCTTAGTCTAGTGCTCTGCGCACGCTAAGTGCTCAATAAATACGATTGACTGATTGATTGATTGTCTCTACGTGTTGCCGACTTGTACTTCCCAAGCGCTTAGTCCAGTGCTCTGCACACAGTAAGCGCTCAAAAAATACGATTGATTGATTGATTGTCTCTATGTGTTGCCGACTTGTCCTTCCCAAGCGCTTAGTCCAGTGCTCTGCGCACAGTAAGTGCTCAATAAATACGAGTGATTGATTGATTGATTGATTGTCTCTATGTGTTGCCGACTTGTACTTCCTAAGCGCTTAGTCCAGTGCTCTGCACACAGTAAGCGCTCAAAAAATACGATTGATTGATTGATTGTCTCTATGTGTTGCCGACTTGTCCTTCCCAAGCGCTTAGTCCAGTGCTCTGCGCACAGTAAGCGCTCAATAAATACGATTGATTGATTGATTGATGGTCTCTACGTGTTGCCGACTTGTACTTCCCAAGCGCTTAGTCCAGTGCTCTGCACACAGTAAGCGCTCAATAAATACGATTGATTGATGTATTGATTGTCTCTACGTGTTGCCGACTTGTACTTCCCAAGCGCTTAGTTCAGTGCTCTGCACACAGTAAGCGCTCAATAAATACGATTGACTGATTGATTGATTGTCTCTATGTGTTGCCGACTTGTACTTCCCAAGCGCTTAGTCCAGTGCTCTGCGCACAGTAAGCGCCCAATAAATACGATTGATTGTCTCTATGTGTTGCCGACTTGTACTTCCCAAGCGCTTAGTCCAGTGCTCCGCGCACAGTAAGTGCTCAATAAATACGAGTGATTGTCTCTATGTGTTGCCGACTTGTACTTCCCAAGCGCTTAGTCCAGTGCTCTGCACACAGTAAGCGCTCAATAAATACGACTGATTGATTGATTGATTGTCTCTACGTGTTGCCGACTTGTACTTCCCAAGCGCTTAGTCCAGTGCTCTGCACACAGTAAGCGCTCAATAAATACGACTGATTGATTGATTGATTGTCTCTATGTGCTGCTGACTTGTACTTCCCAAGCGCTTAGTCCAGTGCTCTGCACACAGTAAGCGCTCAATAAATACGGTTGACTGATGATTGATTGATTGCCCCTGGCTTGGGGGAGTAGCCGGAGCTTCTGCGAAGCGTGCGGCCTCTTCGGGCCCCGGGGGACGGACGAGGGGGGCCTGGGGGGGGGAGGCCGGGCCTTCCAAGGGGCGGGGCGAGGGGGCTGGCCTGGAGACCCTCCCCCGGGCTGGCGTCACGGCTCCGCTGGCCGGCCAGCTCAGTGCGGCCGGACAGTTCGGGGGACGGAGGAGAGGGGCCGCTGACCGCCCAGGGCCCGCCCATGAGCCGCGGGGGTCCCGGGCCTGCCCAGGCTGCCCCCCGAGGGGGCGGATACTGCGGGAAGCCATGAGCTGCTTGGAGGTGATGTTCCCCCTGTACGGACCCGCGCAGCCCTACCTTGCAGCGGCCTACAGCCCCTACAGACAGGTATCCCTCGACGGGGGCGGGATACTACTACTACTACTACTACTACTACTACTGACGGGTTTTGTTAAGCGCTTATTCTGTGCCAGGCACTGCTCTAAGCGCTGCGGTAGATACAAGAACCCGGGCTTAGGAGCGCTTACTGTGTACAGAGCACTGGACTAAACGCTTGGGAAGTAATCAGTCGATCAATCAGTCGTATTTATTGAGCGCTTACTGTGTGCAGAGCGCTGGACTAAGCGCTTGGGAAGTACAAGTTGGCAACATATAGAGACAGTCCCTACCCAACAGTGGGCTCACGGTCTAAAAGACTAAAAGTAGTCTACTTTCCCCACTAGAAGTAGTGGGGAAGCAGCGTAGCTCGGTGGAAAGAGCCCGGCCTTGGGAGTCAGAGGTCGTGGGTTCTGAGCCCGGCTCCGCCACTTGTCAGGTGTGTGACTTTGGGCAAGCCATTTCAGTTCTCTGGGCCTCATCTGTAAAATGAGTGTTAAGACTGTGAGCCCCACATGGGACAACCTGAATACCTTGTCCGTCCGTCCCCCCCAGCGTTTAGAACAGTGCTTGGCACATAGTAAGCGCTTAACAAATGCCATTATTATTATTGCCCCACGTGGGGCTCACAGACTTCATCCCCATTTTACAGAGGAGGGAACTGAGAGGCCCAAAGACTTGCCCAAGATCACACAGCTGACATGGGGCAGAAGCGGGATTAGAACCTACGTGCTTTGACTCCCAAGCCTGAGCTCTTTCCACTGAGCCACACTGCGGGATGCGGGGCGACTCCCCTCGCCCCTCCCCACCACTCCGGGGAGAGGGTCCGCGGGAACCCGGCGTGAGCCCTGTGCGGCCCAGGACAGGGCCGGAGGGAAATCATCATCATCATCATCATCACAATGATGGTCAGAATAATAATTATTATGGCATTTGTTAAGCGCTTACTATGTGCCAAGCACTGTTCTAAGCACTAGGGGGGATACAAGGTGATCAGGTTGTCCCACGGGGGGCTCACAGTCTTCATCCCCATTTTACAGATGAGGGAACCGAGGCCCAGAGAAGTGAAGTGACTCGCCCAAAGTTACACAGCTGACGAGTGGAGGAGTCGGGATTAGAAACCATGACCTCTGACTCCCACGCTTGGGCTCTTTCCACTGAGCCACGCTGCTCCTCTAAGCGGTCAGAGTGGACCCCAGAGCCGCTGTGGACGAAGATAGAGGAGGGCATCCGTCTGCGTGTACGCGTGGGGGGCGGGGGGATGCCTTGGGGGTCGTTGTGGGTACGCGCGGAGCGTGTATACGCGCGCACCAACCTCCGAACTCGCCCGCAGCTGGCACGGCCCGCCAAGGCCGTCCGGCACCCCCGTTCTCCTCCCGGCCCACTCGGGACCGTCTCTATATGTTGCCGATTTGTACTTCCCAAGCGCTCAGTACAGTGCTCTGCACACAATAAGCGCTCAATAAATACGACTGAATACGGCTAGTGAGAAGCAGCGTGGCTTGGTGGAAAGAGCCCGCGCTTGGGAGTCAGAGGTCGTGGGTTCAATCCCGGATCCGCCACTTGTCAGCTGTGAGACTTTGGCCAAGTCACTTAACTTCTCTGGGCCTCAGTTCCCTCATCTGGAAAATGGGGATGAAGACTGTGAGCCCCACGTGGGACAATCTACCTCGTATCTCCCCCCAGCGCTTAGAACAGCGCTTGGCAGAGTAAGCGCTTAACAAATAGCATCCGTGTAAGCGCTTAGTACAGTGCTCAGCACACAGTAAGCGCTCAATAAATATGATTGCATGAATGAAGAGGGGAGGGGGCGGCCCTGGAGGGGATTCCCCATCCCCGGGGAGGGGCCCCGGAGCGGGATAGAGATGGTGGAGCCCGGGGCCTCAGGCCTGCCCATCTGATTCCCAGCAGGAAAACTCCCGGGAAACGGTTTTAGATCAATCAATCAATCAATCAATCAATCGTATTTATTGAGCGCTTACTATGTGCAGAGCACTGTACTAAGCGCTTGGGAAGTACAAATTGGCAACACATAGAGACAGTCCCTACCCAACAGTGGGCTCACAGTCTAAAAGATCAATCGGGAAACGCGTTTCGGTCGTCGCTAACGCTCTAGAAGAGCCCGGCCGTTTGGGCCTGTCCCGCCAACCCCGGCCCCGCCATCCGGGCCGCGAGTCATTCATTCAGTCAATCGTATTTATTGAGCGCCTACTGTGGGCAGAGCACTGTACTAAGCGCTTAGAGAGCCAGGGCGGCCATGAGTCCGGCTGTTCTCCTCCAACGCCCCAGGCCGGCCCATCCGACCTGGACGGACCCCTCAGCCCTGCAGCCTCCTGGCTAGCCCCGGGTCTGGGGTCTGAATTCATTCATTCACTCAATCAATCGTATTCATTGAGTCCTTATTGTGTGCACAGCACTGTCCTAAGCGCTTGGAAAGTACAATTGGGCAACAGATAGAGACAGTCCCGGCCCAACAACGGGCTCACAGTCTAGGAGGGGGAGACAGACAACAAAACCAAAGTAGACAGGCATCCAAAGCATCAAACAGCATATGTTGCCGATTTGCACTTCCCAAGCGCTTAGTACAGTGCTCTGCACACAGTAAGCGCTCAATCAATGCGATTAAATGAATGAATCGAAATAAGTAAATAGAATTATAGATCTATCCACATCATTAATCAAATAGAGTAATAAATAGGTTACAAATATACATAAGTGCTGTGGAGCGGAGAAGTGAGCCCGTTGTTGGGTGGGCTGTCTCTGTTGCCGACTTGTACTTCCTAAGCGCTCAGTCCAGTGCTCTGCACACAGTAAGCGCTCAATAAATACGATTGAATGAATGAATGGGTAGAGCAGAGGGAGGGAGTAGGGGCGATGGGGTGAATGCTAGACCGTGAGCCCGTTTCTGAGTAGGGACCTTCTCTATATGTTGCCGACTTGTACTTCCCAAGCGCTTAGGACAGTGCTCTGCACACAGAAAGCGCTCAGTCAATACGATTGAATGAATGAATGAATGGGTAGAGCAGAGGGAGGGAGTAGGGGCGATGGGGTGAAGGCGGGGGCCTGCGGGAGGGAGGGTCGCTCTCCCATCCCCACGAGGACTCTAGAGGCCGCCCAGGCCTCGCTAAGCCCGTACCACCCCGTTTCATTCATTCATTCAATCGAATTTATTGAGCGTTTACTATGTGCAGAGCACTGTACTAAGCGCTTGGGAAGTACAAACCGGCAACGTATAGAGACGGTCCCTACCCAACAACGGGCTCACAGTCTTGAAGGGGGAGACAGACGACAAAACAAAACAAGTAGACAGGTGTCAATACCATCAGAATAAATAGAATTATAGCTGTGTAATAATAATAATGGCATTTGTTAAGCACTTACTACGTGTCAAGCACTGTTCTAACCGCTGGGGTGGATACAAGGTGATCAGGTTGTCCCGCGTGGGGCTCTCGGTCTTAATCCCCATTTTACAGGGGAGGGAACTGAGGCCCAGAGAAGTTAAGTGACTTGCCCAAAGTCACACAGCTGACAAGCGGATCGTTAATAAAATAGAGTAATAAATATGTACAAATAATATAGAGTAATAAATATGTACAAATAAATTAGAGTAATAAATGTGTACAAATATACACAAGTGCTGTGGGGAGGGGAAGGAGGTAGGGCAGAGTGGGAGGATGGGGAGGAGGAGAGGAAAAAGGGGGCTCAGTCTGGGAAGGCCTCCTGGAGGAGGTGAGCTCTCAATAGGGCTTTGAAGGGAGGAAGAGAGCTAGCTTGGAGGCTGGGTGGGAAAACGATGGAACTCTTCACGAATTGGCGGGTCATTCCAGGGTGGTGGGCGCGGTGCCCGCTGACCCTCCCCGCCCCTTGGTGTGCCCCCCGGCAGAAAGTCTTCTACCCGAAGATGCAGAACGCTTCGGACAGCGCCGGAGGCTCCAGCTCGTCTTTCCCGGGGTCCGGGGCGGGCCCGGGCCCGGTCAAGGAGGAGGAGCGCAGCCCGGAGAAGGAGCGGGAGAGGCCACCTCCCGAGCCCCAGTACTTGGGTGCCCGCTGCGTCCTGTTCACCTATGTGCCGGGCGACGTGGGCGCCGTGGTGGACCAGCACTTCAGCCGGGCCCTCAGCCAGCCCAGTGCCACCGCCGCCCCCTCTCCGGCCCCCTCCCCGCACCCGGCCAGGACCCCCCGGGCCGCCGGGCCTTGGAGAGGTCAGTGGGGAGCAGGAGGGCCTCGACGGGGGGAGCTGGGGATGGGTGGAAGGGGAGGGGAGCCGGGTGGGGGCAACAAATTCCATCATTAATCATTGGGATAAGAGATATGTTGCCAACTTGTACTTCCCAAGCGCTTAGTACAGTGCTCTGCACACAGTAAGCGCTCAGTAAATACGATTGAATGATTAACCAATAAATCTGGCGACAAATAATAACGATGGTATTTGCTCATCGCTTACTATGTGCCCAGAACTGTTCTAAACCCTGATAACAAATACCATAATAATAATAATAACAGTGCCAAATGCCATAATAATAACAATAATAATCCCCAACGGAGCGGCCAGGAGACGAGGAGAGGGAGAAACTGAAGGGGAGGGGGCTCCCTGTGCTCTCCTCCCTGACCGCAGCAGCGAAGAAGTTGTCCCAAGGGCTCCCTGTAGCGAGGAAGGCGTCCCAAGGGTCTCCGGGTCCCAAACCGCGAGTTTCATTCATTACTACTGCTAATAATAGTGATTGCGGAATTGGTTAAGCGTTTACTATGTGCCAACCTCTGTTCTAAGCGCTGGAGTAGATACAAGGTAATCAGGATGTCCCATGTGGGGCTCACAGTCTTCGTTCCCATTTTACAGATGAGGGAACTGAGGCCCAGAGAAGTGAAGCGGCTTGCCCAAGGTCACACAGCAGACAAGTGGTGGAGATGGGATAATTAATAATAATAATAATAATAATAATAATGATAATAATAATAATAATGGCATTTATTAGGCACTTACTATGTGCAAAGCACTGTTTTAAGCGCTGGGGAGGTTAGAAGGTGCTAAGGTTGTCCCACGGGGGGCTTACAGTCTTAATCCCCATCTCACAGTCGTAATCCCCATTTTACAGATGAGGTAATTGAGGCCCAGAGAAGTTAAGTGACTTGCCCAAAGTCACAGAGCTGACAATTGCCAGAGGAGGGATTAGAACCCACGTCCTCTCACTCATTCATATTATATATATATATGTTCATATTAGTCATTCATTCAGTCGTATTTATTGAGCGCTTACTGTGTGCAGAGCACTGTACTGAGCGCTTGGGAAAGTACACTTCAGCAAGAAAGAGAGACAATCCCTGCCCACAAGGAGCTCACAGTCTAGAGGCGGGGGAGACGGACATCAATATAAGCAGGCGTCAAGTCATCAATACAAGCAAGCAGGCATCGATATAAATAAATACAATTACAGACATACACATTCATTCATTCAATCGTATTTATTAAGCACTTACTACGTGCAGAGCACTGTATTAAGCGCTAAGTGCCGTGGGGCGGGGAGAGGGGGGAAGAGCCAAGGGAGCGAGTCAGGGTGACGCGGAAGGGAGGGGGAGATGAGGAAAAGTGGGGCTTAGTCTGGGAAGGCCTCTTGGAGGAGATTCATTCATTCAGTCGTGTTTACTGAGCACTTACTGTGTGCAGAGCACTGTACTAAGCGCTTGGAGAGTCCAATTGGGCAACAGAGAGAGACAATCCCTAGCCAACAACGGGCTCACAGTCTAGAAGATGTACCTTCAGCAGGGCTTTGAAGGAGTGGGGAGAGAAGGCCGCCCCCCGGGAACAGCTGACCGGGTCACTGGCGAGGGAATCAAGGGGTGGGAGCAAGTCCAGGCTTCTCCATTCATTCATTCATTCATTCATTCATTCAATCGGATTTATTGAGCGCTTACTGTGTGCAGAGCGCTTGGAAAGTACAATCGGGCAACAGATATCGACGATCCCTACCCAACAACGGGCTCACAGTCTAGAAGGGGGAGACAGACAACAAAACGAGAACAAAACAGACAACACAGCAATTGAGACAGACAGCAAAACAATAAGAAGCAGCGTGGCTCGGTGGCAAGAGCCCGGGCGTGAGAGTCAGAGGTCGTGGGTTCTAATCCCGCCTCCGGCACTTGTCAGCTGAGTGACTTTGGGCAACTTCTCTGTGCCTCAGTTACCTCATCTGTAGTGAAATGGGGTTTAAGACTGTGAGCCCCACGTGGGACAATCTGATGACCTTGTGTCTACCCCCAGTGCTTAGAACGGCACTTGGCACCTAGTAAGCGCTTAACAAATACCATTATTATTATTATTATTATTATTATTATTATTATTACCCCAGTGCTTAGAACAGCGCTTGGCACCTAGTAAGTGCTTAACAAATATCATCATTATTAAATTAGTATTATTACCCCAGCGGTCAGAACAGCGCTTGGCACCTAGTAAGTGCTTAACAAATATCATCATTATTATATTAGTATTATTACCCCAGCGCTTGGCACCTAGTAAGCGCTTAACAAATATCATCATTATTATATTAGTATTATTACCCCAGCGCTTAGAACAGCTCTTGTCACCTAGTAAGCGCTTAACAAATATCATCATTATTATATTAGTATTATTACCCAGGGCTTAGAACAGCGCTCGGCACCCAGTAAGCGCTTAATACCATCATTATTATATTATTATTATTCATTCATTCAATCGTATTTATCGAGCGCTTACTGTGTGCAGAGCACTGTACTAGGCGGTTGGGAAGTACAAGTCGGCAGTCTATAGAGACGGTCCCTACCCAACAACGGGCTCACAGTCTAGAAACACCCCCAAGGACATTCACAGGGGAGAGGCAACTGCGAAAGAAGAAACAACACAAAGACAGACAGAATTCTATGGAACAAGCACTAAAGGGTCATCATAGGGTGGGATGTGAAAGGTGGGAAAGGACAGTGATTTGGCCAGGACTGAAAATTTTCCAACCGTGTGGAAGGATTAGGAGTTCACTAACGTCCAAAAGGCTTTCCCCGAATAACCCCCCTTTTCATCTTCTCCCACTCCTTTCTGCATATCACCCTCATACATGGATTTGCACCCTTCTTTTAGACTGTGAGCCCACTGTTGGGAAGGGACCGTCTCTATATGTTGCCAGCTTGTACTTCCCAAGGGCTTAGTACAGTGCTCTGCACACAGTAAGCGCTCAATAAATGCGATTGACTGATTAACCCATCCCTCAGCTCCAAGGCTCTTACATTATAATAATAATAATGGCATTTATTAAGCGCTTACTATGTGCAAAGGACGGTTCTAAGCGCTGGGGAGGTTACAAGGTAATCAGGTTGTCCCACGTGGGGCTCACAGACTTCATCCCCATTTTACAGATGAGGTGACCGAGGCCCAGACAACTGAAGTGACTTGCCCAAAGTCCCACAGCCGACAATTGGCAGAGCCGGGATTTGAACCCATGACCTCTGACTCCAAAGCCCGCGCTCTTTTCCATTGAGCCACGCCGCTTCTCTAACTTACATTATTAGTATTATTATGACCCCAGCGCTCAGAGCAGCGCTCGGCACCTAGTAAGCGCTTACCAGATACCATCGTCGGTATTACTGCGACGAGACAACCCCGTCCCCTGGAGAGGCCGGGCCCTGCGGATTTGGGGTTGGGGTCTTGGGGGTGCCGGCAGCTCTCCGAGAGGGGGGACAGTCCGGGGGCTTGGGGGGGGGTGGCGTCCGTCTTCTGACGGCCGGCCCCCTGCCCGCCCCCGCAGACGGCTCTTTCCCCATGAACCAGCGAAGCTTTCCGGCCTCCTTCTGGAACAGCGCCTACCAGCCGGCCGTGCCCACCGCGCTGACGGTGGGCGCCCACCCCGAGCTGCCCTTCGCCGCCGACCCCTACGGCCCCGGGCCCCTGCACGGCCACCTGCACCAGGCCGCGCCCGAAGCCTGGGCCCACGCCTCCCACCCTGCGCACCACGCTGCGCCCCACGCGCACCCCCCGTTCGCCCTGGGCGCGCAGGGCCCCGCGGCCTACCCGTCGGGCCGGCCCGCCACCGTGCACGAAGTCTACGGCCCGCACTTCGACCCGCGCTACAGCCCCCTGCTGCTCCCCGGACGGCCGCACCGCCTCCCGCCCGCGGCCGGCCCCGCGGCCCGCAGCCCCCCCTGCGAGCTAGCCAAGGGCGAGCCCCCCTCCGGGGCCTGGGCCGCCCCCGGGGCCGCCCCCTTCCCCGGGCCCGCGGGGGACATGGGGCCCAGCCTCGGCCTAGGCCTCGACGCAGGTGAGGACCCGGGGCACCGGGGAGGGGCGCGGGGAAGACCCTTGTCCACCCGTTTGAACAACAGCAACAATAACGATGATATCAGCTGAGCGCCTACTACGTGCCGAGCACTGCTCTGAGCGCTGAGGTCATGGGCTTGTCCCCCGTGGGGCTCACAGTCTTCACCCCCGTTTGACAGATGAGGTCACAGAGGCACAGATAATAATAGTAGTAAATAACGGTATCTGTTAAGTGCTTACTTTGTGCCGAGCACTGTTCTGAGCGCTGAGGTGTATCTGTTAAGC